>NC_091338.1:13369818-13461130 GCF_038502225.1 Cherax quadricarinatus
GGATTAAAATCGTTAACCGGGGGTCCACTGTATATATGTATATATGTATATGTATATATGTATATATGTATGTATATATATATATATATATATATATATATATATATATATATATATATATATATATATATATATATATATATATATATATATATATATATATATATATATAATATATATAGGTAGTAGGTTGGTAGACAGCAACCACCCAGGGAGGTACTACCGTCCTGCCAAGTGAGTGTAAAACGAAAGCCTGTGATTGTTTTACATGATGGTAGGATTGCTGATGTCTTTTGTCTGTCTCATAAATATGCAAGATTACAGGCATGTCTTGCTACTTCTACTTACACTTAGGTCACACTACACATACATGTACACATTTATTTATACACACTCATCTGAGTTTTCTTTGATTTTATCTTAATAGTTCTTGGTCTTATTAATTTTCCTTTTATATCCATGGGGAAGTGGAATAAGAATCTTTCCTCCGTAAGCCATGCGTGTTGTAAAAGTCAACTAAAATGCCGGGAACAATGGGCTAGTAACCCCTTTTCCTGTAAAGATTACTAAAAAGAATAAGAAGAAGAAAATTGTCAAAGTGGGAAGTCTGAATGTGCGTGGATGTTGTGCAGATGATAAGAAAGAGATGATTGTGGACGTTATGAATGAGAAGAAGCTGGATGTCCTGGCTTTAAGTGAAACAAAGCTGAAGGGGGTGGGAGAGTTTCAGTGGAGAGGAATAAATGGGATTAGGTCAGGGGTTTCAAATAGAGTTAGAGCTAAAGAAGGAGTAGCAATAATGTTGAAGGATAAGCTATGGCAGGAAAAGAGGGACTATAAATGTATTAATTCAAGGATTATGTGGAGTAAAATAAAGATTGGATGTGAAAAGTGGGTTATAATAAGCGTGTATGCACCTGGAGAAGAGAGAAGTGTAGAGGAGAGAGAGAGAGATTTTGGGAAATGTTGAGTGAATGTGTGGGGAGTTTTGAATCAAGTGTGAGAGTAATGGTGGTTGGGGATTTCAATGCTAAAGTGGGTAAAAATGTTATGGAGGGAGTAGTATGTAAATTTGGGGTGCCAGGGGTAAATGTAAATGGGGAGCCTTTAATTGAGCTATGTGTAGAAAGAAATTTGGTAATAAGTAATACATATTTTATGAAAAAAAGGATAAATAAATATACAAGGTATGATGTAGCACGTAATGAAAGTAGTTTATTAGATTATGTATTGGTGGATAAAAGGTTGATGGGTAGGCTCCAGGATGTACATGTTTATAGAGGGGCAACTGATATATCGGATCATTATTTAGTTGTAGCTACAGTTAGAGTAAGAGGTAGATGGGAAAAGAGGAAGGTGGCAACAACAAGTAAGAGGGAGGTGAAAGTGTATAAACTAAGGGAGGAGGAAGTTCGGGTGAGATATAAGCGACTATTGGCAGAAAGGTGGGCTAGTGCAAAGATGAGTAGTGGGGGGATTGAAGAGGGTTGGAATAGTTTTAAAAATGCAGTATTAAAATGTGGGGCAGAAGTTTGTGGTTATAGGAGGGTGGGAGCAGGAGGAAAGAGGAGTGATTGGTGGAATGATGAAGTAAAGGGTGTGATAAAAGAGAAAAAGGTAGCTTATGAGAGGTTTTTACAAAGCAGAAGTGTTATAAGAAGAGCAGAGTATATGGAGAGTAAAAGAAAGGTAAAGAGAGTGGTGAGAGAGTGCAAAAGGAGAGCAGATGATAGAGTGGGAGAGGCACTGTCAAGAAATTTTAATGAAAATAAGAAAAAATTTTGGAGTGAGTTAAACAAGTTAAGAAAGCCTAGGGAAAATATGGATTTGTCAGTTAAAAACAGAGTAGGGGAGTTAGTAGATGGGGAGATGGAGGTATTGGGTAGATGGCAAGAATATTTTGAGGAACTTTTAAATGTTAAGGAAGAAACAGAAGCAGTAATTTCATGCACTGGTCAGGGAGGTATACCATCTTTTAGGAGTGAAGAAGAGCAGAATGTAAGTGTGGGGGAGGTACGTGAGGCATTACGTAAAATGAAAGGGGGTAAAGCAGCTGGAACTGATGGGATCATGACAGAAATGTTAAAAGCAGGGGGGGATATAGTGTTGGAGTGGTTGGTACTTTTGTTTAATAAATGTATGAAAGAGGGGAAGGTACCTAGGGATTGGCGGAGAGCATGTATAGTCCCTTTATATAAAGGGAAAGGGGACAAAAGAGACTGTAAAAATTATAGAGGAATAAGTTTACTGAGTATACCAGGAAAAGTGTAAGGTAGGGTTATAATTGAAAGAATTAGAGGTAAGACAGAATGTAGGATTGCGGATGAGCAAGGAGGTTTCAGAGTGGGTAGGGGATGTGTAGATCAAGTGTTTACATTGAAGCATATATGTGAACAGTATTTAGATAAAGGTAGGGAAGTTTTTATTGCATTTATGGATTTAGAAAAGGCATATGATAGAGTGGATAGAGGAGCAATGTGGCAGATGTTGCAAGTATATGGAATAGGTGGTAAGTTATTAAATGCTGTAAAGAGTTTTTATGAGGATAGTGAGGCTCAGGTTAGGGTGTGTAGAAGAGAGGGAGACTACTTCCCGGTAAAAGTAGGTCTTAGACAGGGATGTGTAATGTCACCATGGTTGTTTAATATATTTATAGATGGGGTTGTAAAGAAGTAAATGCTAGGGTGTTCGGGAGAGGGGTGGGATTAAATTTTGGGGAATCAAATTCAAAATGGGAATTGACACAGTTACTTTTTGCTGATGATACTGTGCTTATGGGAGATTCTAAAGAAAAATTGCAAAGGTTAGTGGATGAGTTTGGGAATGTGTGTAAAGGTAGAAAGTTGAAAGTGAACATAGAAAAGAGTAAGGTGATGAGGGTGTCAAATGATTTAGATAAAGAAAAATTGGATATCAAATTGGGGAGGAGGAGTATGGAAGAAGTGAATGTTTTCAGATACTTGGGAGTTGACGTGTCGGCGGATGGATTTATGAAGGATGAGGTTAATCATAGAATTGATGAGGGAAAAAAGGTGAGTGGTGCGTTGAGGTATATGTGGAGTCAAAAAACGTTATCTATGGAGGCAAAGAAGGGAATGTATGAAAGTATAGTAGTACCAACACTCTTATATGGGTGTGAAGCTTGGGTGGTAAATGCAGCAGCGAGGAGACGGTTGGAGGCAGTGGAGATGTCCTGTTTAAGGGCAATGTGTGGTGTAAATACATATTATGCAGAAAATTCGGAGTGTGGAAATTAGGAGAAGGTGTGGAGTTAATAAAAGCATTAGTCAGAGGGCAGAAGAGGGGTTGTTGAGGTGGTTTGGTCATTTAGAGAGAATGGATCAAAGTAGAATGACATGGAAAGCATATAAATCTATAGGGGAAGGAAGGGGGGGTAGGGGTCGTCCTCGAAAGGGTTGGAGAGAGGGGGTAAAGGAGGTTTTGTGGGCAAGGGGCTTGGACTTCCAGCAAGCGTGCGTGAGCGTGTTAGATAGGAGTGAATGGAGACGAATGGTACTTGGGACCTGACGATCTGTTGGAGTGTGAGCAGGGTAATATTTAGTGAAGGGATTCAGGGAAACCGGTTATTTTCATATAGTCGGACTTGAGTCCTGGAAATGGGAAGTACAATGCCTGCACTTTAAAGGAGGGGTTTGGGATATTGGCAGTTTGGAGGGATATGTTGTGTATCTTTATATGTGTATGCTTCTAGACTGTTGTATTCTGAGCACCTCTGCAAAAACAGTGATAATGTGCGAGTGTGGTGAAAGTGTTGAATGATGATGAAAGTATTTTCTTTTTGGGGATTTTCTTTCTTTTTTGGGTCACCCTGCCCCGGTGGGAGACGGCCGACTTGTTGAAAAAAAAAAAAAAAAAAAAAAAAAAATATATATATATATATATATATATATATATATATATATATATATATATATATATATATACACACACACACACACACACACACACACACACACACACACACACGACAGAACACAAGAAGAAAGGAAGAAACAGAGAGATGGTACAAAGGCGAAAGGAGGAAAGAGAGGGGATGGAGAAGACAGACAGGAGATCCCAGACCCAGGAAGAAGATCAAATACAGCCTCCCTCACAACTTTCTATAGAAGCCTCCCAACCAGGTCAACCCCAGTGCAACCAAACACACTAAATCAAAACACCCATGCCACATCCAATGCCCCCACCCACTACATTACAAACTTCACCCCCACAGCAACAACCCATAGTTCCTTACCAGGTCTCCCACTTCCCCAACCCCAATATACTTCCCAGACCACAGTCTTAGAAAAGAAGTTGAAGGTGTGGTATACAAATGCAGATGGAATAACAAACAAGTATGAGGAGTGGCACGAAAGAATCAAAGAGACATCCCCAGACATAATAGCACTCACAGAAACAAAACTCACCAGAATAATAACAGATTCAATCTTTCCATCCGGATATCAAATCTTCAGGAAAGATAGAGGGAGGAGAGGGGGAGGAGGAGTTGCACTGCTCATTAAAAACCAGTGGGGTTTTGAGAAAATGGAAGGAATGGATGGCATGGGCGAAAGGGACTACTTAGTAGGAACAATCCAGTCTGAGGGACATAAGGTGATAATTGCAGTAATGTACAACCCACCACAGAACTGCAGGAGGCCAAGAGAAGAATACGATGAGAGCAACAGAGCAATGATCAACACACTAGCCGAGGTGGCCAGGAGAGCACACATGGGGGGAGCAAAGTTACTAGTTATGGGTGATTTCAATCACAAGGAGATTGACTGGGAAAACCTGGAGCCCCATGGGGGTCCCGAAACATGGAGAGCCAAGATGATGGATGTGGTACTGGAGAACCTCATGCATCAACATGTTAGAGACACTACCAGAGAGAGAGGAGAGGATGAACCAGCAAGGTTGGACCTTGTATTCACCATGAGTAGTTCGGACATCGAGGGTATCATGTATGAAAGGCCCCTGGGAGCTAGTGATCATGTGGTTCTGTGCTTCGACTACATAGTTGAGTTCCAAGTGGAGAGAGTAGCAGGAATAGGCTCGGAAAAACCAAACTACAAAAGGGGGAACTACTCAGGCATGAGGAACTTCCTTCAAGACATTCAGTGGGAGAGGGAACTGACAGGAAAACCAGTACAAGAAATGATGGACTATGTAGCAACAAAATGCAAGGAGGCAGAGGAGAGGTTTGTTCCCAAGGGAAACAGAAATAATGGGAAGAACAGAACGAGTCCTTGGTTCACCCAAAGGTGTAGGGAGGCAAAAACTAGGTGTACTAGAGAATGGAAAAGGTACAGAAGACAGAGAACTCAGGAAAATAAAGAAATCAGCCAAAGAGCCAGAAACGAATATGCACAGATAAGAAGGGAGGCTCAGAGACAATATGAAAATGACATAGCGTCAAAAGTAAAGACTGACCCGAAGCTGTTGTACAGCCACATCAGGAGGAAAACAACAGTCAAGGACCAGGTAATCAGACTGAGGAAGGGTGATGGGGAATTCACAAGAAACGACCGAGAGGTATGTCAGGAGCTCAACACAAGATTTAAAGAGGTATTTACAGTGGAAACCAGTAGGACTCCAAGAAATCAGAACAGGGGGGCACACCAGCAAGTGCTGGATGAGGTACATATAACCAAGGAGGAGGTGAAGAAGCTGCTATGCGAACTTGACACCTCAAAGGCGGTGGGACCAGACAACATCTCTCCATGGGTCCTTAAAGAGGGAGCAGAGATATTGTGTGAGCCATTAACAAAGATCTTCAACACATCATTTGAAACTGGGCAACTCCCTGAGGTATGGAAAATGGCAAATGTAGTCCCAATTTTTAAAAAGGGAGACAGACATGAGGCACTAAACTACAGACCTGTATCACTAACGTGTATAGTATGCAAGGTCATGGAGAAGATCATCAGGAGGAGAGTGGTGGGGCACCTGGAAAGAAACAAGTGTATAATTGACAACCAGCACGGTTTCAGGGAAGGAAAATCCTGTGTCACAAACCTACTAGAGTTTTATGACAAGGTGACAGAAGTAAGACAAGAGAGAGAGGGGTGGATCGACTGCGTATTTTTGGACTGCAAGAAGGCTTTCGACACAGTTCCTCACAAGAGGTTACTGCAAAAGCTAGAGGACCAGGCACACATAACAGGAAAGGCACTGCAATGGATCAGAGAACATCTGACAGGGAGGCAACAACGAGTCATGGTACGCGACGAGGTGTCAGAGTGGGCGACTGTGACAAGCGGGGTTCCACAGGGGTCAGTCCTAGGACCTGTGCTGTTCTTGGTATACGTGAACGACATAACGGAAGGGATAGACTCAGAAGTGTCCTTGTTTGCAGACGATGTGAAGTTAATGAGAAGAATCGAATCGGACGAGGATCAGGCAGGACTACAAAGAGATCTGGACAGGCTACAAGCCTGGTCCAGCAACTGGCTCCTTGAATTTAACCCTGCCAAATGCAAAGTCATGAAGATTGGGGAAGGGCAAAGAAGACCGCAGACACAATATAGTTTAGATGGCCAAAGACTGCAAACCTCACTCAAGGAAAAAGATCTGGGGGTGAGTATAACACCGAGCATATCTCCTGAGGCGCACATCAATCAGATAACTGCTGCAGCATACGGGCGCCTGGCAAACCTACGGATAGCGTTCCGATACCTCAGTAAGGATTCGTTTAAGACTCTGTACACCATCTACGTCAGGCCCATACTGGAGTATGCAGCACCAGTTTGGAATCCACACCTAGTCAAGCACGTCAAGAAATTAGAGAAAGTGCAAAGGTTTGCAACAAGACTAGTCCCAGAGCTACGGGGATTGTCCTATGAAGAAAGGTTGAGGGAAATCGGCCTGACGACACTGGAGGCCAGGAGGGTCAGGGGAGACATGATAACGACATATAAAATACTGCGCGGAATAGACGAGGTGGACAAAGACGGGATGTTCCAGAGATGGGACACAGACACAAGAGGTCACAATTGGAAGTTGAAGACTCAGATGAATCAAAGGGATGTTAGGAAGTATTTCTTCAGTCATAGAGTAGTCAGGCCATGGAATAGCCTAGAAAGTGATGTGGTGGAGGCAGGAACCATACATAGTTTTAAGGCGAGGTATGATAGAGCTCATGGGGCAGGGAGAGAGAGGACCTAGTAGCAATCAGCGAAGAGGCGGGGCCAGGAGCTGTGACTCGACCCCTGCAACCACAAATAGGTGAGTACAAATAGGTGAGTACACACACACACACACACACACACACACACACACACACACACACACACTGTAAAAACATAAGTTACCAATGTTCATAAGCATAAAATTGTGGTAGGAAAGATCACCAGAAGGAAAAAAAACATGAATGAACCTGCAATTATTATTGTGGGGAAGTGCTAAACCCAGAGGAGTCACACAGTACCTGGGAATGAGTGACAATCAGGTTCAATTCATGAAAGAGAACAAGAAAATTTCTTGGATCACTAGTATCAAGGCAGCTTCTTTGAGGGACACTATTCTGTAAGTAGGGCAAAATACCAGGCACAAATACCATAGGTAAGGTAGGGATATATTAAAGAGTGGTATGGGCTAAGGAGTGTCGTTTGGGGTACATAGTATCGTATCTTGGAAAGGATGCCCACTGATTTTGAAATTTTCTTGGATGATGTGGGAATGAAATTTAAGATTACAGTCAAGAAGACCTAGAAATTTACCCTCAGTGTGTCTTGAAATAGGGGAACCATTTATCAATATATTAAGTTGGATATTTAAGGCTCTGTTTCCAAATGGCATTAAATATGTTTTGTCTGTGTTGAGAGTGAGTTTGTTGGTCATCATCCAAGTATATATTTTTAGCAGATCCTTGTTTACAGTGTTTCTCAGTATAGCCGTGTTTAAGTGGGAGTAGACATAAGTAGTGTCATCTGCGAATAGAACTAGTTTAAGGAGTTGGGATGCATTGGGGAGATCATTAATGTAAATGAGAGAGGAGTGGGCCTAGGACACTACCCTGGGGCACTCCAACAGCTACAGGCTGGATAGTGGAGCTGACTCCATTTGCGTATACATACTGGTGTCTATCGTTAAGATGAGACTTTAGGTAATCGAGGAAATGTCTTCTGATGCCGTAATGATTTAGTTTCAGGTGCAGGAGATGGGAGGTAACTAGGGGTGACTAGTTGGAAGGGAGGGCTAGGAGACCTGTATTGAAACAGCATTATTATTTCTATTTTTATTTGGGGAGCTTTGAGGGCTTTGGAAATTTTGAGGATGAGGGGGGGTGCTGAAGTCCCTCCCCTTGGTGCTGCCACTGCATCCTGGGGATAAGAACCAAATATAATGGAAATAAGCAACAGTGATTGGCTTCTTTGGGTTATCCACAATATTCTTCTTTGCAAACCTATATATAATTACTATGGATTCTGAAGGGGTACATTAAGCTGCTTCAAATTCTTTGACAATAGATTTTATTCAGATTATTAACCTGGAGGGTTAGTAACTCAAGATAACCTAATCTAGCCATGCAATCAATATGTCTGGTTTATTTCCACTGAGGTATTTTAATTCCCTAACCCAAGATGACCCACAACAAATGGTTAACACCCTCGTTCCTACTTACTGCTAGGTGAACAGGTGCAACAGGTACAAAGGAAACATGCTCAATGTTTGTTTAGCTGGACTTGAACCCTAATCCCTCTGTGTCAACTGAAGGTAATAAATTAGACACATGTGCAACTCTTGGGTATCTTTATTGAGGAAACGTTTCGCCACACAGTGGCTTCATCAGTCCATACTAAGGAGAATCGTGATGAACCATTCATCTACAATCCTGTCAGACACTGCAACTTCTTGGGATCGTAATACTTGGGAATTCTTCGCTTGCCTAACCCTTGGGCATGACCTACTTCCACATTGGACAAATGTGACACCACCTACGACTGCTGCACCTCTCCTGCCTACAGTTTATAAGCTACTTCTCTGCACATATGCCATATTCTGTTCAAGATTGATGGACTGACCACATCGACTCAAGGTTGACGGACTGATTACCTCATTCTCCTCCTGTTCTTCACAATTCTCTTTAGTATGGACTAATGAAGCCACTGTGTGGCGAAACATTTCCTCAATAAAGATACCCAAGACTTGCACACGAGTCTAATTTATCAACGTGTCTGTTCTCTGAACCATTCATCTACAAAGTCAACTGAAGGTGCTACAAAATGAGCCACGAGCACTAGCACACAGTCAAATGTCAATTCCTCAGACTTTCAAAAAATTCAAAATTTTTATTTCTTTGTGTAGTACATATACAAACTGTAGTTTACATGTAATGAAGTATTGTTGCACACAAAGAAAGCCAATATTATGCACGAGCATTCTGAGTGGACTAATCCTAATAACAAACAATAACAATTTTATTTTAGCATGATACATGTTTGTACAAAGTGTAACAATTTGTAAAGTAAAAGGACACAAGTGCAACTAATGTGACATTTTGTGGCAACGTTTCACTCTCCAGGAGTTTTGTCAAACCATTATAAACAATACATGGACACAGGGTATATATAGGCTTAGAGTGAGGTGTAATACTAATGGTAGTAGTAGTAGTGGTACAAGTTGTATTAGTAGCAGTAATACAATATGGTAGAACAATTAACTTGCACATGAGTAAAAGGATATAAAAGCTATTACTTGGAAAGCATAAAAATAGGTTAGACAAATATTTCTATTGGAGGTTGGATTAGAGAAGGCCTGTTTCAGTGTTCATCCTCTGTAATGTGCTTGTGTAGCATTAGCAGGAGAGACTATGTAATGGCAGAGTTTACTGTTTTCAGGAGAATTCTTGCTAAGACTTCAGAGATGGTGAAGCTGAGTTTTTGTTTAATTGTATTAGAAACAGCGATTAGTGCCAATTCAAGGCACTTGCGCCTGCGGAAATTAGTTTCTTTGATCACTAATTGGGTGTCCTTGAATTTCGTGAGATGACTGGTGAAATTTCGGTGTTGTACACAGGAGTTGTTTAGGTTATCGTTCCTACATGCATAGGTATGTTCATTGAGGTGGGTTTCGAGGTTTCTTGCCGTTTCACCTACGTAAATCCTGTCGCAGCCTCCACAGGGTATAGTGTAAACCCCTGCGTTGACTGGTTTATGGTGCTTAGGTTTTGTCCTGGTTAGATCCTTTATTGAAGTGCTGGAAGTGATGGCGACTGGTGTTAGCTTGAGCAAGTACTGTACTTTAGAAATGTTCAATGCAACCTGACTGTTGGGAAGAATTATAACTTTATTAGGAGTGGTGTTGGTGCGTGGAGAGTTAATGATATGAAGAGCTCTTTTCTTGCAATCGTTGATGAAAAAGGAAGAAAAATGTAAATCAGTGAAGGTTTAGTGAATGTATGTACACTCCTCATCAAGAAACTCAGGACTACAAATTCAGATAACTAGAGACCAGCCGAAAAGTTACTCGTCAGCACTTACCAGCCTGATAAGAAGGTCAAAAAAAATTGTATTATGAAAATAGATTACATAACATCAAAGGTGATATGAAAAAACCTGGATAACTATCTGAAATTCTTGGAACTAAAAAGTTATCCAAAAAAAAACATTACAATCAAACTAACAAAATCAGATGAACCCCTGCTCACTCCAACCAAAACAGCAAACAGACTTAATGTTTTCTTCTCCACCATAGGAAAACATCTAGCAAACAAAATACCAAGCACAAACACCTGCCCATCACACTACCTCATAGGTACCTACCCAAATACGCTATTCCTAGCTCCAACCAGCCCCATTGAAGTTACGCTCATCATAAACACCCTTAAAAACAAGGCAGGAGACATAAACAACTTGCCTGCTTTTATGTACAAAAAAGATTCTCAAGTATTGTCACCAATTATTGCAACGCTCTTTAACAAATCAATTGAATCATCTACCTTCCCAACAATCCTCAAAATAGCGAGGGTCACTCCGATCCACAAAGGAGGTGACCAAGCTGACTTGAATAACTATAGACCAATATCTAACTTACCACTGCTCTCTAAAATACTGTATTTGAAAAATTAATTCATAGACGGATCTATTCCTACCTCGTTTCACACAACATAAACCCTTGTCAGTTTGGATTCAAATCAAATCAAAAGTTTATTCTCTATAAGGATTGCAATGCAGGGTTTACAGATTTTGGTTATTGTGTGGTTTACATGTAGTAAAATACTAATTACAGAGGGGGCCACTAGAACACCTAGCATGGCTAGGCATTTCAGGCAAACTTAGATTAATTCTTAACCCTAAATTATAACAAATTGTGGAGTAAGTTGACTAAATACTAAGTGACTAAATACTAAGTGACAAATACTAGTGTGTGAGTTTAGCAATGTGAATGCTTTTGTTTTGGCACAATACATAGTTTCTATATTGGAGTATCACAGGCAAACTTATGACTAGTTAGGAATCATTATTTTAAGATTAGGATACGTATTTCTGTGCTTATAGTCAAATGGGTGAGCGAGTGTAAATGTGGACCACCAGGTGGTTTTCATGTAGTTAGTTGATGGGGTGTATCATTATGTATTATTCAGGAATAATAAAAGCACAAATGATGCTATCATACACATGCTAGAACTAATATATACTGCACTTGAAAAGAAAGAAGTCCCGCTGGGCATTTTCATTGATTTACGTAAAGCTTTCGATACAGTCGACCATAAACTGCTGTACTCCAAATTAATGCACTATGGTATCAGATGCCACTCCCTCGACTACCTAAAGTCATACCTTAGTAACAGAACTCAATATGTGTATGCAAATGATGCAAACTCTTCCACCCAACCAATCACAGTAGGAGTCCCACAAGGAAGCATCCTTGGACCACTCCTCTTTCTCATCTACATCAATGATCTACCTAATGCATTACAGCTACTCAAATCCATATTATTTGCAGATGACACTACACATGTCTTTTCCCACCCAAACACAGTCATACTAGCAAACACAGTCAATGCTGAATTACAGAAAATGTCTGCCTGGATGATGACTAACAAACTTACCCTGAACACTGATAAAACCTATTTCATTTAGTTTGGAAACAAAGCTGCAAATGATCCAATTAACATAATGCTAAATGGATCATCAGTCACAAGACTCACAGAGGGAAAATTCCTAGGTATCCACCTTGACAGTAGCCTTAAGTTCCAGACACACACACAACAAATCACCAAGAAAATCTCCAAGACTGTAGGCATACCATCAAAGATAAGGTACTACGTTCCACAATCAGCTCTCCTGGCACTGTACCATTCACTCATATACCCTTATCTTACATATGGAATTTGTGCATGGGGATCAACAACATCCAATCACCTAAAACTCCTAATAACCCAGCAAAAGGCAGCTGTAAGAATGATAACAAATTCCCACTCCTGCCAGCATACTCCACCAATTTTCAAAAGTCTGAATCTGCTCACCAATTATAACATCCATACTTATTCATGTGCCTACTACATACATAGAACAATACATGCAAATATAAACCCCCCACTCAAACTTCTCACCAACCTAAACAGGACATATGACCACAACACAAGACACAGATCTCTTTTTGATATACCTAGTGTCCATATCACACTATGTAAAAACTCTATGCACATAAAGGGCCCCAAAATATGGAATTCATTACCAGAAGATATTAAAGTAACCCAGTCTGAAAATCAATTTAAGACTTCTCAAAAGCCACTTAATCACCCTAGACTAAATGCTAAATACTCAGTACACACTTACTCACCTATGTACTCCCACATCATAACTGAAACAATCACATTGAACCTTTTATCCATTGTTGACAGAAATATAACTGAATCATTGTTTTCACAAAAAGCATTTTCAAATATAAATATATCTTTGTATTATACAAATTTTGATTCATTTACAATTAATATTCTACTGTACAACTATGAAATAATTATCCTACTATACAACAATGATATACTCCTTAGCATTAACCCTTTGACTGTTTACGTCGTATATATACGTCTTGCGCGCCACTTTTTCCGACGTATTTATACACGTAAATTCTAGCGGCTTCAAATCAAGCAGGAGAAAGCTGGTAGGCCCACATGTGAGAGAATGAGTCTGTGTGGTCAGTGTGCACCACATAAAAAAATCCTGCAGCATGCAGTGCATAATGAGAAAAAAAAACTGACCGTTTTTTTTGGATTAAGACGGCAACTTTGAGGTGTATTTTCGTATAGTATTAATATGTTGTATTCTCATTTTCATGGTCTCAGGTGATAAAATAGAAAACATATTACAGAAATAGAGATGATTTTCATTACTTTCACAATGAAAACGACCTTGAAATTGAGCTCAAAGTAGCGGAAATGTTTGATTTTTACCAATGTTCAGGAGTAAGCAAATTACACCACACATCCAATACATGTCAACTGGGGAGTCTAATATTCTTTCACTAGTACACTGATATTATTTATACCATTTTTACAATAATGCAGTAATCTGCATAACAGTAAATTTTTTATTTTTTTGTATGAATAAAAAATCAAAATAGAAAGCAATAGTAATATAAGAGGGGCCTAGAGACATGACTAATGAACAGAGGATATGTTATTTTAGTGCCAAGAATGTCTACATTGTTTATTCTGAACCCTATTTTGAAATTGGCATCTTTTTTAATTTGCGTGAAGTTGGCCAAATTGCCAATTTCTGACCACTTTATTCGGCAGTTCAAATCGGTAAATGGGCGGTTTCTTGTACTCAACTAATAGAAAAAAATGGAGTTCTAAAGAAATAGCTATGAGTTTGGTCAATTGGAACAACGGAATTGGCCAAAAACGGCTCAAAGTCGGCAAAATTGCCGATGCGCATATGTCGCTGAGACCGCTAATTTCGCGGAGCATAATTCCTTGAGTTTTCGACAAATTTCGTACTTTTGGTGTCATTACCATCGGGAAAAGATTCTCTATCATTTCATAAGAAAAAATAATTTTTTTTTCCAAAACTTTTGTGACATAGAACGACAGTTTCAGATAGGGGCTTGCGACAGTCAAAGGGTTAAGTAGACTGTAAGCCAATAATGTTAGGGTGGCCCATAATGCCTAGGCATAATAGAGGCTCTCTTTGCATTGCAACCCACTATTGTAAATGCAAAATCTCAATGTACTGTTTGCAAAGACATAAAATAAATAAATAAAGGGAGCCACTATCAGGCCTTGGCGTTATGGGCAATCTAAATTTAATACATTACTGATTACTTAACACTGATAGTTCTATGCCTGCAATAATAGTGAACTAGAAATGGCTATAAATATGACCATAATTTTTAAAAGGGTGGACTGATAAGCCTGCTGAAGGCCTCGGTCAGATGGCCAAAAGCTCCAAAGGCGGGTCATCATCTAAAACCCACATCAGGAAACACTTGTCCAGTTTCCTGGCGAACCTTACCTTACCTAGCCTAACCTATTTAACACTAGACATACAGAACATAGTTTGAAAAGGTTGCACTAATTATACAATAGGTTATAGGTGACTTCAATATAAATCTCCTGCAAGACCAGGACCCACACGTTACTGAATTCACAAACACAATGAGTAACTGTATGTTGCTACCAACAGTAACAAAACCTACAAGAGTTACAGAGACTAGTGTTTCCCTACTTGACCACATCTGGACCAACACCATATCCCCTTTAAAATCAGGCATAATTACAGATAATACCACAGACCACTACCCGACTTTCCTCATAACAACTCTTGGTAAATTACCCCAAGACACTACTAAAGTCACCTTCAGACTTCACAATGAGGCAGCCATTAATAACTTCACAACAGCAGTAGCAAACATTGACTGGCACACTGAGCTAGAAATCTATACAGATATTGACGAATGTATTAATAATTTTCTAAAAAAGACCCAATACCTCTATAACAAGCACTGCCCTAAAAAAACTAAACAGATGACAGCTAAGAGACTGAACAGTCCCTGGCTAACACCCAGCATTCTCAAATCCATAAATACAAAACACCAATATGAAAAACAGTACAGAATGGGTCACATAACCAGAGACCAAACAAAACGTTACTCGTCAATCCTAACCAGCCTGATAAGAAGGGCAAAAAAATTGTATTATGAGAACAGATTATCCAACTTACGAGGTGATATAAAAAAGACCTGGAAAACCCTATCAGAAATTCTAGGAACAAAAAAGATATCACAAAATAGCGAAATAAAATTAGCAAAATCAGATGAACCCCAACTCCTACCAACAGAAACAGCAAACAGACTCAATGATTTCTTCTCCACTATAGGACAAAACCTTGCAAATAAAATCCCAAGCTCAGATACCCCACCAAATGACTACCTCACCGGCAACTACCCGAACACACTGTTCCTAGCTCCGACTAACCCATACGAAGTCTCCCTTATTATCAACACACTAAAAAACAAGGCAGGAGATTTAAATACCTTACCACCCTTTATATACAAAAAAGTGTCACAAGTGCTATCACCAATCATTGCAACACTCTTTAACAAATCCATTGAATCCTCCACCTTCCCTACAGTACTCAAAATAGCAAGGGTCACCCCGATCCACAAAGGAGGAGACCAAACAGAGTTGAATAACTATAGGCCAATATCCAACTTACACCCTCTCTCAAAAATCTTCGAAAAATTAATTCATAAACGAATCTACTCCTACCTTATCTCCCAAAACATACTCAACCCCTGCCAATTTGGATTCAGGCCTAATAAAAATACTAATGATGCTATTATACACATGCTAGAACATATATACACTGCAATAGAGAAAAAAGAAGTCCCACTGGGGATCTTCATTGACTTACGTAAAGCTTTTGATACAGTTGACCATGACTTGCTCCACGTAAAATTGTCACACTATGGTATAAGAGGGCACTCCCTCAACTACCTCAAGTCATACCTCAGCAACAGAAGCCAATATGTGTATGCAAATGGGGCAAACTCCTCTGCACAACCAATTACAGTTGGTGTCCCACAGGGAAGTGTCCTTGGCCCTCTTCTCTTTCTCCTATACATAAATGACCTACCAAATGCTTCGCAATTACTCAAACCCACACTATTTGCAGATGACACTACATACGTCTTCTCCCACCCGAGCCCAGTCACGCTAGCCAATACTGTAAATACCGAATTACAGAAAATATCTACCTGGATGAGAACTAACAAACTTACACTAAACATTGACAAAACCTACTTCATTCAGTTTGGTAACAGAGCTACAGATGTCCCTCTTAACATAATGATAAACGGATCACCTATCACAAAGCTAACAGAGGGAAAATTCTTAGGAATCCACCTTGATAATAGACTCAAATTTCATACACATATACAACAAATTTCTAAGAAAATTTCCAAGACTGTAGGCATACTATCGAAGATACGGTACTATGCTCCACAGTCAGCCCTCCTGGCCCTATATCACTCTCTTATTTACCCCTATCTCACCTATGGAATTTGTGCATGGGGCTCAACAACAAGTAACCATCTCAGACCACTAATTACCCAACAAAAGGCTGCAGTTAGAATGATAACAAATTCTCACTATAGGCAGCACACTCCACCAATATTCAATACACTAAACCTCCTCACCATACAAAACATCCATACTTACTACTGCACCTATTACATACATAGAACACTTAACTCTGACATTAACCCTCCCCTCAAACATCTCCTTGCCAACCTCAACAGAACACATGACCATAACACAAGGCACAGATCACTCTTTGATGTTCCTCGTGTCCATCTCACACTATGTAAAAACTCAATGCACATAAAAGGCCCTAAAATCTGGAATTCATTACCTGTAAATATAAAAGAAACACTACCTGTTTATAAATTCAAGTCTCTTCTCAAAGATCACTTACTCACCCAAAACCAAATAAATACTGAATAACTGAACCTTATAAATTGTATATCTTAAATGTTTCTCACAATTATATCACATAAATGTTAAACCTAAAACCCAATCTAACTTTATTATTTTTTAAATACACTACCTAACAGAATACTCCATTCTACTGAATTTACAACAATGCATGCAACCATATGACCTGTCTTTGTAATACTCACTTGTGCTTTATAGTAATCAGTTTACATTAATGTTTTTCACTGATTTCATCATTGCTTAGTTAATCTTAAGTTAATTTTAAGCCAGCCCGTAATGCTATGCATAGTATAAGTGGCTTTGGCATGCTGCTCTTATCTGTATTTTTTTTTGTACCTCTGTAAGTGTGCTCAAATTATTAATAAAAAAAATAAAAAAAAAAAAAAAAAAAAAATAAGTATTTAGTTTTGGGCTAGTAGGTGGTTTTTAAGAAGTGTCTTGAATTGATGTACAGGCAGGGTTCCATTGGTATTCACTGGTACGTAATGAATTCCAGATTTTTGGGCCCTTTATGTGCATCAAGTTTTTACAGTGTGAGGACACAGGGAACATCAAAGAATGATCTATGTCTTGTGTTATGGTCGTGTATCCTGTTAAGGTTGGCAAGGAGAAGTTTGAGTGGAGGGTTTATGTTTGAGTATAGTGTTCTATGTATGTAGTAGGCACAATAAGTATGGATGCTCTTTACGGTGAGTAAGTTTAGACTTTTGAATATTGGTGGAGTATGCTGTCTGGAGTGGGAATTTATCATCATTCTGACTGCAGCATTTTGCTGGGTTATTAATGGTCTGAGATGACACTTGTTATGCAGAACATTTCGGGTAAATTAGGTCAGTTTTGTCCCAGGATGCGACCCACACTAGTCGACTAACTCCCAGGTACCCATTATACTGATGGGTGAACATGGACAACCAGTGTAAGGAAACACGTCCGATGTTTCCACCCCTTCGCCGGGAATCAAACCTGGGCCCTCACCTTGTGAAGCGAGAGCTGTTGCTACCCAGGCCACAGGGCCTGGTAATTGTACTTAGGCGTACCTGTGCCTAAATAAACTTCCGTGCACCTGCTGACACTGTGCACTTAGCAACGCCTAGGTACCTGGATTATCAAGTTTATTCAGGTATATGTACACATAAATAGCTACATAAATTATCATTCTTAGCAGCACATGTGTAGATTACCTAGAATAAAACAAAAAAGTCAGGCAGACTTATTTCTATTGGGGTCCTTGTAAATTGTTGTGGGTGGCATCTTGGGGCAAGAAGACTAGAGGAATGTAATGGAAACAAGTCATCTTGTCCTTAATAACACACTGACTTCATTTGGTTATCCTGGGTTACTAGGCCTCCGGGTTAATTATGCCAACAAAATCTCGCATGCCGGACATCCATCATCATGCAACGTCATGCTGCTCACCTCTAGTGAAGTGTCACTTAAAAAAAATATTTTTGAACACTACCTGTGAATGTCTTCAGTCACAACACCAATATCAAACATGTTACACGTCATATTAGTCGAAATTTTGTTTTATATTTAATGTTATTTTATAGAAAACTGTCAAACGTTTGCAGATTTGCAGATTTTGATGCTCATGCCCAGAGGCAATCAATTTCTCTGCTTAAATCTGAGTTTTTTTTTTTATGGAAAGCTCCTTTGAATGTTACAATGTTTGAATTAAACATTTTATTATAGGCATTCAAATATGACAAATGATCAAGTTCATATTTCTAGATAAAGATAACATGGAAGAGCCAAATATAATGTTCATTGTAGTAGATTACATCAAACAATATATACTCGTATCAACAGTATAAATATATACTTACAAATTTATTGTTCTTAAAGTGTTTGACTAACGCAGTCCCCAAGGCACCACGCCCACCATAAATGATAACTTTACCAGCTGACATGTTGTCTCCTTCAGCAGTGTCGACCCACTGTCTACTGTACTACCATCAGCCCCCTGTCACCCACCCCCCCGTCAACAACTGCCTCATCCCTCACCAAAAACCCTCCCTGTACCCCCCCCCCCCACTTAGTAAGTTTATTCCGGTATACACAAATACAGTTACATTGATTATCATACATAGCAGCATATGTGTAGAGGACCTAAGATAACTCAAAAGTCAGACAGCGACTTATGCCCATTGGGGTCCTTGTATTCCTTCCATCACCACCATCCTACTCCTCAGCAAATATAAGGGCTATAGTCCTCCCCACTACCATATTTAAATGTTAACCACACCACAACTACTAAGACTACTGCCATTAATAATATTTTTTAATATTTTTGTTTCTCAAAACTACATCAGTGTTACATGGCTGTGTTAACAGATTGGCCGTGTAACATTTAGAAAAAAAAAACTAAAAAAAAAACAAAAAATGCGCCGTATTTTTTAGAAATTATTTTATCAAAATGGGGACGATTTTCTTTTTTTGTTGTTATTAAATAAGCATGAACACAAATAATTTGTGATATAGTGAATTGCAATTTCTAAAAACATCGCAAGATATTTTTTGTTTACTTATTTTCGCTATCAAAGATTGATAAATGCATTTCATAATTAATAAAACTGGAAATAGAAGATTTTTTTTAATTAAACCACAGTGCTCAATTACAATGATCACAAAAATATCCTTCACTAAAATAGCCATCTGATGAAAAATCTAATTTAGGGTAAGATATACAAAAATTAATAATTAATTTAATTTACCCTTCAGGTTAGCATAAAGCATAGTTAAGTGAGTTGAAACAGTGGAGAAAGTGATAAAAATAGAGCAATGTTAGTATTTTAGCAGATGTTGTGACCAGAAGTTCCAAGTTCCAAGATCGAAGTTTGATGACGTCACCATGGCCTAGTTGAGATAGTGTAAACTAAATATTTTCCTGAAAATCCTGGTCTGTTGATGGTGGTGAAAGACTGTGATATATTCATGATAAACACTGATATTCATAGAGCGTATAGATAACGCCAAAGGAACCATAGCAAGGCTAGATAAAGGCCAGTGCTGGTGAAATTATGTCCCGTCATGAAGGTAGGTTTTCCTCCACTGGTTAACAGCCAAAACGAATGAATTGTCTTTTATTTTATACGTATTTGCGTGTTACCTAGGCCGCTTCCTACATCCAGTCGCACTGAAGATAATGAGCCACAATGCAGGTAAATAGTAGATCACTAATATAATTTTCGCTAGGAAACTACGGTGTTCGTTGCATGGGAACTATTTTAGGCATTAGACTGCAAATTTCTTCTTCCTGGAGATAACTGATTCTTAGTCGTTTAATTTATTTTTGATACACAAGTCTGGCAGTTTCATGTTAATAATGATAAGATGTAAGTGTTTGATGTATAACATCCACAGTAGCTGTGCCCAGGACATCACACACAGACAGTTTTCAGTTTTACAAGAGATATATCAAGTACGGATAATTACAGTATACATATATGAAATTTATATTTCAACTTCAGTAATTACTAAAATGTGACAGACAATTTCGTAAAGTATCTGGAATATCCCAGAAATTCTTATGGTCAGGATCATGCTGTATAAAGGTAGAAGTCTAAAAAAAAAAAATTGGATTAGTAACCCAAGAGTTAGTACATATAATCCAAGAAAGTCACTCTGGCTTATTTCCATTTTGGTCCTTTGATTTTGTTTCCCAAAATAGTATGTACAGCAGTCAATTAACACCCATTATGTAAGTTTATTTAGGTACAGGTACACATAAGTACAATTATCATACATAGTAATGTGTGTAAATTACCTTGGATAATCCCCCAAAAAAGTCAGTGACTATCTTATAGCTAAGCTTTAAATAATGAGATTTCACAGGGACCCCAATGGTAATGACACTTGCTCAAAAGAAAGCCTTTTATACTACTCACTTTTAGCAGACTAATCCTAAAACTTGCATACAGTGGACCCCTGGTTTTTGTCCTTAATCCGTTACAGAAGGTTAGTCGAAATCTGAAATGGATTAAAACCAAAGTAATATTTCCCATAAAAAAATAATGTAAATCTAATTACATAATCCGTTACAGACACCCGAAAATATTAACAAAAAGTAAATTTTATAGAGAATAACTATAGTGTTTCAGCTCTTCAGTTGTTAGCTCTTCTCTGTGGTTGTCCACCAACTTTTCGACATCCTGGCCACTCACTGGACTTCCCCAAAGCCACAATAGATTCCACAACAGGCATTGGGTTGTCAAGTTTACACTAACTTAATATAAGTTAGTAATAGAACTAGGCATTAAAAAAAAACAATAAAAAGTAAAATACATACACAGTACATTCATTATTTACCTTAAAATATTTGTAGTCTTAATGTAGGCCGAGAGGTGAGTAGTATTTATTTGTAGGAAGTCAGTGTAGGTAGCAGTAGGTAGCCTTAGCTACACCTACTGGCAACCTACACTGTGGCCCAGTGCCATATAATTACCATCAACATACCATGCTGACTGAGTTTAATCGTTCCTAACAACTACCTTTAGATGCCATCATAAAGGGAGAAGTAATGAATAATTTATGCCGAGAAATGTATACAAAAGCGTTGTGTATTAAGGGCAGTTACTGGACCAATGCAGATTCATACACATTTTCTCTAATGCTCGACCAGAGAAAACGTAATGTTTTCCCCCCACCGAGTACCACCCTTCCATAGGATAAAAACATAGCATATTTATATGCTATGTAATGTGTTTCTTAAATAATTTTGAAGAAAATATCATAGATGTATTAGTGAAAAGGCCTATTTTAACATAAAATAAGACATTTAATGTGCCAAAGAGTGATTATTATTACGTATTAGTATTATTACTATGGTGTTAAGACTAGTGAACGAGTAACAAAGGCATGTTTATATGCTATGTAACATGTTTCTTATATAATTTTGAAGAAAATATCATAGATGGATTAGTGAAAATGTCTATATTAATGTAAAATAAGACATTTAATGTGCCCAAGAGTGATTATTATTAGTATTACATAATGTTTTCCCTCTGCCCGGCAACCACACCTCCATAGCATATAAACAGTATGTTTATATGCTATGTAACATGTCTATTATATAATTTTGAAGAAAATATCATAGATGGATTAATGAAAATGTCTATATTGATGTAAAATAAGACATTTAATGTGCCCAAGAGTGATTATTATTACAGTGGACCCTCAGGTAACCGCCATAATCTGTTCCAGAGAGCTTGCCTTTAACTGATTTTGCCTTTAGCCAGATTAATTTTCCTCATAAGAAATAATGGAAATCCAATTAATCCGTTTTAGACAGCCAGAAGTATTGACAAAAAATATTTTTTTTTTAACCCTTTCAGGGTTTTTGACGTACTAGTATGCCTAAATTCTAGCACCCTCAAATCTAGTGAGAGAAAGCTGGTAGGCCTACATATGAAAGAATGGGTCTATGTGGTCAGTGTGTGCAGTATAAAAAAAATCCTGCAGCACACAGTGCGTAATTAGAAAAAAAAAACTTTGACCGTGTTTTTGGATTAAAACAGCGACTTTGCACTGTATTTTCGTATGGTATTTATTGTTGTATTCTAGTTTTCTTGGTCTCATTTTATAAAATGGAAGACATATTACAGAAATTGAGATGATTTTGACTGGTTTTACAATGAAAAGAACCTTGAAATTGAGCTAAAAGTAGCAGAAATGTTCGATTTTTACCAAAGTTCAAAAGTAAACAAATCATGCTACGCATCCAATACACGTCAACTGGTGAGTCTAATATTCTTTCACAAGAGCGCTGATATTATTTATACCATTTCTACACTGATGCAGTCGTCTGCATGACAGTAAATCTTCTATTTTTTGTGAGAATAAAAATTCAAAGTGGAAAGCAAAAGAATGTAAGAGGGGCGTGGGGACATGACTAATGAACAACGGAAATGTTATTTTAGGGCCAGGAATGTCTTTTCTTGTTTATTCTGGACCCTATTCGGGAATTGGCATCTTTTGAAATTTGTGTGAAATTGGGAAAATTGCTAAAATCTGACCACTTTATTGGATAGTTGAAATCGGTAAATGGGTGGTTTCTTGTACTTATTTGATAGAAAAAATGGAGTTCTAGCAAAATAGTTATGATTTTTTGTCGACTAGTACACTGGAATTGGCTGAAAATAGGGCTCAAAGTGGGCAAAATCACCGATGCATGAACATTGTCGAGACCGCTAACTTCGCGAGAGCATAATTCTGTAAGTTTTCCATCAAATTTCATACTTTTGGTGTCATTATGATTGGTAAAAGATTCTCTATCTTTTCATAAGAAAAAATAAGTTTTTTTGAAAATTTGGCGACCCTGAGAACAAGTCTCAGAGAGGGCCTGGCGACCCTGAAAGGGTTAAAGATTAAATATAGATATACATACAGAAAACAATGACAAATAAACATAAAGCACTAATAAAATGGATAAATGAACATTTAACATCACACTTGCCTTTACTGACTCTTATTGGTGTATGGAAGACAGGTAGGAGGCAAGAGGGAGACGAGTTTATTATGCTTCAATCTGACGCTAATATCATCTCTACGGCTTCTTATCTATCACAATTCATCTAATATGACATAAACAATATTAATAACATAGAAACATGATAGTATATACTCTAGAATGAATAAAATATGTCATAATGTATGAGAGGAGTAAAGTGTTGGAAGTGTTGTTGTTGGGTTTATAAGGACCACTGAGAGAAGTCGTTCATAGTGGAGGTGGAGGCATCAGCGGACCCCACCAACACTATCACACTTAAACAATGTATGTACGTAATTTATAAATAAGAAATATTTACATTTTAATTTATAAATAAGTTTATTCAGTTATGTATACATAGATCATCATACATAGCAGCATGTGTGTAAAGTACCTTGGATAACCCAAAAAGTCAGAGTGACTTACGTATTTCCATTGGGGTCCTTTTATATTGACACTTATATTTACTTTTATACTTACACTTTTATATTTACACTTACCTTGGAGGAGATGTTAGTTTAATTAGTCAGACTGACTTACTGAATGACTTGACTGACTGAATGACTTGACTGAATGAATGACTTGACTGACTTATTGAATGACTTGACTGACTTGTTGAATGACTTGACTGACTTGTTGAATGACTTGACTGACTTATTGAATGACTTGACTGACTTATTGAATGACTTGACTGACTTATTGAATGACTTGACTGACTTATTGAATGACTTGACTGACTTATTGAATGACTTGACTGACTTATTGAATGACTTGACTGACTTACTGAATGACTTGACTGACTTACTGAATGACTTGACTCGCTGAATGACTTGACTCGCTGAATGACTTGACTCGCTGAATGACTTGACTCGCCGAATGACCTGACTCGCCGGATGACCTGACTCGCCGGATGACCTGACTCGCCGGATGACCTGACTCGCCGGATGACCTGACTCGCCGGATGACCTGACTCGCCGACCTGATGACTTGACTCGCCGAATGACCTGACTCGCCGGATGACCTGACTCGCCGGATGACCTGACTCGCCGGATGACCTGACTCGCCGGATGACCTGACTCGCCGGATGACCTGACTCGCCGGATGACCTGACTCGCCGGATGACCTGACTCGCCGGATGACCTGACTCGCCGGATGACCTGACTCGCCGGATGACTTGACTCGCCGAATGACTTGACTTAGTGAATGTCTTGACTTACTGAATGACTTGACTTACTGAATGACTTAGTGAATGTTTTCTCTTACTGAATGTCTTGACTCACTGAATTGACTTGACTCACTGAATTGACTTGACTCACTGAATGACTTGACTCACTGAATGACTTGACTCACTGAATGACTTGACTCACTGAATGACTTGACTCACTGAATGACTTGACTCACTGAATGACTTGACTCACTGAATGACTTGACTCACTGACTTGACTCACTGAATGACTTGACTCACTGAATGACTTGACTCACTGAATGACTTGACTCACTGAATGACTTGACTCACTGAATGACTTAGCTGATTTACTGACTGAATGACTTAACTGACTTACTGACTGAATGACTTAACTGACTTACTGACTGAATGACTTAACTGACTTACTGACTGAATGACTTAACTGACTTACTGACTGAATGATTTAACTGACTTACTGACTGAATGACTTAACTGACTTACTGACTGAATGACTTAACTGACTTACTGACTGAATGACTTGACTGACTGAATGAATGACTTGAAGTTAGACACTCCAGTACAACCATCGACTTCAGTACCAGAACCTCTACCATCCACCTCAGCCCAGTAGTACCACAGCATAACTCTCCAATCTCTTCACAATCATCCACAAACACCAGCACCCACAATTTAAGGTAAGAAATACTATTATTTCTGTTAAATTTGTAGTCTGAAGCCATAAAAGCAACATAATACATCACAACAATGAACTACAATTACATATTCACTTTTATTTTTCTAAGAGGTGGAGGCCTAAAAAAAAGTTGTTTGGCTTTTTTGGGGCTCTCGGGAACATAACCCTATTTTTCCCATAAGTTCTTCAGTACATGTAACACGGTTTTACCTAGCACGGCACTTTCAGGAATGTAACTACCGTGTTAAATGACGGTCTACTGTATTATTATTATTATTACAATATAAATAATTTGTAATTTTTATTCACACAAAAAATAGAAGATTTGCTGTTATGCAGACTACTGCATTATTGTAATAAGAACATAAGAAAGAAGGAACACTGCAGCGGGCCTACTGGTCCATACGAGGCAGGTCCAAGTCTCCTACCCACTTAAGCCAATGCCCCAACCTAGTCAGGTCAGGTCACATTCACTTAAGGAAGGAACACGGCAACTGACCTAGTAGCACAAGCTAATCAGGTCCAACTCACACCCACCCACACCCACTCATGTATTTATCTAACCTATTTTTAAAACTACACAACGTTTTAGCATCTATAACTGTACTTGGGAGTTTGTTCCACTCATCCACAACTCTTATTACCAAACCAGTGCTTTCCTATATCCTTCCTGAATCTGAATTTTTCCAACTTAAAACCATTGCTACGAGTCCTGTCTAGGCTAGATATTTTCAGCATGTTATTTACATCCCCTTTATTTATTCCTGTCTTCCATTTATACACCTCAATCATATCCCCCTTAATTCTATGCCTTTCTAGAGAGTGCAGATTCAGGGTCCTCAGTCTATCCTCATAGGGAAGATTTCTGATACATGGGATCAACTTTGTCATCCTCCTTTGTATGTTTTCCAGAGCATTTATATCTATTCTGTAATATGGTGACCAAAACTGTACAGCATAATCTAAATGAGGTCTAACCAAGGATATATAGAGTTGAAGAACAACCTGAGGACCCCTATTATTTATGCTTCTTGATATGAAGCCAAGGATTCTGTTAGTTTTATTGCAAACACTTATGCACTGTTGTCTTGGTTTCAGATTACTGCTAACCAGAACTCCTAAATCTTTTTCGCAATCCGTAATATTAAAATCGACATTATTTAGTTTATATGTGACATGGTTATTTTCCTGTCCAACATTTAGAACTTTGCATTTGTCTATATTAAACTGCATCTGCCACTTCTCCGACCACTGCATCAGTCTATTCAAATCTTCCTGTAGTGCTCTAATATCCTTGTCAGAATGAATTCAACGGCCTATTTTGGTGTCAACGGGAAACTTGCTTGTGTCGCTCTTTATGCTCACATCAATGTCGTTTATGTAGATTGTGAACAACAGGGGGTCCAACACTGACCCCTGTGGAGCACCGCTCGTGACGCTTCCCCACTCTGATTTCTCCCCATTTATGCAAACACTCTGCTGCCTATTTGTCAACCATGCCACTATCCAGGAAAAAATTTCTCCTCCTATTCCATGTGCCTTAATTTTCCTCGATAGTCTCTGATGTGGGACCCTGTCAAAAGCCTTACTGAAGTCCATATACACAATATCATATTCATTACCATGATCTACCTCCTCAAATAACTTAGTGAAGAAAGTTAATAAATTCATAAGGCAGGAATGCCTCTTTGTAAAACCATACTGAGATTCGTTGATTAATTTGTGCTTTTCAAGGTGGCTACGAACTGCCTCGGCAATTATTGATTCCATAAATTTTCCCACTATGGAGGTTAGGCTTATTGGTCTTTAGTTCGAAGCTAAGGACCTGTCACCTGCTTTGAAAATAGGTATCACATTTGCCATTTTCCACTTACCTGGCACCATGCCAGTCTGTAGTGATATATTGAAAAGATTAGCCAAAGGTTTGCTAAGCTCCTCTTTACATTCCTTTAGAACCCTTGCATACAGTTCATCAGGGCCTGGGGATTTGTTAGATTTTAATTTATCAATTTGCCTAAGGACCATGTCACTTGTGACCCCAATCATGCATAGTTTATTATCATCCTGTTCTACATTATTTATTATTTCTGGAATATCGCTAGTATCTTCCTGAGTAAAAACTAAGAGGAAGTATTTGTTAAAAATTCTACACATTTCCTTATCACTGTCTGTGAGCTGACCCGAGTAACTTTTGAGTGGGCCTATCTTGTCCCTGATCTTACTTCTGTATACCTGAAAGAATCCTTTTGGGTTAGTCTTCGATTCTCTTGCAACTTGAACCTCATAATCTCTTTTTGCTTTTCTTATTCCCTTTTTTATTTCTCTCTTTAACTGAATATATTGATTTCTTAATTGCACCTCTCCTCTTTTGATTTGCCTATATATTCCTCTCTTTTGACCAATGAGATGCTTTAATCTATTGTTTATCCATTTAGGATAATTTTTGCTTGATCTGATTTCCCTATTTGGAACATAAGTTGTCTGAGCAGCTAGAACTATGCCCTGGAAAACGTCATATCGGCAATCATCACCACCTACCTGACCCATAGTCAGGTCATTCCAGTTCAGCCCACCCAAGTAATTTTTCAGTCCTATGAAATCAACCAAGCAGAAGTCAGGGACAGAGACTTGATTGCCATTATTAGGGGAATTCCATGATATATTAAAACTGAGTGATTTGTGATCACTTTCCCCTAGCTCATCATTAACCTCAATATTATTAATTAGCGTTTCCCTGCTGGCAAGAACCAAGTCAAGCAGGTTATTTCCTCTATTTGGCTCTGTCACGAACTGTTTTAAAAAACAATCCTGAATCGTATCAAGAAAGTCACTTGATTCTAAATTTCCTGTCAAATTGCTCCAGTCAATCTGTCTATAGTTGAAATCTCCCATTATCACAACATTTTCGTATGTAGAGGCCTTAGGAATTTCATCCCATAGAAGTTTACCCCACTCCCCATCAAGATTTGGGGCCCTGTAAATCACACCCAAAATTAGTTTTTCATGCCCCTCGAGAAGCTGTATCCAAACAGATTCAGTGGCTGACGCTTCTAATTTTATATCTTGCCTAACACAACAATTTAAATTGTCTCTGACGTACATCGCTACTCCACCAGCCTTCCTGTTGACCCTGTCAGTGTGGAATAATTTATAGCCTTGTATGTGACATTCAGAAGGCATCTCTCTATCTTTCAGATTGAGCCAGGTCTCTGTTATAGCAATGATATCTATGTTTCCTGCACTTGCAATTAATCTTAGCTCATCTATCTTATTTCTTACATTCCTGCTATTAGTATAATAGACCTTAAGGGAGCTAGTCCCTTGCTGCCCTCTGCTGTCTCCCTTTGTTTGCTGACCTGATCTATTGTCTTTATTTATAACTTCATGATGAATGTCTTTTATACATTTACTGTTTTCAATTCTAGTGTTGCAACCTGTTTCCCACACACACCCGTACCTCTATCTTCTATCAGTTTAAAATCCTAGGCATTTCAGCAATGGCTCTCTCGATTAAGTTTGCAAGAGCTACCACCCCTGCCCCAGAAAGATGTACCCCATCCCTTGCATACATATCATGTTTGCCATAAAAGTTGTCCCAGTTGTCAATGAATGGGATTTCAAGTTCCTTGCAGTATCTGTCTAGCCAGCAATTTACACCATTTGCCCTAGACAACCATTCATTGCCCACTCCCCTTCTAGGCAAGAGGCTACATATGATTGGGACCCCTCCCTTAGACTTAATTAAATCTATATCTGACCTGTACTTATCTAGCAGCTCTTCTCTCCTACCCTTCCCAATATCATTTCCACCAGCACTGAGACAGATAATAGGCTTGTTTCCATTACCTGACATGATATTATCCAACCTGTTGACTGTCACTAACACCAGCTCCTGGGAAGCACACACTATCTCTTACCTACTTATTCCTATTACAGAAGGCACGGTCCATATATCTTACCTGTGAGTCACCAACCACAAGTATGCGCTTACCTCTATTTGCAGGGGAAGTAGTACCTTTACCTTCACTGGCCACTGAAGTACACTCATCCTGAAGAACAGAGAAGCGATTTCCTACCTTCAAATCTTCTCTCTTAACTTTCCTTATTTTGATGCTCTTCCCATTACTGGGAACCACTTGTCACTTGTAGCAGGTGCTGGACTGCACCTCACTGCTGGTAGCCGTTGCTACCTCCCCACCTACAGCTTCCTCGCAGCGAGAGACAGACTGCACCTCACTGCTGGTAGCCTCATTCCCCTCCACAATTCCAGCCACCTCACACTCGCTCCCAACCCCATTGAGGTGAACCTTCAGCCTCCTAAGTTCCTCTTGGAGAAGCAAGACTTCCTCCAACTCTCCAACCTCAATTTTTAAAACACTGCAAAAGCAAGCCATGGCTTTGTAACCGTCCACACTACAGTAATCCCCAAAGCAGCTCAGGGCCTGTGACCTCACGTGATGACTGACCATAAATAATGTCAATTGTATAAATAATGTCAACCCATTCATGACTGCATATTGGAATGGACAGTGATGTCATTTGTTTACTCTTGAATATCGCCAAAGAATCGAACATTTCTGCTACTTTGAGCACAATTTCAAGGTACTCTTCGTTGTGAAATCAGTCAAAATCATATCTATTCCTCAAATATATGTATCTTCAATTCTATCAAATGAGACCAAAAATTGACTGTCGTTCGGTCGATCTTTTGCTTTTGGATATGAACAAAATTTCAGGATGCTAACTTTCCCCTCAAGGGACGGACCCTTTCAGGGTCCGTCCCGTAGATCTACGGCTTTATGGTGAGTGTCCAAACCGTAGATCTACGCCATGAGCTCAGCTCACTCTGATAAACTGTGAGTGGTACATTTGGGCCTAGATATGAGAGAATACATCTATGTGGTATGTGTGCACCACATAAAACAGATCCTGCAGCACACTGTGTATAATGAGAGAAAAAAACTGAAATCATGATTTTTCGTTTAAAACAGCAACTTTGCAGTGTTTTTTCGTATGTTTTTTATAGTTGTATTTGCGATTTCTTGGTCTCATTTGATAGAATGGAAGACATATTACAGAAATAGAGATGATTTTGATTGGTTTTAGCACTGGAAATGGCTTGAAACTGAGCTCAAAGTAGCGGAAATGTTAAATTTTTGCCGATATTCAAGAGTAAACAAACGACCTCACACATCTAATACACGTCAGCTGGTGGGTCTAATATACATTCACAAATATGGTGATGATATTTATACAATTATTACAGTATTGCATAACAGTAAATCTTCTATTTTTTGGTGTGAATAAAAATTCATTATGTGAATAAAAAATCAAAATGGAATTTATTTGTAAAGCCTCAAAACATAACTAATGAACAGAGGAAATGTTAGTTTAGTGCCAGGAATGCCTACATTGTTTATTCTGGACCCTATTTAGAAATTGGAATATTTTGAACTTTGTGTTAAATTGGCCAAATTAACAATTTCCGATCACTTTATTTTGTAGTTGAAACAGTTGACTTGGCGATTTCTTGTGCTCAATCGATAGAATAGAAGTAATACTAATGAAATAGCTAAGAATTTGGTTGATTGGAATAATGTAATTGGCCTAAAATAGAAGTCAAATTCGGCAAAATCGCCGATTCGTAAATATCGCTGACACATCAAAATTCACGAGAGCATAATTTCGTCAATTTTCCACCAAATTTCGTACTTTTTGTTTTATTACCTTCACAAAAAGATTCTCTACGATTTCATAAGAAAAAATAACAATTTTTTTTTTTTTAAATTCTTGGACACTGGTGCGTGACTCCAGATTTGGGCCTTGGACCCTGAAAGGGTTAAATAAATAAATAAATAAAATATTTATTTCTTTGCAAAGGTTACAGTATGTGTTTACATATCATAATATGATTGGAGCAAAGAAAGCCACTATCATGCTGAGGCATTTTGGGCAGACTTAACCTAATACTAATAGACTACTTAAGTCTAGACAGGTGAAAAGTGTACTAGTAGTGGTTACCATTGTCTTGCTGATGGTGGTGCCAACTACTGCCAGCCTTTTGAAGTTTCTCCTTACTGTTGTTGTTATTATTATTATTACTCTTGTATTATTATGGTAATAATGATTATTATTATTATAATTATTATTATTAGTAGTAGTAGTAGTACATATATGTGAGGGGCTCTTGATCTAGGGAATTGGATCTGTGCTGCAGGTCCCTAAATTAATAATAATGATTACATGTATTATAATGATACGTAAGTACTACTAATAATGATAATACATAACATATAATAATATAATACTATATAATAATAAAATAATCATATTATATAATAATATAATAGGTAATAGTACAATAATGGTATGTACTGTGTATAATTTAGTTTGACAACACTGCCACAGTGCTCACCGGTGCACATGTGCTTACGCAGCTACCCTCGCAGTGCAAGGAATTCTCGTGATTTCCTTACGTTTTGTGCAGTTAATTCGCCAGATTTTTCTTCTAACCGTGGGTCCTAAGAAAGCAAGTGCAAAGGACAGTGCTAAGAGGAAAAAGAGGATGATTCGCATGGAATTATAAAGCAAGAAATCATTGATAAGCACAGACTAGGTACAAGGGTTAAGTACTTGGCAAGTGAGTACAAGCGTAGCCCCTCTACTATATGTACAATACTAAAGCAGGAGTCTATGAAGGTTATAGCACCAGCAGAGGGCATTACAGTAATTTCTAAGCAGTGGACCTCTGTCAATGAAAAGATGGAAAAGCTGCTGTTGACATGGTTGACAGAGAAACAGTTCACAGGAGATATGTAGTGTAGTGAGATAAACATAAAAATTGTACATAACAGTTCTTAAGAAAAGTTTTAACTTCTGACAGGATATGCTGCTCTGCATTTCTTCTCCAAGGTATGCAAATGTCGTATGTACACCAGATCTAATTCATTTAGCCTCACAAACTGCGTTTTCTCTTATAATAACACCTCTGACATTTTGATAGCGAGAATGTGCGACCACTCTCGTGACCACAATCCTCCTCCCTCTGCTGTCCACATAATGATATATTTTATTCATTCTGGAGTGTATATCAGGTTCATGTGTTATTTATATTGTTTATTATGTCATATTAGATGAATTATGACAGATAAATAAGCCGTAGAGTCGATTCTGGGGTTATTTTGTCATGGCTCCTGAGAGCAGGAATTCAGCTGGAATGAATTAATTGCATTTCAGTTAATTTAATTTAAATGAGGAAAATTGACCCAGCATACAAACAAATCAGGATACGAACAAGTCAGTGGAATAGATTAAATTCTTAAGCCGAGGTTCCACTTTACAATGCTGCTTCCTTAACCAGTTGAATCATGAACAATCATAAAGCACGTGAAAGCATCGTAAAATATTGTACTAGTGCCAGCCCTTTGGCAAAGGAGGTGAGAAAAACTAGAATTCAAGAAAGAACTCAGAGCAGAGTACCAAAGTGGAGGAAGAAGAGAGAGGGGAGATGTGCCTCCTTCAGTGATTCTGCGATATGTACGATACTAAAGCAGCATGAGTCGATAAAGGCTATAGCACCAGCCGGCAATAAAATGTAGCATTAACAGTGTAGCAAGTAAGTTTAGCAATTAATCGATAGAAAAAGGACAGCACGAACCTAACTCCTCCAATGTTGTTGGAGTTTTATAGGGAGACTGACAACACCGCCGTCTCTAATCTCTACTGCCTCCACCACCACTGTGTAAGGCTTGTGTCTCAGTGGCCCTTATACACCCAACAACAACAACAACACAGCAACACTCATGATATACTTAACCCTTTGATTGTTTCAGCTGTATACTTGTACAGTGGTCCCTCGTTTTTCGTAATTAATCCATTCCTGGAGCCGTTACTGTAAATGAAATTTACGATTTACTAATCAATTTTCCCCATAAGAAATAATGTAAATACAATTAATCCGTTCCTGACACCTAGAAGTATTAAAACAAAAAAAATTTTAACGTGAAATATACATGTAGCACATAAACAATACAATGGGAAATGATGAATGGAACATTAACAGCATAACACTTACCTTTATTGGAGATTCTTCTTAGTGTATGGGAGACTGAAGGAGGAGAGAGAGTGGATTGTTTATAGTTTGGAAGGGGAATCCCCTTCCATCAACACCTCAGGTACCATTTGCTTTTCTGGGGTTGCTTCTCTTCTCTGTTTCTTAATGCCACTAGGACCACCTTGAGAGTCACTGGAGTCCTGTCTCACAAAATAACTGTGGAGAGAGCTCTGTTTCTGGCGTCTCTTTAACACTTCCCTAAAATGGCCCAAGACTTTGTCACTGTACATGTTGCCAACCTGGCTTGCAACAACCTTGTTAGGGTGATGTTTCTCCATAAAGCTTTCCATCTTACCCCACATAGTAAAAATCTCTTTAATTTCTGAAGAAGGCACCTTCTTCCATCTCTCTTCCTCCTCCTCTGCAGCAAGATTGAGCTGCGATGTGTTGCTCTTCCTGCTGAAGCTCTTGCAGCTCCTCAGTGGTGAGCTCTTCATTGTGGTCTTCCACCAATTCTTCCACATCCTCCAAACTCACATCCAACCCCATGGAACTCCCCAGTGCCACAATTGATTTTACAACAGACATAGGCTCATTAGGGTCAGTCCCAAATTCTTCAAAATCCCTCTTGTCGACACAATCTGGCCACAATTTTCTCCAGGCAGAGTTCAAAGTCCTGGTAGTCACTCCCTCCCAAGCCATACCTATAAGGGTTATGCAGTGGAGGATGCTGAAGTGTTCTCTCCAAAATTCCCTTAGGGTCAAGCGAGTGTCTGTGGTCACAGTCAAGCACCTGTGAAACATTGCTTTTGTGTAGAGTTTTTTAAAGTTTGCAATAACCTGCTGGTCCATGGGTTGGAGGAGAGGAGTGGTATTCGGGGGCAAGAACTTTACTGTGATGAACCCAAACTCCTCGAAAATTAGGTCATCCAAGTTTGGAGGATGAGCAGGTGCATTGTCCATTACTAGCAGGCACTTGAGATCCAATTTCTTTTCCAGGAGATACTCCTTCACACTAGGGCCAAACACTTCATTGAACCACTCGACGAAAATTTCCCTCGTGACCCATGCCTTACTATTAGATTTCCAAAACACACACAATTTACTCTTCATAACATTGTTTTTCTGAACACTCTGGGATTTTCAGAATGGTACACTAGTAATGGCTTCACTTTGAAATCCCCACTAGCATTAGCACAGAACATTAGCGTCAGCCTGTCTTTCATAGGCTTGTGTCCTGGCATTGCCTTTTCCTCTTGTGTAATTAAGGTCCTCTTTGGCATTTTCTTCCAAAAGAGGCCTGTTTCGTCACAATTGAACACTTGTTCAGGTTTCAGTCCTTCAGCCTCTATGTACTCCTGGAATTCATGCACATATTTTTCAGCCGCCTTGTGGTCCGAACTGGCAGCCTCACCATACCTTACCACACTGTGTATGCCAGTACGGTTCTTAAATCTCTCAAACCAGCCTTTGCTGGCCTTAAATTCACTCACTTCACCACTATTTGCAGGCAATTTCTTTACCAAATCGTCATGCAACTGCCTAGGCTTTTCACAAATAATCGAAGTCATAAGAGTATCTCCTGCTAATTGTTTCTCATTTATCCACACCAATAATAACTTCTCAACCTCTTCCAGTACTGGTGATCTCATTTTTGTCAGCATAGTTACTCCCTTTGCAACAACAGCATCCTTTATTTCCTTTTTCTTGGCCACTATGGAACATAAGGTTGTGTAGAGTTTCTTATACATCCTGGACAGTTCGGCCACACTTGTACCACTTTCATATTGTTCAATGATGGTTTTCTTAAATTCAGTCGTATTTCTCACCTTCTTTACCACAGACTTGGCACTAGGAGCTTTCTTTGGAGCCATGGTAGCTTATTTAGTACTTGCAAGCACTAAAATAAATGGAATATTATGAAATATTTCGCTGGAGCACGTGAGGGGACCTTCGCTCACTGGTAAACAATGCCAGTCTGGCTGCCGCCCCGGCTCACGCCGTGGGTACGCGTCCCGGACAAACTACGACTCGCGAGTCAACCTATGAAAAGCGAGTCCATGTTTATACGAAAATACCCCTATGATTGGCGAATTTTACGATTGCTGGGAACTACGAAAAGCGGGGAACCACTGTATATACGTCTTATAAGCCAGTGTTTCGGACATATATATACTCAATAATTCTAGTGGCTTCCAACCAAGCAGGAGAAAGCTGGTAGGCCCACATGTGAGAGAATGGGCCTGTGTGGTCAGTGTGCACTGTATAAAAAAATCCAACAGCACGCAGTGCATAATGAGAAAAAAAACTCCGATCGTGTTTTTGGATTGAAACGCTGACTTTAAGGTGTATTTTCCTATGGTATTTATGGTTGTATTCTCGTTTTTTTGGTCTCATTCGATAGAATGGAAAACGTATTACAGAAATAGAGATGATTTTGATTAGTTTCACAATGAAAACGACCTTGAAATTGAGCTCAAAATAGCGAAAATGTTCGATTTTTACCAATGTTCAAGAGTAAGTAAATCACACCACATGTCCAGTACACATCAAGTGGGGAGTCTGATATTCTTTCACTAGTACACTGATATTATTTATACCATTTTTACAATAATGCAGTAGTCTGCATAACAGTGAATCTTCTATTTTTTGTGTGAATAAAAAATCAAAATAGAAAGCAAGAGTAATATAAGAGGGTCCTGGAGACATGACTAATGAAGAGAGGATATGTCATTTTAGTGCCAAGAATGTCTGCATTGTTTATTCTGGACCCTATTTTGAAATTGGCATTTTTTTTTTTGTGTGTGTGTGTGTGTGTGTGTGTGTGTGTGTGTGTGTACTCACCTAGTTGAGGTTGCGGGGGTCGAGTCCGAGCTCCTGGCCCCGCCTCTTCACTGATAGCTACTAGGTCACTCTCCCTGAGCCGTGAGCTTTATCATACCTCTGCTTAAAGCTATGTATGGATCCTGCCTCCATTACATCGCTTCCCAAACTATTCCACTTACTGACTACTCTGTGGCTGAAGAAATACTTCCTAACATCCCTGTGATTCATCTGTGTCTTCAGCTTCCAACTGTGTCCCCTTGTTACTGTGTCCAATCTCTGGAACATCCTGTCTTTGTCCACCTTGTCAATTCCTCTCAGTATTTTGTATGTCGTTATCATGTCCCCCCTATCTCTCCTGTCCTCCAGTGTCGTCAGGTTGATTTCCCTTAACCTCTCCTCGTAGGACATACCTCTTAGCTCTGGGACTAGTCTTGTTGCAAACCTTTGCACTTTCTCTAGTTTCTTCACGTGCTTGGCTAGGTGTGGGTTCCAAACTGGTGCCGCATACTCCAATATGGGCCTAACGTACACGGTGTACAGGGTCCTGAATGATTCCTTATTAAGATGTCGGAATGCTGTTCTGAGGTTTGCTAGGCGCCCATATGCTGCAGCAGTTATTTGGTTGATGTGCGCTTCAGGAGATGTGCCTGGTGTTATACTCACCCCAAGATCTTTTTCCTTGAGTGAGGTTTGTAGTCTCTGACCCCCTAGACTGTACTCCGTCTGCGGCCTTCTTTGCCCTTCCCCAATCTTCATGACTTTGCACTTGGTGGGATTGAACTCCAGGAGCCAATTGCTGGACCAGGTCTGCAGCCTGTCCAGATCCCTTTGTAGTTCTGCCTGGTCTTCGATCGAGTGAATTCTTCTCATCAACTTCACGTCATCTGCAAACAGGGACACCTCAGAGTCTATTCCTTCCGTCATGTCGTTCACAAATACCAGAAACAGCACTGGTCCTAGGACTGACCCCTGCGGGACCCCGCTGGTCACAGGTGCCCACTCTGACACCTCGCCACGTACCATGACTCGCTGCTGTCTTTCTGACAAGTATTCCCTGATCCATTGTAGTGCCTTCCCTGTTATCCCTGCTTGGTCCTCCAGTTTTTGCACCAATCTCTTGTGTGGAACTGTGTCAAACGCCTTCTTGCAGTCCAAGAAAATGCAATCCACCCACCCCTCTCTCTCTTGTCTTACTGCTGTCACCATGTCATAGAACTCCTGTAGGTTTGTGACACAGGATTTCCCGTCCCTGAAACCATGTTGGCTGCTGTTGACGAGATCGTTCCTTTCTAGGTGTTCCACCACTCTTCTCCTGATAATCTTCTCCATGATTTTGCATACATGTGTGTGTGTGTGTGTGTGTGTGTGTGTGTGTGTGTGAAATTTCCCAAATTGCCAATTTCTGACCACTTTATTGGGTTGAAATCGGTAAATGGGTGGTTTCTTGTACTCAATTGATAGAAAAAATGGAGTTCTAAAGAAATCGCTATGAGTTTATTCGACTGGAGCAATGGAATTGGCCGAAAATAGGGCTCAAATTTGGCGAAATAGCCGATGTGTATATATTGCCGAGATCGTCAACTTCACGGGAGCTTAATTCCGTAAGTTTTCAATCAAATTTCATACTTTTGGTTGTCATTACCATCGGGAAACAATTCTCTCATCATTTCATAAGAATTTTTTTTTTTTTTCCAAAATATTGCGACAGAATGACAGTTTTAGAAATGGGCTTGCGACAGTCTAAGGGTTAATGACGTATTTTATTAATTCTAGAGTGTACGTCATGTTTTTACGTTATTAATGTTGTTTATTATATCATATTAGATGAATTGTGATAGATAAATAAGCCGTAGACTTGATATTAGTGTCATGTTGAAGGACTATCTTGTCCTATCTCCAAACAAACTCTGCTACCGCCACAATTCCTAACATGTGTAATGACGTAAATAAGCTGTAGAATTAATATTAGCGTTATATTGAAGTATTTTCTCCTGCCTCCCGAGAGCCAGGAATTTCACTGGAATGGATTAATGGCATTTCAGTTAGGAAAATTTATTTCATATACATGTACGAGCAAATTGAGTTACGAGCTCGAAACTCTTAAGTCAAGGTACCACTGTATTTTATTTTTAAATGTACATGTATACCATAATTATTTTTAAATGCTACTTAGTTCTACAGGCTTAAACCTTTGAGGGTTTTGGACGTACTAGTACGGCTTACGACCCAGGGTTTTTGACGTACTAGTACGCCTAAATTCTAGCGCCCTCAAATCTAGTGGGAGAAAGCTGGTAGGCCTCCATATGAAAGAATGGGTCTATGTGGTCAGTGTGCACGGTATAAAAAAAATCCTGCAGCACACAGTGCATAATGAGAAAAAAAAAACTTTGACCGTTTTTTTGGAATAAAACAGGGACTTTGCACTGTATTTTCGTATGGTATTTATTGTTATATTCTAGTTTTCTTGGTCTCATTTTATAGAATGGAAGGCATATTATAGAAATAGAGATGATTTTGACTGGTTTTACAATGAAAAGTACCTTGAAATTGAGCTCAAAGTAGCAGAAATGTTCGATTTTTACCAAAGTTCAAAAGTAAACAAATCATGCCAAGCGTCCAATACACGTCAACTGGTGAGTCTAATATTCTTTTGCAAGTGCGCCAATATGATTCATTCCATTTTTTACACTAATGCAGTAGTCTGCATAACAGTAAATCTTCTATATTTTGTGAGAATAAAAATTCAAAGTGGAAAGCAAAAGAATATAAGAGGGGCCTTGAGACGTGACTAATGAACAGAGGAAATGTCATTTTAGTGCCAGGAATGTATTTCTTGTTTGTTCTGGACCCTATTCGGAAATTGGCATCTTTTGAAATTTGTGTGAAATTGGCAAAATTGCTAAATTCTGACCACTGAACTGGATAGTTGAAATTGGTAAATGGGTGATTTCTTGCACTCATTCAATAGAAAATATGGAGTTCTAGTGAAATATTCATGTTTTTTGTCGACTAGTACAGTGGAACTGGCTGAAAATGGGGCTCAAAGTGGGCAAAATCGCCGATCCGTAAACATCGCCGAGACCGCTAACTTCGCGAGAGCATAATTCCGTAAGTTTCCCATCAAATTTCATATTTTTGGTGTCATTATGATCGGGAAAAGATTCTCTATCTTTTCATAAGAAATTTTTTTTTTTGTTTTTTAATTTGGCCGACCCTGAGAACGAGTCTCGGAGAGGGCCTGTCGACCCTCAAAGGGTTAAAGATGAAGCTTATACATGTCCTCTTTCATACTTTGGTTTCTGTAGTTTTAAGGTAAATATAATATGCCCTTTAACCCTTTCACTGTCCAGACCCCCAAAATAAATATTGATCCCTGTGTCTTTTTTTTTTTTTTTTTTTTTTTTTTTTTTTTTTTTTTTTTTTTTTTTTTTTTTTTTTTTTTTTTTTTTAACCCTTTCAGGGTCCGTCCCGTAGATCTACGGCTTTACGTTCAGGGTCCGAACCGTAGATCTATGCCATGAGCTCAGCTCACTCTGATAAACTGTGAGTGGTACATTTGGGCCTAGATATGAGAGAATACATCTATGTGGTATGTGTGCACCACATAAAACAGATCCTGCAGCACACTGTGTATAATGAGAGAAAAAAAATGAAATCATGATTTTTCGATTAAAACAGCAACTTTGCAGTGTTTTTTCGTATGTTTTTTATAGTTGTATTTGCGATTTCTTGGTCTCATTTGATAGAATGGAAGACATATTACAGAAATAGAGATGATTTTGATTGGTTTTAGCACTGGAAATGGCTTGAAACTGAGCTCAAAGTAGCAGAAATGTTAAATTTTTACCGATATTCAAGAGTAAACAAACGACCTCACACGTCTAATACACATCAGCTGGTGGGTCTAATATACATTCACAAATATGGTGATGATATTTATACAATTATTACAGTATTGCATAACAGTAAATCTTCTATTTTTTGGTGTGAATAAAAATTCATTGTGAATAAAAAATCAAAATGGAATTTATTTGTAAAGACTCAAAACATAACTAATGAACAGAGGAAATGTTAGTTTAGTGCCAGGAATGCCTACATTGTTCATTCTGAACCCTATTTTGAAATTGAAATATTTTGAACTTTGTGTTAAATTGGCCAAATTAACAATTTCCGATCACTTTATTTTGTAGTTGAAACAGTTGACTTGGCGATTTCTTGTGCTCAATCGATAGAATAGAAGTAATACTAGTGAAATAGCTAAGAATTTGGTTGATTGGAATAATGTAATTGGCCTAAAATGGGAGTCAAAGTCGGCAAAATCGCCGATTCGTAAATATCGCTGACACATCAAAATTCGCGAGAGCATAATTTCGTCAATTTTCCACCAAATTTCGTACTTTTTGTTTTATTACCTTCACAAAAAGATTCTCTACGATTTCATAAGAAAAAACAAATTTTTTTTTTGAAAATTCTTGGACACTGGTGCGTGACTCCAGATTTGGGCCTTGGACCCTGAAAGGGTTAAATCTTCTGAAATGTTAGGGAATCTTTTTCTTATGGCAATGACACAAAAAAAAAAAAAATAAAAAATTTGATGAAAAACTTAGGAAATTATGCAGGCACAAAGTTATCACTTTGAGTGCAATTTATGCATTGGCAATTTCACCCATTTTGAATCCTATTTATGTTAGTTCCATTGCTCTATTTGACCAAATTCTTAGCTATTTTGCTAGTATGCCTTCTGTTCTATTGACTGAGCACAAAAAAATGCCTATTCAACTATTATAACTACCCTATAAATTCTTATAACATGTAAACCATACATTGTAAGCTTTGCAAGGAAATAAATATTTGAATTGAATTGAATATGAAGTACACAGAAATCTGCAATTTGGCCAATACAGTATTACAATAAATTAAAGAAATGTCAGTTAAAAAAATAGTGCAAAATAAACAATGTAGACATTCCTAGCACTAAATCATCTCTGTTCATTAATCAGGCCCCCAACCCTCTCCTGTATTATACTTGCCTTCCATTTTAAATTCATAATTACAGAAAAATAGAAGATTTACACTATTTCCCAGATAATAAGATATAACCAGGAATGATTCGTTGTTGTTTATAGTGTCCCAGTAATTGAAGCAGACCATTGGGGCCTCAGGAAAATTAACAAAAATTGAATATTTCCACTAAAGCCCAATTTCAAGCTACTTCTGCTCCTGAAACCAAACAAAATCATCTCTTTCAGTAGTATGTCTTCCATTCCATCAAATGATACCAAGAAACAACCAACAAAAACCATAAAACCATCCTAGAAAACACTTGAAAGTTGCTATTTTAAACCAAATACATGGCCAGTTTTGCTTTTACCATCATTCACTGTGTGAGGGCAGAATTTTTTTATGCTGAGCATACTCGCCACACAGATCCAGTCTCTCATATCTAGGTCAAAATTTACTGCTCACAGCTTATCTGAGTGATCTGAGCTCATGACGTAGCACTATGTGAGGAGACCCTGGCCTCATTGATGATGTTCTACATGATGGCCACTGAAAGGAATTAATTATGTCTTTATTAGTTTGAAAGCCTTTTATATTAGTGATGTATGCTTAATGGAATTTTAAATTTAAAATTAATAAAAATGAATTTTTCAGGTGTAAGCTGTGATGCATGTTTGAAGGCAAATTTCCGTGGACGGCGCTACAAATGTTTAATATGTTATGACTATGACCTTTGTTCGGCATGTTATGAAGGTGGGGCTACAACAACCCGCCACACAACTGACCATCCCATGCAGTGTATCCTCACCAGACATGATTTTGGTAAGTCATTTTTTTTGTGTATTAACTTTTTTATCTGCTTCCATAGTAGAGGTAGGTTGGTAGACAGACAGCAACCATCCAGAGATACTACCCACCTGTCAAAAGAGTGTGAAATGGTAACTTGTTAAATATTTTGCATTCCAGCAGGATTGCTGAGCTTTTCTTTCCAACTCATGATTACACAAGATGACAAAGTAAAGTGTAATAGTTTCTACTTACATTCAGCATACACATATCTTTACTTTTCTATTAGCTTCATACAATAGTTCTGATCCTGTAACACATTATTTCCTTTTCAATGTGACCTGGTCTCAGGTCACGTTGACCTGGTTTGGTTTGTTAATTTACATTTATACAGTACAGTGGAACCCCGGATTTCGTACTTAATTCGTTCCAGAAGGTCGGTCTAAATCCAAAACGTACGAAAACCGAAGTAATATTTCCCGTAAGAAATATTGTAAATACAATTAATCCATTACAGACACCCAAAAATATTAACAAAAAATACATTTTTTAAAGAATAGCTATAGTTTTTATGTACAGAAAACAATGAGAAATAAATATAAATGACTAATTTTAATGATAAATGAATATTACATACCTTTATTGAAGACTCTTGTTGACTTTTGTTTGTGATCTCTGTTTCATTAGCATATTTACCCCTTTTGCAATTTTAGCTTCCTTGATTTCTGCTTTCTTTGCCAGGATGGAACAGATTGTTGATTTTGACTTCCTATACATCCTGGCAAGCTTGGCTAAATGTACGTCACTTTCATATTTTTCTACAATCTCTTTTTTAATTCTATCGTGTTTCTCACCTTTACCAAAGGGGTAGCACTAGGAACTTTCTGTGGCAGCATTCTGATGCTTCCTGTATCAGAATGTTGCCACTGCACTACACCATGCTGGATCTGCTGTGGCTGTGACCATGATGCAAAAAATTGCCTAATGAAGGATAAGAGGTAATGCTTAATATATGGCCAGGAATGTCATGCCTTCAGAGACTGCTAACCCCAAACCGCCCAACATGCCTTGACTGCAACAGTAACCCCCACACTCAGGCTGCTGTGTGTCCCAAGAGAAAGGACATAATCAGTATGGAGAAGGAAGAAACTCAATTCCACCAAGAATACTACTTATGCAGCAGCAACTCCAATCCAAGCAGTCACATTGAAAATCCTGCAAACTTCTCAGCAGCCTTATATCATTAATAATGCACCTGTAATGAACCCAGCCTTGAACTTTCAACATGGAGTAGCTAAAAGTCTTGCCTTCCTAATCTCCATCCATGTGTAAAATGCACTAACCCAAGAACGTTTAACAAAGCCACCAACAAAATACAGTGGACCCCCGCATACCGATTTTAATCCGTGCAAGAGGGGTCATTGTTATGCGAAATAATCGGTATGCGAATGAATTTTCCCCATAAGAAATAATGGAAATCAAATTAATCCGTGCAAGACACCCAAAAGTATGAAAAAAAAAATTTTACCATATGAAATATACATTTTCCTACACACAAAGAGAAGGATACATGCACAATAGTAGAGTAGTACATGCACAGTATATATTGTGCATGTACTACTCTACTAAATGAAGAATAAATGACACTTACCTTTATTGAAGATGCAGCAATGACTGATTGATGAGACACTGTGTCCTGGGAGTGCCTTTTCCTCCTGAGTACTGTAGGTCCTGTTTGGCATTTTCTTCCAGAACAGGCCTTATCACACTGTGTATGCCACTACGATTCTTAAATCTCTCAAACCAACCTTTGCTGGCTTTAAATTCACCAATATGAGCACTAGTTCCAGTCATTTTTCCCTGTTCACCTGGGTGTTAGTCGACTTATGTGGGTTGCATCCTGGGAGACAAGATTAAGGACCCCAGTGGAAATAAGTTAGACAGTCTTCGATGACACTGACTTTTTTGGGTTATCCTGGGTGGCAAATCCTCTGGGGTTAATTGTTTCTTGGTATTCTCAATAAGCCACACCAACAACGGTGCTACAGCAGCAGCAGCAGCTGACGGTGGTACAGCAGCAACAGACGATGCTACAGCAGCAGCAGACGATGCTACAGCAGCAGCAGACGATGCTACAGCAGCAGCAGCAGCTGACGGTGATACAACAGCAACAGACGATGCTACAGCAGCAGCAGACGATGCTACAGCAGCAGCAGCAGCTGACAGTGGTACAGCAGCAACAGACGATGCTACAGCAGCAGCAGATGATGCTACAGCAGCAACAGACGATGTTACAGCAGCAGCAGACGATGCTACAGCAGCAGCAGCAGCTGACAGTGGTACAGCAGCAACAGACGATGCTACAGCAGCAGCAGATGATGCTACAGCAGCAACAGACGATGTTACAGCAGCAGCAGACGATGCTACAGCAGCAGCAGCAGCTGACGGTGGTACAGCAGCAACAGACGATGCTACAGCAGCAACAGACGATGTTACAGCAGCAGCAGACGATGCTACAGCAGCAGCAGCAGCTGACAGTGGTACAGCAGCAACAGACGATGCTACAGCAGCAGCAGATGATGCTACAGCAGCAACAGACGATGCTACAGCAGCAACAGACGATGTTACAGCAGCAGCAGACGATGCTACAGCAGCAGCAGCAGCTGACGGTGGTACAGCAGCAACAGACGATGCTACAGCAGCAACAGACGATGTTACAGCAGCAGCAGACGATGCTACAGCAGCAGCAGCAGCTGACGGTGGTACAGCAGCAACAGACGATGCTACAGCAGCAGCAGCAGCTGACGGTGGTACAGCAGCAACAGACGATGCTACAGCAGCAACAGACGATGTTACAGCAGCAGCAGACGATGCTACAGCAGCAGCAGCAGCTGACGGTGGTACAGCAGCAACAGACGATGCTACAGCAGCAACAGACGATGTTACAGCAGCAGCAGACGATGCTACAGCAGCAGCAGCAGCTGACGGTGGTACAGCAGCAACAGACGATGCTACAGCAGCAACAGACGATGTTACAGCAGCAGCAGACGATGCTACAGCAGCAGCAGCAGCTGACGGTGGTACAGCAGCAACAGACGATGCTACAGCAGCAACAGACGATGTTACAGCAGCAGCAGACGATGCTACAGCAGCAGCTGACAGTGCAGCAGCAGCAGCAGCTGTACCACCAATAGTAGCGATGGTTGATTGGGGTTTATTATACAACCTGGCCAGCTCGGAGACACGCACTCCACTTTCATACTTATCAATGATCTTTTTCTTCATCTCTATTGTAATTCTCACCCTTATTGCTGTAGGGTTGGCACTAGAAGCTTTCTTGGGGCCCATGGTCACTTATTTTCCAGAAAAAGCACCGAAAACACTGTAATAATACGAAATATTCCGATTGTATGCTTGGATGTTACCGCGGAGGCTGGCTGGTAAACAATGCCACCGGCGGAACATGTGAGTGTGGCTCAGGCCGCACATTGGACGCGTCTCGGACGAAAATCGGTGAGCGGGTTTTTAAGCGGTATGCGAGGCAAAATTTTTGCGATTAAAGCAAGCGGTATGCGGATTAATCGTTATGTGATGCCATCGGTATGCGGGGGTCCACTGTATTCCATCTTGATAACTTCCCAGAGATGAAATTCTCAGATGTCTACTCCACTCAAACACTTGGGATCATAAACTCCAACAACTTGAATGTACTCATCCCAGAGGCAGCCAAGCCAACCAGTACCATTGAACCTACCACTTCTTCAGCAACAACTCCAGTCACCTATGAAGAAGAAATGACTGACATAGAAGACAGTGAACAGCAACTACCAGCAATATCTGCTACACTAATGTCAACTGTGGCTGTTTTGTAATCCTTGAGAGAACTCAGTGGCGATTATATGGTGGTTACCATTGAATTCACTCAAGAATTACAAAATGGCACCTCAAAACTCAAAAGTACACTTGGTGACACCATCTACACAGTAAGGGATGTATTGTGCAACTTGGAAGCATATTATTATAAGGAAGAAATCTTGCCAGTTCATGAGAATTCTAAGACCTTAGAGCATGATCAGTGGATCTTTAGACTAGCCATGAAAAAAACAAAAAAACAAAGATGTGACTCAGAACTCAAGATCAGATACACCTGATAACTTGACTTAAGAAATCGTAATGACACGATTGCAAATAAACCATACCCCCGGCCGGGATTAAACCCGCGGTCATAGAGTCTCAAAACTCCAGCCCGTCGCGTTAGCCACTAGACCAGCTAGCCACAATAAGATTCATCCGCGGGTTCAGTCCCGGCCGGGGGTATGGTTTACACCTGATAACCTCTGCTCCTTCTGACTGAGTCCTATGCATTTGCTTGCTGAGACCATGTTCTATCTTCTGATTTGCTTTTCATCACTGCTTCTCTGCACTAAACTGCTAAGTCAAGCCCCCTGGCACTTTCTCTCCACCTCAAGATTCTCTGATTGAGGTCTTGTCTGTTTGCCTGTCCCTACTTCCAGGCTTACCTTCAACAGGGTCTTTTCTTTGCACAGTTTGATTTGATTAGACTCGCTGGATGACCTAAAAAGAAAAACTAGAGTTTCTTTTTTAATTTATTATTTTTTATTTATTATCACACTGGCCGATTCCCACCAAGGCAGGGTGGCCCGAAAAAGAAAAACTTCCACCATCATTCACTCCATCACTGTCTTGCCAGAAGGGTGCTTTACACTACAGTTTTTAAACTGCAACATTAACACCCCTCCTTCAGAGTGCAGGCACTGTACTTCCCATCTCCAGGACTCAAGTCCGGCCTGCCGGTTTCCCTGAACCCCTTCATAAATGTTACTTTGTTCACACTCCAACAGCACGTCAAGTATTAAAAACCATTTGTCTCCATTCACTCCTATCAAACACGCTCACGCATGCCTGCTGGAAGTCCAAGCCCCTCGCACACAAAACCTCCTTTACCCCCTCCCTCCAACCTTTCCTAGGCTGACCCCTACCCCGCCTTCCTTCCACTACAGACTGATACACTCTTGAAGTTATTCTGTTTCGCTCCATTCTCTCCACATGTCCGAACCACCTCAACAACCCTTCCTCAGCCCTCTGGACAACAGTTTTGGTAATCCCGCACCTCCTCCTAACTTCCAAACTACGAATTCTCTGCATTTTATTCACACCACACATTGCTCTCAGACATGACATCTCCACTGCCTCCAGCCTTCTCCTCGCTGCAACATTCATCACCCATGCTTCACACCCATGTAAGAGCGTAGGTAAAACTATACTCTCATACATTCCCCTCTTTGCCTCCAAGGACAAAGTTCTTTGTCTCCACGGACTCCTAAGTGCACCACTCACCCTTTTCCCCTCATCAATTCTATGATTCACCTCATCTTTCATAGACCCATCCGCTGACACATCCACTCCCAAATATCTGAATACATTCACCTCCTCCATACTCTCTCCCTCCAATCTGATATCCAATCTTTCATCACCTAATCTTTTTGTTATCCTCATAACCTTACTCTTTCCTGTATTCACTTTCAATTTTCTTCTTTTGCACACCCTACCAAATTCATCCACCAATCTCTGCAACTTCTCTTCAGAATCTCCCAAGAGCACAGTGTCATCAGCAAAGAGCAACTGTGACAACTCCCACTTTATGTGTAATTCTTTATCTTTTAACTCCACGCCTCTTGCCAAGACCCTCGCATTTACTTCTCTTACAACCCCATCTATAAATATATTAAACAACCACGGTGACATCACACATCCTTGTCTAAGGCCTACTTTTACTGGGAAATAATTTCCCTCTTTCCTACATACTCTAACTTGAGCCTCACTATCCTCGTAAAAACTCTTCACTGCTTTCAGTAACCTACCTCCTACACCATACACCTGCAACATCTGCCACATTGCCCCCCTATCCACCCTGTCATACGCCTTTTCCAAATCCATAAATGCCACAAAGACCTCTTTAGCCTTATCTAAATACTGTTCACTTATATGTTTCACTGTAAACACCTGGTCCACACACCCCCTACCTTTCCTAAAGCCTCCTTGTTCATCTGCTATCCTATTCTCCGTCTTACTCTTAATTCTTTCAATAATAACTCTACCATACACTTTACCAGGTATACTCAACAGACTTATCCCCCTATAATTTTTGCACTCTCTTTTATCCCCTTTGCCTTTATACAAAGGAACTATGCATGCTCTCTGCCAATCCCTAGGTACCTTACCCTCTTCCATACATTTATTAAATAATTGCACCAACCACTCCAAAACTATATCCCCACCTGCTTTTAACATTTCTATCTTTATCCCATCAATCCCGGCTGCCTTACCCCCTTTCTTTTTACCTACTGCCTCACGAACTTCCCCCACACTCACAACTGGCTCTTCCTCACTCCTACAAGATGTTGTTCCTCCTTGCCCTATACACGAAATCACAGCTTCCCTATCTTCATCAACATTTAATAATTCCTCAAAATATTCCCTCCATCTTCCCAATACCTCTAACTCTCCATTTAATAACTCTCCTCTCCTATTTTTAACTGACAAATCCATTTGTTCTCTAGGCTTTCTTAACTTGTTAATCTCACTCCAAAACTTTTTCTTATTTTCAACAAAATTTGTTGATAACATCTCACCCACTCTCATTTGCTCTCTTTTTACATTGCTTCACCACTCTCTTAACCTCTCTCTTTTTCTCCATATACTCTTCCCTCCTTGCATCACTTCTACTTTGTAAAAACTTCTCATATGCTAACTTTTTCTCCCTTACTACTCTCTTCACATCATCATTCCACCAATCGCTCCTCTTCCCTCCCGCACCCACTTTCCTGTAACCACAAACTTCTGCTGAACACTCTAACACTACATTTTTAAACCTACCCCATACCTCTTCAACCCCATTGCCTATGCTCTCATTAGCCCATCTATCCTCCAATAGCTGTTTATATCTTTCCCTAACTGCCTCCTCTTTTAGTTTATAAACCTTCACCTCTCTCTTCCCTGATGCTTCTATTCTCCTTGTATCCCATCTACCTTTTACTCTCAGTGTAGCTACAACTAGAAAGTGATCTGATATATCTGTGGCCCCTCTATAAACATGTACATCCTGAAGTCTACTCAACAGTCTTTTATCTACCAATACATAATCCAACAAACTACTGTCATTTCGCCCTACATCATATCTTGTATACTTATTTATCCTCTTTTTCTTAAAATATGTATTACCTATAACTAAACCCCTTTCTATACAAAGTTCAATCAAAGGGCTCCCATTATCATTTACACCTGGCACCCCAAACTTACCTACCACACGCTATCTAAAAGTTTCTCCTACTTTAGCATTCAGGTCCCCTACCACAATTACTCTCTCACTTGGTTCAAAGGCTCCTATACATTCACTTAACATCTCCCAAAATCTCTCTCTCTCTCCTCTGCATTCCTCTCTTCTCCAGGTGCATACACGCTTATTATGACCCACTTCTCGCATCCAACCTTTACTTTAATCCACATAATTCTTGAATTTACACATTCATATTCTCTTTTCTCCTTCCATAACTGATCATTCAACATTACTGCTACCCCTTCCTTTGCTCTAACTCTCTCAGATACTCTAGATTTAATCCCATTTATTTCCCCCCACCGAAACTCCCCTACCCCCTTCAGTTTTGTTTCGCTTAGGGCCAGGACATCCAACTTCTTTTCATTCATAACATCAGCAATCATCTGTTTCTTGTCATCCGCACTACATCCACGCACATTTAAGCATCCCAGTTTTATAAAGTTTTTCTTCTTCTCTTTTTTAGTAAATGTCTACAGGAGAAGGGGTTACTAGCCCATTGCTCCCGGCATTTTAGTCGCCTCATACGACACGCATGGCTTACGGAGGAAAGATTCTTTTCCACTTCCCCATGGACAATAGAAGAAATAAAGAGGAACAAGAGCTATTTAGTAAAAGGAGAAAAACCTAGATGTATGTATATATATATGCATGTGAGTGTCTGTGAAGTGTGACCAAAGTGTAAGTAGGAGTAGCAAGATATCCCTGTTATCTAGCGTGTTTATGAGACAGAAAAAGAAACCAGCAATCCTACCATCATGCAAAACAGTTACAGGTTTCTGTTTCACAGTCATCTGGCAGGACGGTAGTACTTCCCTGGGTGGTTGCTGTCTACCAACCTACTACCTACCTAAATTTTAGTAATTTATACAGAAGGGGTTACTAACCCCTTGCCCCTGGTATTTTAGTGCCCTCTTACAACACACATGGCTTACAGAGGAAGAAATCTTTTTTTCATTTCTCCATGGAAATAAATAAAGAAGAACAAGAAATATTAAGAAAATAGAAGAAAACCCAGATGGGCTTGTAAATATATACGTGGACATGCATGTGTAGTGTGACCTAAGTGTAAGTAAAAGTAGCAAGATATACCTGTTATGCTGCTTGTTTATGAGACAAAAAAAAAAAAGCAATTCTATCATGTAAAACAAGTACAGGTTTCCATTTCACACTCGCTCATCAGGACGGTTGTAATTTTTATTAATATGTTCATCATATAATTTTATAAAATTTCCAGATGGATATAGCACTTAATACCTTCTCTTTAAATTTTTCCATTCTTCTACCATTCTATTTGTAAATAAAAGTTTCCATTATCCCTTAAGCTCCAGAGATATGTCAGAAATATTGCTTCTTGACCTGTTCACCCATGTGGTTACCATCTGATAAGATACTGGCAGTCCTGGTCCAAACAGACTATGTTAACATTAATCACATTAATCAACATCATGTTCTTCTCTATCAGATGTGTACTATGGGGGAGAGGCACTCTCGGTGGACCAGCCTCAGAGTTTAACTTGTCCATTTTGTGGTAAGATGGGCTACACGGAAACTTCATTACAGGATCACGTCACTGCTGATCACCCTGACTCCGCTTACGAAGTGGTAGGTAATATAATGATTTTACTTGCCTGCACAAATTCATGCACACAAACAGAATTAGAGAAAGGGGGATAAAGCACCTGGGGAACAGAAAGCTGTTAACTAGCAGACATTTTAGTTTCAGATCAGAGAAATTTTGTGTCAGACCTATTGAACTATGATAGTAACAGGTAATATACAGTGGACCCTCAGTTAACGATGTCATCGGATAGCTATAAAATCTGATACCGATACATTTTTGCATCAAAATATTGGCTCGGCTAACGATGAAAAACTCAGTTAAGGACATTTGTCCCCATTACAAAAAAAAGTGATTTTTTAGATGGTAGTTTACTCATTTTGTAATAAAGAGTTCGGGATACATAAATACACAAAATATTTATCATTTTAATTGCATATAAAAATAATCTTTAATATTATATAAAACACAATCTTTGGTCTAGAGGTATTTGAACATACACATGTTACAATAATAAATTATTAGCATCTAAAATAATAATTAATGACCCTACATACAGGGTACAACTTTCTTAGACACTACTGTGTCATATATCTATGCTAAAATAATAAATTCTAAATAACATTTGTACAATAATAAGTAATCAACTGCATTCTTTGTGTCTCACGACACCCTTATGACGCTCTGTGTCACACGACACTTATCCATGGTGTGTTGTGATGCTCCTTCTCAACTGTGTCACTTGACACCCTTTCCTCCGTGTAATGATGCTCCTGCTCAACCGTGTCACTAGACACCCTTTTCTCTGTGTCACACGACACTCCTACTCTCCGTGTCACACAACACCCTTTTTTCTGCATCATACACAATATCTACTGTGTCACTCTTGACACCCTTGTCTCTGCGTCGCACACTATCACCCACAGCGTCTTTCTTCTCAGAGGCCAGTCACATGACACTATTCAATGTACACTACAACCTGATCATCTTCAGTGTCACACGACACCCTTTTCTTCTCAGTGTTCCACTACGGTCCTATAGCATATCTCAGTGTGATACTCCGTCATACTTCCTTAAATGTCACACTACGGTCCCAGCCCAGTTCAGTGTCACACTCCAACCTTTTCTTCATGTAGTGTCCCACTAAAACAGCATCAGATGACTCGGCCCACAGTTGACCAGCGTAGGCGGTGAGTCCGCAGACATCACCTGGTAGTCCTGTAAATACTCTCTAAGGCTGGCAGAAGCACACCGTAAGATGGTCTGGGGAGTACTGTCTACCATCTAAGACCAGGTGACACACCACAAGGTGGTCCGGTGCAGAACACACTATGTTGCAAGCTCACTGAATGCGGCCGTCAAGTAACTGAGGCCATCAGACTCAGTGAACTGCGGTGAGCGCTTCTTCTAAAGCCAGTAGAAGCCAGTAGGTATACAGTAGGGCCCCACTTATACGGCTGGTTAGGTTCCAGGCTACCGCCGTAAAGCGGAAACTGCCGTAAAGTGGAACACCCTTTTTTTCCACTTACAAATGCATACAAACACTAGATAACAAGTTTACACTAACATATATTAAGTTAGCAATAGAACCAGGCATCAAAAAACAATAAAAAAGTACAATACACACACAGTGCACTCATTACTTACCTTAAAATATTTATAGTCTTAATCTAGGGTGAGACAAGTAGTATTTATTGTAAGAAATCAAGTGTGGTATGTATGGTAGTCAGCCAGGCTACCATACCAGGCCACCCCACCCACACATACAATTCTATGATATTTAAGCATCCCAGAGCAATAAAATGTATATACAGTTCACTCATTACTTACTTTAAAATATAGGGTGAGATGAGTAGTATTTATTGTAAAAAATCAAGTGTGGTATGTATGGTAGTCAGCCGGGCTACCATACCAGGCCAACCCACCTACACACAATATTCTATTACATTTAAGCATCCCAGAGCGATAAAATGTATATACAGTTCACTCATTACTTACCTTAAAATATTTGTAGTCTTAATGTAGGGTCAGGAGTAACTAAATGAGATAAAACGAATAAATGAGAAAGAGAAAGAATGAGTGCATGAGAGTACAGGCGCAGAGTTACGTAAACAAACCAGGCGAAGGTAAGTTTTGTAAACAAAGTGTACACGTCTGGTTTGTGTACAAGTTACATTGTGTACATGTTGTCTCTACATTGATGCGGTAGAATAAATAGAGAAGAACACTCCCATTCTCATGTAACATCATTTTGAGAAGAAATGATGCTCTGAGTGAAGGCAATGGAAATAAGTCACTCTGACTTTTTTGGGTTATCCTAGGTTCTCTACACATATGTTGTTATGTATGATAATCTATGTAACTGTATTTGTGTATACCTGAATAAACTTCCTTACATACATACGAAAGGAATAATTTTCTACAGTTACCCCCAGTAACACATTTTCTCTTATGTTAGATTAGAGAAAATGTTATTCTTGGCATCACTTGTACAAGTTATCTGGCTACCACATCTCATATTTATGTTTATTTATTCTATTGTAGGGTGTATTTATCATCTTTTTATGTTATGTATCGTGTTTATTATATAATTTTGAAAAAAATATCATGGATGGATTAATGAAAATGTGTATTTAACGTAATAGACGACATTTAAATGAGACTCGATGATTATTATCATCATTACTAATATGACGTCTGGAGACATAAGACACTCTTACTGATTTTAATGTGTACCTGCATGCCAGCACAGTATGTAAGTTTATTTAAGTACAGGGATTATGTGGAGTAAAATAAAGATTGGATGTGAAAAGTGGGTTATAATAAGCGTGTATGCACCTGGAGAAGAGAGAAGTGTAGAGGAGAGAGAGAGATTTTGGGAAATGTTGAGTGAATGCGTGGGGAGTTTTGAATCAAGTGTGAGAGTAATGGTGGTTGGGGATTTCAATGCTAAAGTGGGTAAAAATGTTATGGAAGGAGTAGTATGTAAATTTGGGGTGCCAGGGGTAAATGTAAATGGGGAGCCTTTAATTGAGCTATGTGTAGAAAGAAATTTGGTAATAAGTAATACATATTTTATGAAAAAGAGGATAAATAAATATACAAGGTATGATGTAGCACGTAATGAAAGTAGTTTATTAGATTATGTATTGGTGGATAAAAGGTTGATGGGTAGGCTCCAGGATGTACATGTTTATAGAGGGGCAACTGATATATCGGATCATTATTTAGTTGTAGCTACAGTTAGAGTAAGAGGTAGATGGGAAAAGAGGAAGGTGGCAACAACAAGTAAGAGGGAGGTGAAAGTGTATAAACTAAGGGAGGAGGAAGTTCGGGTGAGATATAAGCGACTATTGGCAGAAAGGTGGGCTAGTGCAAAGATGAGTAGTGGGGGGGTTGAAGAGGGTTGGAATAGTTTTAAAAATGCAGTATTAGAATGTGGGGCAGAAGTTTGTGGTTATAGGAGGGTGGGGGCAGGGGGAAAGAGGAGTGATTGGTGGAATGATGAAGTAAAGGGTGTGATAAAAGAGAAAAAGGTAGCTTATGAGAGGTTTTTACAAAACAGAAGTGTTATAAGAAGAGCAGAGTATATGGAGAGTAAAAGAAAGGTAGAGAGAGTGGTGAGAGAGTGCAAAAGGAGAGCAGATGATAGAGTGGGAGAGGCACTGTCAAGAAATTTTAATGAAAATAAGAAAAAATTTTGGAGTGAGTTAAACAAGTTAAGAAAGCCTAGGGAAAATATGGATTTGTCAGTTAAAAACAGAGTAGGGGAGTTAGTAGATGGGGAGATGGAGGTATTGGGTAGATGGCGAGAATATTTTGAGGAACTTTTAAATGTTAAGGAAGAAACAGAGGCAGTAATTTCATGCATTGGTCAGGGAGGTATACCATCTTTTAGGAGTGAAGAAGAGCAGAATGTAAGTGTGGGGGAGGTACGTGAGGCATTACGTAAAATGAAAGGGGGTAAAGCAGCTGGAACTGATGGGATCATGACAGAAATGTTAAAAGCAGGGGGGGATATAGTGTTGGAGTGGTTGGTACTTTTGTTTAATAAATGTATGAAAGAGGGGAAGGTACCTAGGGATTGGCAGAGAGCATGTATAGTCCCTTTATATAAAGGGAAAGGGGACAAAAGAGACTGTAAAAATTATAGAGGAATAAGCTTACTGAGTATACCAGGAAAAGTGTACGGTAGGGTTATAATTGAAAGAATTAGAGGTAAGACAGAATGTAGGATTGCGGATGAGCAAGGAGGTTTCAGAGTGGGTAGGGGATGTGTAGATCAGGTGTTTACATTGAAGCATATATGTGAACAGTATTTAGATAAAGATAGGGAAGTTTTTATTGCATTTATGGATTTAGAAAAGGCATATGATAGAGTGGATAGAGGAGCAATGTGGCAGATGTTGCAAGTATATGGAATAGGTGGTAAGTTATTAAATGCTGTAAAGAGTTTTTGAGGATAGTGAGGCTCAGGTTAGGGTGTGTAGAAGAGAGGGAGACTACTTCCCAGTAAAAGTAGGTCTTAGACAGGGATGTGTAATGTCACCATGGTTGTTTAATATATTTATAGATGGGGTTGTAAAGGAAGTAAATGCTAGGGTGTTTGGGAGAGGGGTGGGATTAAATTATGGGGAATCAAATTCAAAATGGGGATTGACACAGTTACTTTTTGCTGATGATACTGTGCTTATGGGAGATTCTAAAGAATAATTGCAAAGGTTAGTGGATGAGTTTGGGAATGTGTGTAAAGGTAGAAAGTTGAAAGTGAACATAGAAAAGAGTAAGGTGATGAGGGTGTCAAATGATTTAGATAAAGAAAAATTGGATATCAAATTGGGGAGGAGGAGTATGGAAGAAGTGAATGTTTTCAGATACTTGGGAGTTGACGTGTCGGCGGATGGATTTATGAAGGATGAGGTTAATCATAGAATTGATGAGGGAAAAAAGGTGAGTGGTGCGTTGAGGTATATGTGGAGTCAAAAAACGTTATCTATGGAGGCAAAGAAGGGAATGTATGAAAGTATAGTAGTACCAACACTCTTATATGGGTGTGAAGCTTGGGTGGTAAATGCAGCAGCGAGGAGACGGTTGGAGGCAGTGGAGATGTCCTGTTTAAGGGCAATGTGTGGTGTAAATATTATGCAGAAAATTCGGAGTGTGGAAATTAGGAGAAGGTGTGGAGTTAATAAAAGTATTAGTCAGAGGGCAGAAGAGGGGTTGTTGAGGTGGTTTGGTCATTTAGAGAGAATGGATCAAAGTAGAATGACATGGAAAGCATATAAATCTATAGGGGAAGGAAGGCGGGGTAGGGGTCGTCCTCGAAAGGGTTGGAGAGAGGGGGTAAAGGAGGTTTTGTGGGTAAGGGGCTTGGACTTCCAGCAAGCGTGCGTGAGCGTGTTAGATAGGAGTGAATGGAGACGAATGGTACTTGGGACCTGACGATCTGTTGGAGTGTGAGCAGGGTAATATGTAGTGAAGGGATTCAGGGAAACCGGTTATTTTCATATAGTCGGACTTGAGTCCTGGAAATGGGAAGTACAATGCCTGCACTTTAAAGGAGGGGTTTGGGATATTGGCAGTTTGGAGGGATATGTTGTGTATCTTTATATGTGTATGCTTCTAGACTGTTGTATTCCGAGCGCCTCTGCAAAAACAGTGATGGTGTGCGAGTGTGGTGAAAGTGTTGGATGGTGATGAAGGTGTTTTTCTTTTTGGGGATTTTCTTTCTTTTTTGGGTCACCCTGCCTCGGTGGGAGACGGCCGACTTGTTGAAAAAAAAAAAAAAATAAGTATAATTATCAGAGTACAGCAGGGCCCCGCTTTACGGCGTTTCGCTTTACGGTGTTCCGCTAATACGGACATTTCAAATTATGACCAAAACTCGCTATACGGCTCCCCCCACCTGTCTTTCTAATACGGTCACAGGGGCCCACCGAGTTTGTTTACATTCTCCATGAGCACATCTCCTTATTATGTCTGGAAAATTTCCAAAATTTCAAGTGTTTTAAAGTTATTGTATATTTTATATGTATTGTACTTGATAATTAAACTTGTGTACACCTGTACCTAAATAAACTTACACACTGTGCTGGCATGTAGGTACACATTAAAATCACTAAGAGTCTCTCTACTCTTGATGGAATAATAATAATAATAATAATAATAATCTCTTGGGCGCATTAATGTCGCATATTACGTTAATATAGACATTTCCCTTAATCTATGATATTTTTTTCAAAATTATATAAGAAACACATTATGTAACACACAAACATGATACATGCACCCACAGTATAAAAATTTATACAAATATATATGAGATGTTTACCAAACGGTTTGTAGAAGTGTCGGAAGAATTACGTTTTCTCTAGCCCGTCACCTGTTACTAGGGATAACTGTAGAAAAATATTCCTTTCGTATGCCTTCACTTTATAGCTATAATTCTGTACTAACTTGTACACAGTGTAAGAGTATTTGTTTCGTGATTTAATTATTATAATAATAATAAAAATATTATAAGGTAAAAGTTTCACAAACTCTTACAAATGTACATGAATGAACTAAAACTGGACACGTATTAATACCGTCTATTTTGCCTGACCGAGTGATCGTCCACAACCTGTTCAGTTTGTTTGTTTACGCTGTCTGAGCTCGGTGTATCATTAAATGTTGTATATTACGTTAATATACACATTTTCATTAATCCATCCGTGATATTTTTTTCAAAATTATATAATAAACACGATACATAACATAAATACATAACATATGTGTAGAGAACCTAGGATAACCCAAAAAAGTCAGAATGACTTACTTCCATTGCCTTCACTCAGAGCATCATTTCTTCTCAAAATGATGTTACATGAGAATGGGAGTGTTCTTCTTTATTTATTCTACCGTATCAATGTAGAGACAACCTGTACACAATGTAACTTGTACACAAACCAGATGTGTACACTTTGTTTACAAAACTTACCTTCGCCTGGTTTGTTTACATAACTCTGCGCCTGTCCTCTCTCATGCACTCATTCTTTCTCTCTGGTATGGTAGCCTGGCTGACTACCATACATACCACACTTGATTTTTTACAATAAATACTACTCATCTCACCCTACATTTTAAGGTAAGTAATGAGTGAACTGTATATACATTTTATCGCTCTGGGATGCTTAAATATCATAGAATAGTATGTGTGGGTGGGGTGGCCTGGTATGGTAGCCTGGCTGACTACCATACATACCACACTTGATTTCTTACAATAAATACTACTTGTCTCACCCTAGATTAAGACTATAAATATTTTAAGGTAAGTAATGAGTGCACTATGTGTGTATTGTACTTTTTTATTGTTTTTTTATGCCTGGTTCTATTGCTAACATAATATATGTTAGTGTAAACTTGTTATCTAGTGTTTGTATGCATTTGTAAGTGGAAAAAAAGGGTGTTCCACTTTACGGCGGTTTCTGCTTTATGGCGGTAGCCTGGAACCTAACCCACCGTATAAGTGGGGCCCTCCTGTATATATAAAATATGAAATAACTTCTAAAAACATTTGAAATTTTGGAGTTTCGAGACAAAATGGAGAGACTTAGTGCTTACTGAGCTCACGAAGAATGTAAACAAACAGGATGGGGCGCGGTGACCGTATTAGAAAGTCAGGTGGGGGGAGCCGTATAGCGAGTTTTGGTCATAATTTGAAATGACCGTATTAGCGGAACACCGTAAAGTGAAACGCCGTAAAGCGGGGCCCTGCTGTACCATAAGATGGTCAGACGAATACTCTCTATTGCCAGTAGATGCATACTGTAAGGTGTTCTGGTAATTACTGCTTCTAAGGCCGGCTCAGCAGTCCCCACATTGGGTTTGATGACGTACCCTTGGTACTGCCGGCCATCAGGTTAACAATTTAACCGCTAGTTTGGCAGGGGGCCGTCACAGTCCCAAACATGTCTGCGCGGCCTGAGCCTATGTACACGTAGTATTTACAAGCCAGTGACGGCGATTCCACCCATACATGCAATATATTTTGTATTATTCCATTGTTTTTAGTGCTTGTAACTGCTAAATAAGCCACCATGGGCCAAAAGAAAGCTTCTAGTGCCAGCCATGTGGTAAAGAAGGAAAAAAGCACAATAAAATTCAAGAAAAAACTCATAGCAAAGTACCAGAGTGGAGGAGGAAGAGAAGGGAGAATGTGCCTTATGCAGTGATTCAGTGATTCTACGATATGTATGATACTAAAGCAGCAGGTATCGATAAAGGCTATAGTGCCATCCAGCAATAAAGTGTACAATTATCAGTGTAGCAAGTGAGTTAACCCTTTGATTGTTTCAGCCGTGTATATACGTCTTACGAACCAGTGTTTTGGACTTATATATACTCAATAATTCTAGCGCTTCAAATCAAGCAGGAGAAAGCTGGTAGGCCCACATGTGAGAGAATGGGTCTGTGTGGTCAGTGTGCACTGTATAAAAAAAAATCCTACAGCACGCAGTGCATAATGAGAGAAAAAAAAAACTCCAACCGTGTTTTTGGATTAAAACGCTGACTTTGAGGTGTATTTTCTTATAGTATTTATGGTTGTATTCTCGTTTTCTTGGTCTCATTTGGTAGAATGGAAAACACATTACGAAAATGGCGATGATTTTGATTAGTTTAACGATGAAAACTACCTTGAAATTGAGCTCAAAGTAGCGAAAATGTTTGATTTTTACCAATGTTCAAGAGTAAGCAAGTCACACCACATGTCCAATACACGTCAGCTGGGGAGTCTAATATTCTTTCATTAGTGCACTGATATTACTTATACCATTTTCAATAATGCAGTAATCTGCATAACAGTACATAAATCTTTTTTTTTTTTTTTTTTTTTTTTTTGTGAATAAAAAATCAAAATAGAAAGCAAGAGTTATATAAGAGGGGCCTGGAAACGTGACTAATGAACAGAGAATATGTTATTTTAGTGCCAAGAATGCCTGCATTGTTTATTCTGGACCCTACTTTGAAATTGGCATCTTTTTTAATTTGCATGAAATTGGCCAAATTGCCTATTTCTGACCACTATTGGGTAGTTGAAATCGGTAAATGGGCAGTTTCTTGTACTCAATTGAAAGAAAAAAATGGAGTTCTCAAGAAATAGCTATGAGTTTGGTCGACTGGAAGAGTGGAATTGGCTAAAAATAGGGCTCAAATTCGGCGAAATCACTGATGTGTATATACCGCCGAGATCGCTAACTTCTCGGGAGCGTAATTCCATAAATCTTCGATCAAATTTCATACTTTTGGTGTCATTACCATCTAGACAATATTCTCTAACCTTTCATGTGATTTTTTTTTTTTTTTTTTTTCAAAAAAGTTTTCGTCACCTGCAGACACTTCAGGATTTGGGGTTGCGGCAGTCAAAGGGTTAAGTGAGTAAGCGATAGAAAAACAACACGAAAGTAACTCTCCATTATTGTTTGATGTGTATCGGGCCAATGAACATACGCAAGCCTGCTATCGTCCACCACCCTAAACCTCTGCTAGCATCTCCTCCATCAAACTAGTTAAGCTAACATCTCCTCCAAGGTAAGTGTAAATATAAAAGTGTAAGTATAAAGGTAAATATAAGTGTAAATATAAAAGAACCCCAATGGAAATAAGCCACTCTGACTTTTTTGGGTTATCCTAGGTACTTTACACACATGCTGCTATGCATCCTCGACCTTCCCATCTATGCTCAAGACAACAAGGGTCACCCCAATCCACAAAGGTGGAGATCCAACTGATTTGAACAATTACAGACCCATATCAAACTTGCCCTTACTCTCCAAGATATTTGAAAAAATAATACACAAGCAACTTTACATCCAACAACATACTTAACCCATGCCAGTTTGGGTTTAGACCAAAAAAAAATACAAATGATGCTATTATACAAATGCTTGACTTAATATACACAGCTCTCGATAAAAATGAATATTCTCTGGGGCTCTTTATCGACCTAAGAAAAGCATTTGACACAGTTGACCACAATCTCTTGCACCTCAGACTGAATCATTACGGCATAAGAGGACATTCTCTTGACTACCTAAAATCCTATCTTGACGACAGACACCAGTATGTACATGCAAATGGAGTCAACTGTGCTATCCAACATGTAGCTGTAGGAGTACCCCAGGGTAGAGTCCTAGGCCCACTTCTCTTTCTCATCTACATCAATGATCTCCTCAATGCATCCCAACTCCTTAAACCCGTTCTATTCGCAGATGACACTACAAATGTCTACTCCCATTCAGACCCTGCTGTGCTTGGAAACATTGTAAACAATGAACTGCTAAAGATACAGTGGACCCCCGGTATTCGATATTAATCCATTCCTGAGAACTCATCAAATACCGATAATATCGAAAACCAAATCAATTTTCCTCATAAGAAATAATGGAATTCAAATTAATCCGTGCAAGACACCCAAAAGTATGAAAAAAAAAATTTTTACTACATGAAATATTAAGTTTAATGCAATAAAATAATTACAATAACAATAAAATAATTGACACTTACCTTAATGAAGATCTGGTGATGATTGATGGGATGGGAGGAGGGGAGAGGTGTTAGTGTTTAGAAGGGGAATCCCCTTCCATTAGGACTTGAGGTAGCAAGTCCTTTTCTGGGGTTACTTCCCTTCTTTTAATGCCACTAGGACCAGTTTCAGAGTCACTGGATTTCTGTCGCACAACATATCTGCCCATAGTGGCCTGTACCTCCCGTTCCTTTATGGCATTCCTAAAGTGTTTCACAACATTGTTAGTGTAATAGTCACCAGCACGGCTTGCAATAGCTGTGTTAGGGTGATTGTCATCAAAAAAAGTTTGCACTTTAAGCCACATTGCACACATTTCCTTAATCTTTGAAGTAGGCAACTTCTTCAATTTCTCTATCCCCTTCTCCGAAGCAGTTTCCTCAAGTGTGGCCTCTTGCTGTTGAAGATGATCTATCAGCTCATCAGTGGTTAGTTCTTCACTGTCCTCCTCCACCAACTCTTCCACATCCTCCCCACTAACCTCCAACCCCAAGGACTTCCCCAATGCTACAGTGGATTCCTCAACTGGCATAGGATTCTCAGGGTTAGCCTCAAATCCTTCAAAATCCCTTTTGTCTACACATTCTGGCCACAGTTTCTTCCAAGCAGAGTTCAAGGTCCTCTTAGTCACTCCCTCCCAAGCTGTACCTATAAGGCTTATACAATTGAGGATATTAAAGTGATCCTTCCAAAACTCTTTTAGAGTCAGTTGAGTTTCTGTGGTCACTATAAAGCACTTTTGAAACATAGCTTTTGTGTACAGTTTCTTGAAGTTGGAAATGACCTGCTGGTCCATGGGCTGCAGGAGAGGAGTGGTATTAGGAGGCAAAAACTTGACCTTAATGAAGCTCATGTCCCCAGAAAGTCGCTCTGCCAAGTCTGTAGGATGACCAGAGGCATTGTCTAATACCAGGAGGCACTTAAGGTCTAATTTCTTTTCAGTTAGGTAATTTTTCACAGTGGGGGCAAATGCTTGGTGTAACCAGTCATAGAAAAAGTCCCTAGTGACCCATGCCTTACTGTTTGCCCTCCACAGCACACACAAATTAGCCTTGAGGACATTGTTTTTCCTGAACACACTGGGAGTTTCAGAGTGATACATGAATAAAGGCTTCACTTTTCAATCACCACTAGCATTGGCACACATGAGAAGAGTAAGCCTGTCTTTCATAGGCTTATGTCCTGGGAGTGCCTTTTCCTCCTGAGTAATGTAGGTCCTGCTTGGCATTTTCTTCCAAAACAGGCCTGTTTCATCGCAATTAAACACTTGTTCAGGTTTCAAGTCTTCACTGTCTATGTAATCCTTGAATTCCTTCGCATATTTTTCAGCTGCTTTTTGGTACGAGCTGGCAGCCTCACCATGCCTAATCACACTATGTATGCCACTACTATTCTTAAATCTTTCAAACCAACCTTTGCTGGCCTTAAATTCACTCACATCACTAGTTGCAGGCAATTTCTTGACCAAATCGTCATGCAACTGCCTAGCCTTTTCACAAATGATCGCTTGAGAGATGCTGTCTCCTGTTATCTGTTTTTCATTTATCCACACCAAGAACAATCTCTCAACATTTTCTAACACTTGCGGTCGCTGTTTCGTAATCACAGTTGCACCTTTTGCAAGAACAGCTTCCTTGATTGCCGTTTTCCTGGTCACTATAGTAGAGATGGTTGATTGGGGTTTATTATACAACCTAACCAGCTCCGACACACGCACTCCACTTTCGTACTTTGCAATTCTCTCTTTCTTCATTTCATAAGTCATTAGCAACTATTTTCTCAAAGGGTTTGCACTAGAAGCTTTCTTGGGGCCCATGGTGATTTATTTTGCAGAAACAAGCACCAAACACAGTGATAATATGGATAATATGGAATGTACTGAATGTATCCTTAGATGCACGCACACTGGCTGGCTTGTAAACACTGGCACACACAGGGCAGTTCAGGCCACACGTGGACACGTCTCGTACGAATCGTATCGAATACCGAGGAAAATTTTTTGCGATATATTGCATCGAATACCGGATTTATCGAATACCGATGCCATCGAATACTGGGGGTTCACTGTATATGCTTCGATGACGACCAACAAACGCACTCTCAACATAAATAAAACATACTTCTTGCTGTTTGGCAACAGAGCCTCAAATATTCAACTCGACATACTGTTAAATAGTTCCCCTATATCAAGAGACACGGAGGGCAAATTTCTAGGTTCTCTCCTTGACTGTAATTTTAAATTTCAGTCCCATACCCATCACATAGCCAAGAAAATTTCCAAATCAGTAGGAATCCTTTCCAAGATACGATACTATGTACCACAAAGAACTCTCCTTACCCTGTACCACTCTCTAATATATCCTTACCTCACCTATGGTATTTGCACCTGGGGCTCAACCACCTTAGACCCTTAATAATCCAACAAAAAGCTGCTGTGCGGGTGATAACCAGCTCCTGTGCTAGACAGCACACCCCACCACTTTTCAAAAGACTCAGCTTGCTAAATATGCAAGACGTACACTCTTATTATTGTGCCTACTACATATATAGAACTTTAAACTCCACTGTAAACCCTCCCCTAAAACTATTCCTCGACAGTTACAACAGAATGCACAGTCACAATACAAGGCATAAGGCACTTTTCAACATCCCTCGAGTCAAACTCTCACTATGCAAGAACGCTATGCACATAAAAGGCCCAAAGATCTGGAACTCGCTACCGGAACAGGTCGAGGATCCCCAGACATCTTATAACTTTATAACTTCTCACAATATTTATAACTTTATAACTTATCTCACAATATTAACCAAATCAACCAAACATCTGCTAATTAGTCTTATCATGTGACCTCCTGGCTTTTAACCCCTTCAGGGTCCAAGGCCCAAATCTGAAGTGGTGCCCCAGTGTCCAAGAATTTTCAAAAAAATAATTTTTTATTTTTTATTATGAAATGGTAGAGAATCTTTTTGTGAAGGTAATAAAACAAAAAGTACAAAATTTGATGGAAAATTGACGAAATTATGCTCTCGCGAATTTTGATGTGTCAGCGATATTTACGAATCGGCGATTTTGCCGACTTTGACTCCCATTTTAGGCCAATTACATTATTCCAGTCAACCAAATTCTTAGCTATTTCACTAGTATTACTTCTATTCTATCGATTGAGCACAAGAAATCGCCAAGTCAACTGTTTCAACTACAAATTAAAGTGATCGGAAATTGTTAATTTGGCCAATTTAACACAAAGTTCAAAATATTCCAGTTTCAAAATAGGGTCCAGAATAAACAATGTAGGTATTCCTGGAACTAAACTAACATTTCCTCTGTTCATTAGTTATGTTTTGAGGCTTTACAAATAAATTCCATTTTGATTTTTTATTCACATAATGAATTTTTATTCACACCAAAAAATAGAAGATTTACTGTTATGCAATACTGTAATAATTGTATAAATATCATCACCATATTTGTGAATGCATATTAGACCCACCAGCTGGCGTGTATTAGACGTGTGAGGTCGTTTGTTTACTCTTGAATATCGGCAAAAATTTAACATTTCTGCTACTTTGAGCTCAGTTTCAAGCCATTTCCAGTGCTAAAACCAATCAAAATCATCTCTATTTCTGTAATATGTCTTCCATTCTATCAAATTAGACCAAGAAATTGCAAATACAACTACAAAAAACATACAAAAAAACACTGCAAAGTCGCTGTTTTAATAAAAAAATCATTATTTCAGTTGTTTTCTCTCATTATACATAGTGTGCTGCAGGATCTGTTTTATGTGGTGCACACATACCACATAGATGTACAGTGGACCCCCGCATACCGATTTTAATCCGTGCAAGAGGGGTCATTGGTATGCGAAATAATCGGTATGCGAATGAATTTTCTCCATAAGAAATAATGGAAATCAAATTAATCCGTGCAAGACACCCAAAAGTATGAAAAAAAAAATTTTTTACCACATGAAATGTTAATTTTAATACACACAAACTGAAAAAGGCATGCACACTTACATGACACTTACTTTTATTGAAGATCTGGTGATGATTGATGGGATGGGAGGAGGGGAGAGAGAGTGTTAGTGTTTAGAAGGGGAATCCCCTTCCATTAAGACTTGAGGTGTCGAGTCCTTTTCTGGGGTTACTTCCCTTCTTCTTTTAATGCCACTAGGACCAGCTTCAGAGTCACTGGTCTTCTTTCGCACAACATATCTGTCCATAGTGGCCTGTACCTCTCGTTCCTTTATGACTTCCCTAAAGTGTTTCACAACATTGTCAGTGTACAGGTTGCCAACACGGCTTGCAATAGCTGTGTGAGGGTGATTTTCATCCACGAAGGTTTGCACTTCAAGCCACTTTGCACAGATTTCCTTAATCTTTGTAGTAGGCAACTTCTTCAATTTCTCTCTCCCCTCCTCTGAACCAGTTTCCTCAGGTCTGGCCTCTTGCTGTTGAAGTTGATCTATCAGCTCATCAGTGGTTAGTTCTTCATTGTCCTCCTCCACCAACTCTTCCACATCCTCCCCACTAACCTCCAACCCCAAGGACTTTCCCAATGCCACAATGGATTCCTCAACTGGCATAATCCTCTCAGGGTTAGCCTCAAACCCTTCAAAATCCCTTTTGTCTACACATTCTGGCCACAGTTTCTTCCAAGCAGAGTTCAAGGTCTTCTTAGTCACTCCCTCCCAAGCCTTACCTATAAGGTTTACACAATTGAGGATATTAAAGTGCTCCAAAACTCTCTTAGAGTCAGTTGAGTTTCTGAGGTCACTACAAAGCACCTTTCAAACAGAGCTTTTGTGTACAGTTTTTTGAAGTTTGCAATAACCTGCTGGTCCATGGGCTGCAGGAGAGGAGTGGTATTAGGAGGCAAAAACTTGATGTTAATGAATTTCATGTCCCCATAAAGTCGCTCTGCCACGTCTGTAGGATGACCAGGGGCATTGTCTAACACCAGGAGGCACTTAAGTTCTAATTTCTTTTCAGTTAGGTAATCTTTCACATTGGGGGCAAATGCATGGTGTAACCAGTCATAGAAAAAGTCCCTAGTGACCCATGCCTTACTGTTTGCCCTCCACAGCACACACAAATTCTCCTTGAGGACATTCTTTTGCCTGAACGCTCTGGGAGTTTCAGAGTGATACACTAATAAAGGCTTAACTTTGCAATCACCAGTAGCATTGGAACACATCAACAAAGTAAGCCTGTCTTTCATAGGCTTATGTCCTGGGAGTGCCTTTTCCTCCTGAGTAATGTAGGTCCTGCTTGGCATTTTCTTCCAAAACAGGCCTGTTTCATAACAATTAAACACTTGTTCAGGTTTCAGTCCTTCAGTCTCTATGTACTCCTTGAATTCATGCACATATTTTTCAGCCGCTTTGTGGTCCGAACTGGCAGCCTCACCATGCCTTATCACACTATGTATGCCACTACGCTTCATAAATCTTTCAAACCAACCTTTGCTGGCCTTAAATTCACTCGCATCATCACTAGTTGCAGGCATTTTTTTAATTAAATCCTCATGCAACTTCCTAGCCTTTTCGCTTATGATCGCTTGAGAGACGCTATCTCCTGCTAGCTGTTTTTCATTTATCCACACCAATAAGAGTCTCTCAACATCTTCCATCACTTGCGATCTTTGTTTCGAAAACACAGTTAAACCTTTGGCAAGAACAGCTTCCTTGATTGCCTTTCTGGTGCCCACAATAGTAGCGATGGTTGATTGGGGTTTCTTGTACAACCTGGCCAGGTCGGCGATACGCACTCCACTTTCATACTTATCAATGATCTCTTTCTTCATTTCTATTGGAATTCTCACCCTTATTGCTGTAGGGTTGGCACTAGAAGCTTTCTTGGGGCCCATGGTCACTTATTTTCCAGATAAAGCACCGAAAACACTGTAATAATACGAAATATTCCGATTGTATGCTTGGATGTTACCGCGGAGGCTGGCTGGTAAACAATGGCACGGGCGGCACATGTGAGGCTGGCTGAGGGCACACATTGGACGCGTCTCGGACGAACATCGGTGAGCAGGTTTTTAAGCGGTATGCGAGGCAAAATTTTTGCGATTAAAGCAAGCGGTATGCGGATTAATCGTTATGTGATGCCAACGGTATGCGGGGGTCCACTGTATTCTCTCATATTTAGGCCCAAATGTACCACTCACAGTTTATCAGAGTGAGCTGAGCTCATGACGTAGATCTACGGTTTGGACCCTGAACGTAAAGCCGTAGATCTACGGGACGGACCCTGAAAGGGTTAATTCTGCCATTCCATAAAATATTACCACCTGCACCATTACTGTAAGTTAGATTTGTACTAAGTTTACATAAGATTTATTAAGTTCAAATAAGATTGTAAAACAGCCAACTACTATTCCATGTTTAGTTTTAAGTATAATTACTATGTACTATTATCTTCTCTAGTTTTAATTAGTTATTATGTATTAGGATTAGTTTGCTCGAAATGCCTCGGTATGATAGTGGCTATCTTTGTACTTAGCAAATCAAATTTGTAATTACACATTGTAACCTTTACAAAGAAATAAACTTTATTTATTTATATTTATGTATGATAATCTATGTACACAACTGTATTTGTGTATACCTGAATAAACTTATTTATAAATTAAAGTGTAAATATTTCTTATTTATAAACTAAAATATAAAAATTTCTTATTTATAAATTACGTGCATTAAGTGTGAACAGTGGTTGTGGGTTCTGCTGGTGCTTCCACCTCCACCATCACAATGTACGGCTTCTCTCAGTGGCCCTTATAAACCCAACAACACCACTTCCACCACTTACTCCTCACATACTTTGACATATTTTATTCATTCTAGAGTATATATTATGTTTCTATATTATTAATACAGTGGACCCCCGGTTAACGAACTTTTTTCATTCCAGTAGTATGTTCAGGTGCCAGTACTGACCGAATTTTTTCCCATAAGGAATATTGTGAAGTAGATTAGTCCATTTCAGACCCCCAAACATACACGTACAAACGCACTTACATAAATACACTTACATAATTGGTCGCATTTGGAGGTGATCGTTAAGCGGGGGTCCACTGTATTTTTTTTTTTTTTTTTTTTTTTTTTTCCAACAAGTCGGTCGTCTCCCACCGAGGCAGGGTGACCCAAAAAAGAAAGAAAATCCCCAAAAAGAAAATACTTCCATCATCATTCAACACTTTCACCACACTCACACATTATCACTGCTTTTGCAGAGGTGCCCAGAATACAACAGTTTAGAAGCATATACGTATAAAGATACACAACATATCCCTCCAAACTGCCAATATCCCAAACCACTCCTTTAAAGTGCAGGCATTGTACTTCCCATTTCCAGGACTCAAGTCCGACTATATGAAAATAACCGGTTTCCCTGAATCCCTTCACTAAATATTACCCTGCTCACACTCCAACAGATCGTCAGGTCCCAAGTATCATTCGTCTCCATTCACTCCTATCTAACACGCTCATGCACGCTTGCTGGAAGTCCAAGCCCCTTGCCCACAAAACCTCCTTTACCCCCTCTTTCCAACCCTTTCGAGGACGACCCCTACCCCTCTTTCCTTCCCCTATAGATTTATATGCTTTCCATGTCATTCTACTTTGATCCATTCTCTCTAAATGACCAAACCACCTCAACAACCCCTCTTCTGCCCTCTGACTAATGCTTTTATTAACTCCACACCTTCTCCTAATTTCCACACTCCGAATTTTCTGCATAATATTTACACCACACATTGCCCTTAGACAGGACATCTCCACTGCCTCCAACTGTCTCCTCGCTGCTGCATTTACCACCCAATATTGTTTATATTGTTTATTATGTCATATTAGATGAATTGTGATAGATGATATTAGAGTCATTTTGAAGCATAATAAACTCGCCTTCCTCTTGCCTCCTACATGTACTTGTCTTCCATACACCAACAAGAGTCAATAAAGGTAAGTGTGATGTTAAATGTTCATTTATTCATTTTATTAGTGCTTTATATTTATTTGTCATTGTTTTCTGTACGTATATCAATATTTAATCTTCAAAAAAAATTTTTTGTTAATACTTTTGGGTGTCTGAAATGGATTAATTGGATTTCTGTTACAGTATTTCTTAAGGGGAAAATAAAATCGGATAACGATAAAATCGGTTAAGGACAAGCTCTCTGGAACGGATTAATATCGTTGACTGAAGGCCCACTGTACTATAAAAAGAGGGAGAGGTGAATGGGAAGAATGCATTTATTTGTATTTGCATGACTCTTGAAAATCTATTATGGAAACTACAAAATTCTGGAGGAATTAGTGCAGTTAGAAAGGAAAAATGAGATACAAATAAGAGTAAAAATGTTCTCATGGGGAACTGCTACCAGTGGAGTCCCACAAGCATCAGTACTTAACCCTTTCAGGGTCGCCAGGCCCTCTCCGAGACTTGTTCTCAGGGTTGCCAAATTTAAAAAAAAAAATTATTTTTTCTTATGAAAAGATAGAGAATCTATTCCCGATCATAATGACACCAAAAGTATGAAATTTGATGGAAAACTTATGGAATTATGCTCTCGCGAAGTTAGCGGTCTCGACGATGTTTACGTATCAGCAATTTTGCCCACTTTGAGCCCTATTTTCGCCCAATTCCAGTGTACTAGTCGACAAAAATCATAACTATTTCGCTAGAACTCCATTTTTTCTATCGAATGAGTACAAGAAACCACTTATTTACTGATTTCAACTATCCAATAAAGTGGTCAGAATTTAGCAATTTTCCCAATTTCACACAAATTTCAAAAGATGCCAATTTCCAAATAGGGTCCAGAATAAACAAGGAAGACATTCCTGGCACTAAAATAACATTTTCTCTGTTCATTAGTCACGTCCCCATGCCCCTCTTACATTCTTTTGCTTTCCACTTTGAATTTTTATTCTCATAAAAAATAGAAGATTTACTGTTATGCAGACTACTGCATTAGTGTAGAAATGGTATAAATAATATCTTGTGAAAGAATATTAGACTCACCAGTTGACATGTATTAGACACGTAGCATGATTTGTTTACTTTTGAACTTTGGCAAAAATCGAAGATTTCTGCTACTTTGAGCTCAATTTCAAGGTACTTTTCATTGTAAAACCAATCAAAATAGTCTCAATTTCTGTAATATGTCTTCCGTTCTATAAAATGAGACCAGGAAAACTAGAATACCATCATAAATACCATACGAAAATGCAGTGCAAAGTCGCTGTTTTAAACCAAAAACAGTCAGTTTTTTTTTTCTCATTACGCACTGTGTGCTGCAGGATTTTTTTTTATACTGCGCACACTGACCACATAGACCCATTCTTTAATATGTAGGTCTACCAACTTTCTCTCACTAGATTTGAGGGCGCTAGAATTTAGGCGTACTAGTACGTCAAAAACCCTGGTGCATAAGCCGTACTAGTACGTCCGAAACCCTGAAAAGGTTAATCCAGTAATGTTTCAAGTTTACATAAATAATTAGCCAAAGGAATGAAAATTAGGTAATTGTTTGTAGGTGATGGAAAAGTTCTGCATAAAATAAGTACTGTAATGAAGTACAGTGGACCCCTGCATAACGATCACCTCCGAATGCGACCAATTATGTAAGTGTATTTATGTAAGTGCGTTTGTACGTGTATGTTTGGGGGTCTGAAATGGACTAATCTACTTCACAATATTCCTTATGGGAACAAATTCGGTCAGTACTGGCACCTGAACATACTTCTGGAGTGAAAAAATATCGTTAACCGGGGGTCCACTGTAGACTGTAAATCTACAAAAAGAGTTAAGTAAATTAAGCAGGTAAAAAAAAAAACCATACCACAGACGGGGCTTGAAACCGCGGTTAGGGAGTTGTAAAACTCTAGACCGATACGTTTGTGGTATGGTTTGTTTACAGTCATGTCATTACGATTTTGAGAGTTAAGCAGGTAGACTTACTAGATAGATTATGAAATTAGGTGTGAAAATATGTTGCAAAATTGTAGCCCTTGAGACCCATACACACAGTGTCCATATGTCCACCTGTTGTATGCAGCAAAATACCTGCACTAATAAATGTCATCAGTAAATACATTGTTTACAGAACATGTTTATACAGTGTAGACACACACAAGTACAAATGTGTCACATTACTACTGTTCAAACATTCATGTGCATGTATAAAGACACTGGTCATGTTCCTAGAACTGTTGCAGTCTGTAGAAGTCTTTGAATGTAGCTCCATACACAGCAGTGTTTTAGGTACACTACACATAAAGTGTGTGTCTTTGCACTTTGTTAGATGCTTTGTTGTGTGTGCAGAGACGTCTCTTCTGAGATCATTCTTCTTACCTGTGACTTTGTAAATTTTCCAAGTCAGATCGAAACGTCGTCATAAGCTCCTCTCTCCTATGTGCGGGTTATTTGTGTATTGTTCCAGTCACAGTATTTTGCTTTTTTTATTCTTTCTGTAGAAAGAAGTGTCGATAGGAAGTGATCACCAAACTTTATTTGTATATGAGGGTATTTCGTGATCATTTCAGTGGTACATGTGGACTGCAGGCATTGTGGCCTGGTATTTGTATATTATTTGCCTGATGAGAAACAAAAGTAGACATGTTGTAGTCTGTTGTCAGTCCTGACCTGGCACATATTGTATGCAGTGAGCATTACCTTATCCACAAGATGGAAGAAAAGTTGCTTGTACTACTTTTAACTCTTGCAGACACAATCAGTAGACTCTCAATCTTCATGTCATATTTGTCCACCAAATGGATATTGGCATGTAATCCATGAAAGTAGCAGGTTTCAGAATAGGTTCATTGGTGTGTGTGTATTCACCCTTCCAGTGTCTTTAATTTTGTGTTGGTGCATTAGTGTCAGCAATATCACACAAAGTTTGATACCTTTGATGAGTTTCAATAGTCTTTCTACTCCCGGAACCCGGCCATGGGGCAGAAGATTACATATAGAGAGAGAGCATAGGAGATGGTACAGAAGAAGAAAACGGGTTACTGAATTGCTCAAAAACACAAATATGTTGGAACAGAGGAAAAATAGACTTTGTCGAGAGATAGCTGAATTAGAGCAAAAACTTAGGATGTCATACTTCACAGAAGAAGTAGTACAAAGGGAACAAAGGGCCATACAGGATATTGCAAGAAACCCAAAAAATTTCTATTCCTATGCAAAATCCAAGCTAAGAACTGCCTGTAGAATTGGACCACTACTGAGAGGAGACTCTTATACTGACGATGAACAGGAAATGAGTGAAATCCTAAAAGAACAGTATGAGTCTGTGTTCAGCAACCCACTAAATGACAGCAAGGTAGAAAATGCAGAAATATTTTTCGTTCCAGAAGAAGGCCACGCAGACCAACTAACGGACATTAGTACAAATCCCATAGATTTCGAAAAACAAATGGACAACGTGCCCACTCACTCAGCACCTGGACCAGATTCATGGAATGCTCTATTTGTAAAGAAGTGCAAAGTACCACTAGCCCGAGCCCTCAGTATTCTTTGGGAAAGAGCCTATATCTAGGTGAAATACCAGAGGCCTTAAAGAGTGCAGACATAGCTCCTTTGCATAAGGGAGGTAGTAGAGCACTAACTAAAAATTACAGACCAGTAGCCCTAACCTCTCACATCATAAAAATCTTTGAAAGAGTGATGAGATGGCAGATTACAAATTTCATGGAGCAGCGCAATCAATATAACCCGAACCAGCATGTTTTTAGATCAGGATGATAATGCCTATCACAGCTGCTGAATCATTATGACAGAATTACGGAGGCATTGGAAGACGACCAAAACGCAGATGTGATATACACAGATTTTGCAAAGGCATTTGACAAATGCAGTCATGGTGTGATAGCACATAAAATGAAGGCCATGGGCATTACGGGGAAGGTAAGCAGATGGACTTAGGGTTCCTAACACACACAATGCAAAAAGTAGTAGTGAACAGGGCAAGATCCAGCATCAGTGAGGTCAAAAGCTCAGTGCCCCAAGGCACTGTCCTGGCACCTCTGTTATTTCTCATCCTCATAGCAGACATAGACAAAAACACCAAGCACACATTTGTATCATTATTAGCAGATGACACTAAAATAAGTAGGAAAGTCAATACAGTAGAGGATGCTGAAAAAGTACAGGAAGACATAAACAGGGTTTTTTCAGTGGGCAGTGGAAAACAACATGATGTTCAATGGTGATAAGTTCCAGCTGCTTAGGTATGGAAAGAATGAAGAACTCGAAAGGGTCACCAAATAGAACGTAAGGAACATGTAAAAGACCTGGGAATAATTATGTCAGTGGACCTTTCTTTTAAAGACCATAACAAGACAAAGATCACGACAGCCAGGAAGATGATGGGGTGGGTATTGAGAACTTTCAAAACAAGGGAAATAATGCCAATGGTGATACTTTCCAAATCGCTAGTGCTCCCTCATTTAGAATATTGCTCAGTGCTGACGGCCCCTTTCAAAGCAGAAGTATCAGTGTTGGAACAAATACAGAGATTGTTTACGGCTCACATTGAGCCTGTAAAGCACCTAAACTACTGGGAATGCCTGCAAGTCTTGAACATGTATTCACTGGAGCGGATGAGAGAGATTCATGATAATATATAGTACCTGGAAAATACTCGAGGGCCTGGTCTCAAATCTGCACACTGCCATAACATACTGGAGTGAGAGATATGGGAGGAAGTGTAAAATAAACCCAGTGAGGAGCAGGGGTGCAGTGGGGACAATAAGGGAACACTGTATCAACATCTGGGGTCCCAGACTATTCAACATCTTACCAGAAGATATCAGAAACATGGCTGGGACAAACCAGTTTGATTGAATATTGTACATAAACTCATGTGGTATCAGCTTATCGAGGCAAAGAAGATACACCTCAACCACAGTTGTCCTTCCACTGATGTAAACATGATTGTAGTGAAACCAACATGTTTGCCATTGTATACTGGAAAGATCCATTTATTTCTTCCCCTACACTTTAATTTGTATCAGGGGTTCATCGAAATATAGTTCAAATAATTCAAGTTCACTCACATTGATCCTGAGGTACAATTTGGCTGGATGAGGATTGGGCACAAAATTTGCATCTTCCTGCCAATCCCAGATGTGGTCTGGTGGTGGTTGCTGGATATTAGTGGCTGGTTGTGTGTGGGTGGTGGTAGCCATGGGTTCTTTCAGAGTTGGGTGTGGGCCATGCCTCTCAACCTGGGTTGGCGCTGGCACCAAACGCATTGTTGTACCACCACCTACTGCTACTTATGGTAGAGGCATTGCCTATGGCCTGTTACCCATCCCAACCAATGCACTATCATCATTACTATCATTATCTGTCGCCGATGTTGGGTCCTGGGAGGTTCTTCGTCCCCCTAGGAATAGCATTGGGCACACTACCAGACTACATGCAGCACCATATAAATTGGTGCTTCACAGTTGAATAATAATCATTGCCAATGCTACTAGAGTGGTCATTGATTGTTAGGAAATTAAAATCCACATCACACTCATCAACCTTAACTCATATGTGAGCCCAGGCTTCAGAAAAATATGAGCTTTCACTTACAGCATGGTGGAGATGAATGTGTTCTTAGATGAACCAGCTACAGACATGGATGGTTGTGGATTATTGGGGGTTTCAGCAATATTTCTGGCTTCCTGAGCATCACTTATGGTCACTACATTTAGAAACAATTTGCCTGAGAGCGAGGCCTTTGCATCTGCACATCTTGGTGAACAATGCACTGTAGGGTCCAGATTTTTTATGTACTGCATACAGTTACCATGCAGACCCATTTTGTATTTCATATGTAGGCCTACCAGGCCTCTTGCACTGGATTTGAAGTGTAGATCTGTGTAAATGACTCCTGACAGTAGTAACATAGATCTACGTATGAGACACTGAGAGGATTAAGAACTAACATAACAAACCATTCAGTGACAGAAAAAACTACAGCAATAGTTATATTTTTGTATCTACAAAGAGGTATAGTAATCACATAGGCAATATCCTTGGTGGGATGCCTTCTGCTTGCCCTGATGATTTGCCAGAGGGTATAGAAAACAATATGAACTTATTTCCAAATGATACAAACATCTTAAGCAACATAAGCAAACAAAAATTACTGTAAATCCCTACAAGAAGGCTTAAGTGAGATGAGAAAATAGAGTGGTAGATAGATGATAGAATTTAATGTAGCTAAGTGCCTTGTAATGAAAGTTGGGAAAAGTGGTAATCAGCTACATGAGGAATAGAGATTACATGATAGAATATTAGGTATTAGACAGGGTAAGGGATTAGGGGTTATTGACAGAAATTGACATTGGAAGTCGTATATGCAAATATAATACAGCTTCCTCTCACTTAGGGACATACTTGTTTACCAATGACTCAGACTTATGACTGGCTCTCTGACCAGTATGCATACCTAAACAGTGTAAATTAGAGCTGATTTCCTCTATTCTGTTTATTACAATATACAGTACACTGCTGTATAAACATTTAAAAATATACCTACCAGAAATATAAATCATGCAAAGGTGATATTAAAACATTATCAGAGATGGTTGACACAAACCCACTACCATTATAATACTCTCCTCACTTAGCAACGTGGTCTTAAGAACAGAACTTCGTCGTTAACCCTTTCAGGGTTGGTCCCATATATGTACGGCTTGAGAGCCAGTATCAGTCCCATATTTATACACCAAAATTCTAGCGCCTTCAAACCTGGTGGAAGAAAACTGGTAGGCCTACATGTGAAAGAATTGGTCTGCGTGGTCAGTGTGCGCAGTATATTAAAAATCCTACAGCATGCAGTACATAAAGAGAGAAAACACTGTGTTTTTGGTTTAAAACAGAAACTATGTAGTGTATTTTCGTATGGTATTTATGGTTGTAATCTCTCTTTCTTGGTCTCATTTGATAGATTGGAAGGTATATTACAGAAATAGAGATGATTTTGATTGGTTTCATGATGAAAAGTACCTTAAAATTGAGCTCCAAGTAGTGGAAATGTTAGATTTTTACCCGTGGTCAAGAGTAAACAAATCACACCACTCGTCAACTGGCGAATCTAATATTTTGTTAAGCAGTAGTCTGCTTAACAGTAAATCTCTATTTTTTTGTGAGAATAAAAATTCAAAATGGAAAGCAAGAGTAATATAAGAGGGGCCTGGAGATGTGACTAATGAACAGAGAAAATGTTATTTTAGTGCCTGGAATGTGTGTCTTTTTTATTCTGGACCCTATTTTGAAAATGGCATCTTTTGAAATTTTTGTGAAATTGGCCAAATTGCCAATTTTTGATCAATTTATTGGGTAGTTGAAATCGGTAAATGGGCAGTTTCTTGTACTCAATCGATAGAACAGATGGAATTCTAGCGAAATAGCTATGATTTTAGTCGAGTGAAACAATGGAATTGGCCGAAAATATTGCTCAAAGTGGGCAAAATCACCGATGCACAAATATCGCTGATATCACTAACTTTGCGAGAGCGTAATTTTTTAAATTTTCCATCAAATTTTGTACTTTTGGTGCCATTGCCTTTTTTTTTTTTTTTTTTTTTTTTTTTTTTTTTTTTTTTTTTTTTGAGACCCTGAGGATGAGTTAAGGATTGGGGGTCTCGACCCTGAAAGTGTTAAGTGAGGAGAGGCTGTACTAAGAAATGTGAATGCTAAAGATGCAAACTGTATAAAATTCTTGAGGAATGTGGATAGGAATATGGTAAAAAAAAAAAAAAAAAATTTTCATAATGTACAATATGTTAGGCAAAAATGAAATATGCCGGACTTCACTATGTAATGTACTGAATTTCACGATTCAACACATTGAAGTAGGGTAATGTGAAAAAGAAGAAACACTTTCACCATTACCCACACTTCCAGGTTATCCTGAATCCCATCATAAATGTTACCTTGCTCACACTCCAACAGCACATTAATTCCTAAAACCCACTTGCCTCCACTCACTCCTATCTGACTTGCTCACATACGCTTGCTAGGTGCCTAAGTCCCTCGCATACAAAGCCTCCTTTATCCTTTAACTCTAATCTTTCCTAAGATGACCCCTACCCCACCTTCCCTCCAGATTTGTACAATCTCCAAGTTGTCCTATTTTATTCCATCCTCTCTAAATGTCTGAACCACCTCAGCAACCCTTTTTCTGCCCTTTGGATAATACTTTTAGTAACCCCACACTTTCTAGTCTCCAAGCTATAAATTCTGTTCACAATATTCACACCACACATTCCCCTCAGGCATATTTCCACTTCCTCCAGCTTTCTCTTTATTACAATGTTCACAAGCCATGCTTCACACCCATATAAGAGCATTGATACCACTATAGTCTCATACATTTCCCTTTTTGCCTCCTTGGATAACTTACTTTATTTCCAGATGCCTCACTGCACCACTCAGCTTCATTCCCTTGGGATTGGACTAGCTGACGAGTCTAATCCCAGTTGTCTAAACATGCTTATTTCCTTCATACTTCCTCCCTCTACTCTGATTTCCAATCTTTCATTGCCTAAATTTTTGGTATGCTCATCACCTTTTCTTTCCTCTGTTCAGTTTTAATTTCCTTCTTTTACATGCCCTCCAAAACATTATTTTTCTGTAATTTTTAAAAATAAAGTTAAGAGTATTTGGAAGGTTAGTGGAAACAGCAATCATTCGCCCATTCTCTTATTGTTTTACAGCATCAATAGGGTTTTTTTCTCAACACATCAGCCGTCTCCCACCGAGGCAGGGTGACCCATAAAAGAAAGAAAAACACTTTCACCATCATTTACACACAATCACTATCTTTGCAGAGGCACTCAGATATGGCAGTTTAGATGTCACTTCAGAAAGCCAGTATCTCCATTATACTCCATTATACTTCCCACTTCCAGGACTCAAGTCCGACTAATTGGTTTTGCTAAATCCCTTCACAAAATATTACCCTGCTCACACTGCAACAGCTCGTCAGGCCCCAAAAACCATTCGTCTCCATTCACTCCTGTCAAACATGCTCACGTGTGCCTATTGCATGTCCAAGCCCCTTGCACACAAAACCTCTTTCACTACCCTCCATCCTTTCCTAGGATGTCTCCTACCCCTCCTCCCCTCCACTACAGATTTATACACCCTCCAAGTCATCCTATTTTGCTCCATCCTCTCCAAATGCCCAAACCACCACAGCAACCCCTCTTCAGCCCTCTGAATAACACTTTAGTAACTCCACATCTAATTTCCACTAAGAATTCTCTGCATAATGTTTACACCACACAATGGGCTAGTAACCCCTTCTCCTGTATACAATTACTAAAAAAGAGAAGAAGAAAAACTTTATAAAACTGGGTTGCTTAAATGTGCGTGGATGTAGTGCGGATGACAAGAAACAGATGATTGCTGATGTTATGAATGAAAAGAAGTTGGATGTCCTGGCCCTAAGCGAAACAAAGCTGAAGGGGGTAGGAGAGTTTCAGTGGGGGGAAATAAATGGGATTAAATCTGGAGTATCTGAGAGAGTTAGAGCAAAGGAAGGGGTAGCAGTAATGTTAAATGATCAGTTATGGAAGGAGAAAAGAGAATATGAATGTGTAAATTCAAGAATTATGTGGATTAAAGTAAAGGTTGGATGCGAGAAGTGGGTCATAATAAGTGTGTATGCACCTGGAGAAGAGAGGAATGCAGAGGAGAGAGAGAGATTTTGGGAGATGTTAAGTGAATGTATAGGAGCCTTTGAACCAAGTGAGAGAGTAATTGTGGTAGGGGACTTGAATGCTAAAGTAGGAGAAACTTTTAGAGAGGGTGTGGTAGGTAAGTTTGGGGTGCCAGGTGTAAATGATAATGGGAGCCCTTTGATTGAACTTTGTATAGAAAGGGGTTTAGTTATAGGTAATACATATTTTAAGAAAAAGAGGATAAATAAGTATACACGATATGATGTAGGGCGAAATGACAGTAGTTTGTTGGATTATGTATTGGTAGATAAAAGACTGTTGAGTAGACTTCAGGATGTACATGTTTATAGAGGGGCCACAGATATATCAGATCACTTTCTAGTTGTAGCTACACTGAGAGTAAAAGGTAGATGGGATACAAGGAGAATAGAAGCATCAGGGAAGAGAGAGGTGAAGGTTTATAAACTAAAAGAGGAGGCAGTTAGGGTAAGATATAAACAGCTATTGGAGGATAGATGGGCTAATGAGAGCATAGGCAATGGGGTCGAAGAGGTATGGGGTAGGTTTAAAAATGTAGTGTTAGAGTGTTCAGCAGAAGTTTGTGGTTACAGGAAAGTGGGTGCAGGAGGGAAGAGGAGCGATTGGTGGAATGATGATGTAAAGAGAGTAGTAAGGGAGAAAAAGTTAGCATATGAGAAGTTTTTACAAAGTAGAAGTGATGCAAGGAGGGAAGAGTATATGGAGAAAAAGAGAGAAGTTAAGAGAGTGGTGAAGCAATGTAAAAAGAGAGCAAATGAGAGAGTGGGTGAGATGTTATCAACAAATTTTGTTGAAAATAAGAAAAAGTTTTGGAGTGAGATTAACAAGTTAAGAAAGCCTAGAGAACAAATGGATTTGTCAGTTAAAAATAGGAGAGGAGAGTTATTAAATGGAGAGTTAGAGGTATTGGGAAGATGGAAGGAATATTTTGAGGAATTGTTAAATGTTGATGAAGATAGGGAAGCTGTGATTTCGTGTATAGGGCAAGGAGGAATAACATCTTGTAGGAGTGAGGAAGAGCCAGTTGTGAGTGTGGGGGAAGTTTGTGAGGCAGTAGGTAAAATGAAAGGGGGTAAGGCAGCCGGGATTGATGGGATAAAGATAGAAATGTTAAAAGCAGGTGGGGATATAGTTTTGGAGTGGTTGGTGCAATTATTTAATAAATGTATGGAAGAGGGTAAGGTACCTAGGGATTGGCAGAGAGCATGCATAGTTCCTTTGTATAAAGGCAAAGGGGATAAAAGAGAGTGCAAAAATTATAGGGGGATAAGTCTGTTGAGTGTACCTGGTAAAGTGTATGGTAGAGTTATAATTGAAAGAATTAAGAGTAAGACGGAGAATAGGATAGCAGATGAACAAGGAGGCTTTAGGAAAGGTAGGGGGTGTGTGGACCAGGTGTTTACAGTGAAACATATAAGTGAACAGTATTTAGATAAGGCTAAAGAGGTCTTTGTGGCATTTATGGATTTGGAAAAGGCGTATGACAGGGTGGATAGGGGGGCAATGTGGCAGATGTTGCAAGTGTATGGTGTAGGAGGTAGGTTACTGAAAGCAGTGAAGAGTTTTTACGAGGATAGTGAGGCTCAAGTTAGAGTATGTAGGAAAGAGGGAAATTTTTTCCCAGTAAAAGTAGGCCTTAGACAAGGATGTGTGATGTCACCGTGGTTGTTTAATATATTTATAGATGGGGTTGTAAGAGAAGTAAATGCGAGGGTCTTGGCAAGAGGCGTGGAGTTAAAAGATAAAGAATCACACACAAAGTGGGAGTTGTCACAGCTGCTCTTTGCTGATGACACTGTGCTCTTGGGAGATTCTGAAGAGAAGTTGCAGAGATTGGTGGATGAATTTGGTAGGGTGTGCAAAAGAAGAAAATTAAAGGTGAATACAGGAAAGAGTAAGGTTATGAGGATAACAAAAAGATTAGGTGACGAAAGATTGAATATCAGATTGGAGGGAGAGAGTATGGAGGAGGTGAACGTATTCAGATATTTGGGAGTGGACGTGTCAGCGGATGGGTCTATGAAAGATGAGGTGAATCATAGAATTGATGAGGGAAAAAGAGTGAGTGGTGCACTTAGGAGTCTGTGGAGACAAAGAACTTTGTCCTTGGAGGCAAAGAGGGGAATGTATGAGAGTATAGTTTTACCAACGCTCTTATATGGGTGTGAAGCGTGGGTGATGAATGTTGCAGCGAGGAGAAGGCTGGAGGCAATGGAGATGTCATGTCTGAGGGCAATGTGTTGTGTGAATATAATGCAGAGAATTCGTAGTTTGGAAGTTAGGAGGAGGTGCGGGATTACCAAAACTGTTGTCCAGAGGGCTGAGGAAGGGTTGTTGAGGTGGTTCGGACATGTAGAGAGAATGGAGCGAAACAGAATGACTTCAAGAGTGTATCAGTCTGTAGTGGAAGGAAGGCGGGGTAGGGGTCGGCCTAGGAAGGGTTGGAGGGAGGGGGTAAAGGAGGTTTTGTGTGCGAGGGGCTTGGACTTCCAGCAGGCATGCGTGAGCGTGTTTGATAGGAGTGAATGGAGACAAATGGTTTTTAATACTTGACGTGCTGTTGGAGTGTGAGCAAAGTAACATTTATGAAGGGATTCAGGGAAACCGGCAGGCCGGACTTGAGTCCTGGAGATGGGAAGTACAGTGCCTGCACTCTGAAGGAGGGGTGTTAATGTTGCAGTTTAAAAACTGTAGTGTAAAGCACCCTTCTGGCAAGACAGTGATGGAGTGAATGATGGTGAAAGTTTTTCTTTTTCGGGCCACCCTGCCTTGGTGGGAATCGGCCGGTGTGATAATAAAAAAATAAAAAAAAATTGCCCTTAGGCACGAAATCTCCACTGCCTCCAGCCTCCTCCTTGCTGCAGCATTTACAACTCATGCTTCACACCCATATAAGTGTGTTAGTACCACTATACTCTTGTACATTCCCTTCTTTGCCTCCATGAATAACGTTTTTTGTCTCCACAGATACCTCAAAACACCACTCACCTTTTTTCCTTCATTAATTCCATGGTTAACCTCATCCTTCATAAATCCTTCTGCTGACAAGTCAACCTCCAAATATATGAACACATTCACTTCTTCCATACTCCCTTCCCACAATGTGATATCCAATTTTTCTTAACTAAATCATTTGATACCCTCATTGCCTTATTCTTATCTATGTTCACTTTCAACTTTCTGCCTTTACACACCCTCCCAAACTCGTCCACTAACCTTTCAGTAAACTTATTCCCCCATAATTTTTACAATCTTTTGTCCCCCTTCCATTTATATAAAGGAACTATACATGCTCTCTGCCAGTCCCTTGATACCAAACAATCCCCTAGGTACTGAACAAAAGTACCAACCACTCTAAAACTAGATCCACCCTTTTAACATTTCTGTCATTATCCCATCAGCTCCAGCTGCTTTACCACCTATTATTGTACCCAGTGCCTCGCGCACCTCCCCCGCACTCACATCCAGCTCTTCACTCCTGGAAGATGTTATACCTCCCTGGCCAGTGCATGAAATTACTTCCTCCCTCTCATCATCAGCATTTAACAGTTCCTCAAAATATTCTTGTCATCTTTCCAATATCTCTGACTCCCCATCTACTAACTTAACTGTCAAATCCATTCATTCTCTAGGCTTTCTTAACCTATTTATCTCACTCCAAAAATTATTCTTAATCTCGGCAAAATTAGTTGACAGCACCTCACCCACTATCGTTTTCTATCCTTTTCCACCCCCTCTCCACTCTTTTCACCTCTCTTTTACTCTGCAAATAATCCACCCTTCTTATATTTATGTTTTATTCTAAACAACACCTTATATTTCCAGGTTTGTCCAATATGTGCATCTGTGCCTGGAGGAGATCCCAACCACGTAACAGACGACTTTGCAGCTCACCTCACGTTAGACCATCGCTCAGGTGCTCCGAGAGACCTCATATCCTTTTATGTAGTCACTCATGCCTATTATTTATGTAGAGAATTTTATAGAGAGTTCATATTGCGTTAATTTTAGGGTATATACACCAAGAGGTATATGTATTCCAATGCTTAGATTAGTGTCATAAACACTTATTAATGAAAAGTGAGAAACTGCTTGGACATGAAATTTAAACAAGTAAAAAGAGTATTTTGTGATTCTTGGCCTTAGAGATCCTCTTCAGTAAATGTGTGTACGTGTTACAGCAAGAAGTGTATGAATGTAGGCTACATGTGACCTAGATGGCGATGAATGCATGAGAAGTGGACATGTGTGTTAATGGTAGGCAATGAGGAATTATCCAAAGCAGCTGTGGAGGGACCAGAAGAAGGGAACTTCCAACCTCAAAGAACTATTCCAGAAATGGCTCCAATCCTTTCCAAGCTAGCACAACTCTGGACCACTCACCACCATACCAGCATCAACACTAACACCAGCCCCTCCCCCCTTCCCCTTTATCAATATCCCTCACTCCCTTCCCCTTCCCTGATCACATCCCTGTTGGCAACATGCACTCTGACCCTGATCCTTCCTCCATGCCTGTCAAATGAGCTTATCACAGAGATAAAGCTGAGCTACACAATATCAGACACCATATCTCCAGCTGAAGATCAGGTGATAAGGAAAGACAAACAAAACAGGAAAGGCAGAAGAGTGGCACTGCTAAATAGAAGTCAATTTAGCTTTGAAGAAGTGAGAGGAATAAACAGACAGTAGACACACAGCTTCGTAGTGGGCTTAGTCAAGATTGGAAGATCAAAAGTAGTAGTTGCAGTGACATTCAACCTGCCACCTAACTTGAGACTGAGGCAAGAATACAAAGACAACAACAAAACAATAGTTGACATCATAGCTGAGAGCAGCAGTGAGTGCCCACAGGGCTAGAGAGTGCTATTCATCATGAGTGATTTCAATCACAGAGATAGGTTGGGAGAACTGGGGGACCAGAAGTGTGGAAGGCTAAGTTCAAGGTAAACGTTGTGTCAGCATGTTAAGGATATAACAAGAGAACTATGAACCAGCAAGACTTGACTTAGCATTTACCATAAATATATTAAACATAAAGGAAATAGAATAAGAGACCCCATGGGACTCCATTTCTAGATACAAAACTACCACCACGGAAGACCATGCAGTGATGATCTTCAAGTATTTTTATGGAACTAAATGTAGCAGGAAGATTGGCAAATAGAGGGCAAAAGAGGCCAGACTTTAGAAGGGGTAACTTAACAGGGGTGAGGGAATTCCCAGATACTGGAAACTGGAAGGAAAATCAGTAGATACGATGGTGGGGTATATAATTGGAAAATGCCAGGAGGTAAAGAACTTCATACCCAGAAGACAGATGGAGAAATAGCAAAGACAAAAGAGAGCCCTTCGTTTAACTAGAGATGCAAAGAGGCAAGAAAAAAAGAGAAACATAAGAGTGTGGAAAAACTACAAGAAGTGAAGGACATAAAAACAGAGAAGTGAGCAAATTAGCCAGAAATGAATATGCAAGGGTGAGGAGAGAAGCTGAGAGTGAGTTTGAAAATGAAATAGTTGCTAAGGCCAAGACTGAACTAAAACTGCTTCACAGCCTCATCAGAAGTAAGACAAAAGTAAAAGACCAGGTAATTCAACTCCAGGAAGGAGGAGGAGAGTTTATGGGAAATGATAAAGAAGTCGGTGAAATGCTAAACAAATGATTCAGAGAGGTTTTCTTAGTCAAAACTGGGCAATGTCAGAAAGCCTAGGGAAAAGAGTACACTAACAGATACTGAACACTTTACAGACAAGGTAAGAAGTGGAAAAAAAAAAAAAACTTGGAGCTGAATACATCAAAGGCAGTGGAACCTAACAAGGTGTCACCTTGGATTCTGCAAGATTAAACAAAAGCATTCCCCCAACCACTTGCTGAGATCTGCAAGAAGTCAATGAACACTACAGTTGCCAGAGATCTAGATCTTGGCAAGTGGTTCAGCTATGTTATAGAAGCCATTGTTCTGGTTGAAATTGTTGGTTATAGAGATAAGCGATGATTCCAGGATTCTTTGGTACTGAGTGTTGTCTTCTGTGGCGATAAGTCATGAGTTTCTGTAGTTAATTAAATGGTTGTGTGAATTGTGATGTTGTACACAGGCATTCCTTGTATTTTCAGCCCTGCTTGCATATTGGTATTCTGAAATATGTATTTAAGAACACCAATACGCAAGCAGGGCTGACGATACAAGGAATGCCTGTGTACAACATTGCAATTCACACAACCATTTAATTAACTACAGAAACTCAAGACTTATCGCCACAGAAGACAACACTCAGTACCAAAGAATCCTGGAATCATCGCTTATCTCTATAACCAACAATTTCAACCAGAACAATGGCTTCTATAACATAGCTGAACCACTTGCCAAGAAACTTCTTCATCGCTATCCCACATAAGAACATAGAACACTGCAGAAGGTCTACTCACGACTTGTCCAATACCCCTGCCAAGCTACCCAAGATTCTATAACCCCACCCAGTGGATCATCAGATGCAGCATTCTCCACCTGACCTCAACATTCTGAACCTGACTATAAATACTCCCGTGCCTTCCACCCCAGGTAGATCTGTTTGTGACTTGAAAAAGCCCACTGTGTGGGCAAAGCGTTGTCAATAAAGGATCACATTAAACTGCATATATGTTTGTTTCCATAATGTCGGTATTTTATATCATTTATTTTCATCCCTGCTTCCTGATGATGTAAAACTGATGGGAAGAATGAAAAGGACAAGGACAGGGAAAGGCTGCAAATGGATATGAACAAACTGCAAAATGGGTGAAATAAGTTGTTCCTTGAATTCATTCCCAACAAATGCAAGGTCAGGAAGATTGTGGAAGGGGCTAGAAGATTGGATACTGTGTATAGTCTTGGGGGACAGAGGTTGCAAGAACTCATTCAGAGAAAGACCTAGGGGTAAGCATAGCGCCTAGCATTTTGCCAGAGGCTCGCATCAACCAAATAACTTCTGCAGCCAATGCTTGCTTGGCAAATCTAAGAGTGGCCTTCAGGAATCTCAGTAGTCTTTCCAGGTACAGTGAACCCTCGGTTATCAGCCGTAATCCGTTCCAGAAGCTTGTCCTAAAACCGAAATGACCAAAAACCAAAATAATATTTCCCATAAGAATTAATGTAATTACAATTAATCCTTTCCAGACAAAAATATTCACCAAAAAATAATTTTTTTAACAATTCAGTCAGCATTACATACTTTTATTGAAGACTAATGCTGGCTTCTGGAATGCCTGCTACACTTTCTGCATGCCTGCTACACTTCCTGCATGCCTGCTACACTTCCTGCATGCCTGCTACACTCCCTGCATGCCTGCTACACTCCCTGCATGCCTGTTACACCCCCTGCATGCCTGTTACATTCCTTGCATGCCTGTTACACTTCCTGCATGTCTGCTACACTCCCTGTATGTCTGCTACACTCCCTGCATGCCTGCTACACTCCTTGCATGCCTGTTACACTCCTTGCATGCCTGTTACACTCCCTGCATGCCTGCTGCATTCCCTGCATGCCTGCTGCATTCCCTGCATGCCTGCTACACTTCGTGCTTGAATTCCATGGTGTTTCTCACTTTCTTTACCACAGGAACTTTCTTTGGAGTCATGGTTACTTATTTTGCAGTTGCACAGCAAAAAACCACAAAAAAACAGTGGAAAACAAGCGAGATGTTTGGATGTATGATCAGAAGCTTTCTCACACACCGAAAGAAACAGCCATACTGACGCGCAAGCGGCCCCAGCCGTCAGACGGATGCATCCCAAACAGCTGATCACCAAATTAACACCCGATAACTGGGCGCTGAAAAACCGGTTGATCACCGAGTTGGCTGATAACAGAAGCAGCCGATAACCAGGGGTTCACTGTACTTTATACAACATAGGTTAGGCCCATCCTGGAGTATGTCGCTCCAGTATGGAACCTGCATTTGAAAAAGCATGTTCAGAAATGGTAGACAGTGTACAAGTATGCAGTTAGGCTTATTTCAGAGCTAAAGGGTATATGCAATGAAAAGAGGTGAATGAAATCAAATCTCAATACACTGGAGGGCAGAAGAACCAGGGCAGGCATAGAATATCAGATCCTGAGAGGTTAAAAACAGGTAAGGAGACAAATGAGCCACAGGGATCATCTTCTTTCAACAAACCGGTCATATCCCACCAAAGCAAGCCACAGGGATATCAGGAAATATTTTTTCAGTGAGTTGTTGAGACCTGGAATGATCTTATTGAAGTGTGGAGTCAGTCAGGCTCCATACATAGTTTTAAGAGCAGGTATGATAGGGCCCATAAAGCTAGGAAGGAGTGAATCTGGCTGGTAGCTAGTTGAGAAGTGGGGCTGGCATCAGACCCCAGCAACTGCAAATAGGTAAGTGCACACACACACACGTTCAACTGATGATACTCATAAATGTAGCCTGTGGATTTTATCATGGAAATGAGGAATGATTATTGGGTAGCTGGAGTTCGGCATTTTGTGTTTGTAGATTAATCTTGTTCATATAGCTATATGTGTGAGTGATGTAGAATAGAGGATGAAGTGTAGAAATGAGGAACTTAGGTTTCTTTGAAGGTTGTGTTGAGAACATTAACTAAACCTTGAGAGTGCATCTGCCTCATAATCACAAAACTAAATTTAGGGAAACAGCTTATCTTTTAAATGTTGTAACAGTAAATCTTCCTTAACAATTTTTTACGATGAACCTTCTGGATCCAGGCATGGAGTTCGTAGAATACCTCATCAAGGTCGTGGAATTAGTAGGGGTGTTGCAAGACGTAATATGACCTTTGGGTAAGTACATATTTATTTTAAAAAGGATAATTGTATATATGCTGTGTGTTTACTGATGCATTTCATGTCACTGAAGTGAAGTAGAACTTAGAGTCAGAAGACACCTTGTATGACTAGTGAAAGTGAGAGAGAGGGGTAAAAGGGAGGAAGGGGAATAAAGAATGCAAATAATGGGGTAAGGAGATAAAAAAAAATGGAGTGTAAGAGTGAAAATAAGGAGAAAGAAAACAGAATCAAAATGAAAGACTAAGGTAAAATTAAAATAAATTCCTTAAAGACATGCTGGTGTAACCTGGTTGTGATGGTTATATAAACATGTAAGCTATATAAGGCAACAACTGCCTAGTAGATGAGTAAGTGAGAGTGATTGAGAATGAACAAGTGAGGGGGGGGGAGAGAAAAAGGGGACGAGGTGGTTTTGTGCCTTATCAAGACCATAAAGTTATATCCCAGTGTCCTTCCTGTCTCAGGGGCAACCAGCTTGCACACCTATCTGCTCAAGCTGAACACAAACATGAGGAGCCAGTCTGTCAGTATCCTCTCTACCAACATTAGTCTTTATTACCAGTGACATCAAGCTCACACAGTTTCATGAACACTTCATCCTGATGTGATCACCATTATTGAGATACTTTTGTGTGCCAGGACTGGCTACACCTCATGGATAAGACTAGAAAGGCAAGGATGAGGAGGTGTTGCCATTAACTTTTTGTAAAAGTGTACATGCCCAGCTAATTGATGTTGCCATTTCTGATCATCTGGAAAAGATGTTCATCAATCTATGTATAAACATTAGTATCTTCATACTAGCATGTGCATTGTATAGACCTCAGTGGCAACAAGCAGACACCATCACACTTATGATGAAAAATGTGAACTCCCCTCTGCTTCATTGGTGACCTCGACCAACATCTTGTACAGAGGACTTCATCAGAAGTCCTTGCAGTGTTTGAAATGAGAAACTTTGTTAACCTCCCTACTCACATCTCTGGCTCCTCCTTTGGTCTAGGCTAGTAGAAAAAATATAAGCTTAGAACAAAAGCAGACCTTTTATTTAATAAGTTGTTTCGCTTACAAGAGGTTTTATCAAGTACAGTGGACCCTCGACTTAAGATATTAATCAGTTCCAGAGAGCTCATTGTTAGACGAAATTACCGTAAGTTGAATTAATTTTCCCCATAAGAAATAATGGAAATCAATTAATCCATTCCAGACACACAAAAGTATGAAAAAAAAAATTTTACCACATGAAATATACATTTTCCTACACACAAAAAGAATGATACATGCACAATATATATTGTGCATGTACTACTGTACTAAACGAAGAATAAATGACACCTTTATTGAAGATGTAGTGATGAGACACTGTTTTTTCTTGAATACCCTAGGATTTTCAGGGTGATACATGAGTAAAGGCTTCACTTTGCAATCCCCACTAGCATTACAACAAAACAAGAAAGTTAGCCTGTCTTTCATAGGCTTGTGTCTTGGGAGTGCCTTTTCCTCCTGAGTATGTATGTCCTGTTTGGCATTTTCTTCCAGAACAGGCCTGTTTTGTCGCAATTGAACACTTGTTGGGGTTGGAATTTTTCAGCTTCACCATGCCTTATCACACTGTGTATGACACTACGATTCTTAAATTTCTCAAACAAACCTTTGCTGGTCTTAAATTCACCAATATGAGCACTAGTTAGAGGCATTTTTACCTGTTCACCTGGGTGTTAGTTGACTGGTGTGGGTCGCATCCTGGGGGACGAGATTAAGGACCCCAATGGAAATAAGTTAGTCCTCAATGACACACTGACTTTCTTGGGTTATCCTGGGTAGCTAACCCTCTGGGGTTAATTGTTTCTCAGTATTCTCAATAAGCCAAACCAACAACAGTCTCTCCACATCCCCGAGTAGTACAGCTTACCGTGGTGCAGCAGCAGCTGACGGTGTTACAGCAGCAGCAGCAGCAGCTGACGGTGTTACAGCAGCAGCAGCAGCTGACGGTGCTGCAGCAGCAGCTGACCATGGTACAGCAGCAGCTGACGGTGCTACAGCAGCAGCTGACCGTGGTACAGCAGCAGCTGACGGTGCTACAGAAGTGGCTGACAGTGCTGCAGCAGCAGCAGCTGACCGTGGTACAGCAGCAGCTGACCATGGTACAGCAGCAGCTGACGGTGGTACAGCAGCAGCTGACGGTGGTACAGCAGCAGCTGACGGTGGTACAGCAGCAGCTGATGGTGGTACAGCAGCAGCTGACGGTCTTACAGCAGCAGCTGATGGTGGTACAGCAGCAGCTGACGGTGGTACAGCAGCAGCTGATGGTGGTACAGCAGCAGCTGACGGTCTTACAGCAGCAGCTGATGGTGGTACAGCAGCAGCTGACGGTGGTACAGCAGCAGCTGATGGTGGTACAGCAGCAGCTGACCGTGGTGTAGCATCAGCTGAACGTGGTATGATAGTATTTCGCACCCTTTTTACCACAGGGTTGGCATTAGAAGCTTTCTTTGGGCCCTTGGTGGCTTATTTAGCAGTTAGAAGCTCTAAAAATACTGGAATAATACAAAATTTATCGAATGTATACATGCAATCGTCCGTCCTGGCTTGTAAACAGTGTCACACTAGCTTAGCCGAGGCACTCAGGCCAGACGGCCCAGACAGCCGTGCCCAGGACGAATGATGTAAGTAGAGTTTTTCATCGTACGTCAAGGTAAAATTTTTACGCTGAAAAGCTTCATAAGTCGATTTTATCGTAAGATGAGGCCTTCGTAAGTCGAGGGTCACCTTTGCTTCATCTATAACATTTTTAGTATATTTTCAAATGTTTATACAGTAGTGTACTGTATATTGTAATAAACAGATTTAGAGGAAATCAGCTCTAATATACAGTAAGGCCCGCTTTACAGTGTTTCGCCTTACGGCATTCCACTAATACAGACATTTCAAATTATGATCAAAACTTGCTGTACGACTCCCCCCACCTGACTTTCTAATACGGTCACTGCACGCCACCTGGTTTGTTTACACTCTCCATGCACACATCTCTCCATTATGTTTGGAAACTTTCCGAAATTTTAAGTTAAAGTTATTGTTTATTTTATATGTTCTCTGGTAATTATACTTACTATGTGTACCTGTACTTAAATAACTTCTACACTGTGCTGGCATGCAAGTACACATTGAAATCACTAAGAGTGTCCCTCTAGTCTTGACGCCATAGTAATATAATACTAATACGTACGTACATAATAATAATAATCACTCTTGGGCACATTAAATGTCTTCTTTTACGTTAATATAGACATTTTTCATCAATCCATC
>NC_091338.1:13461230-13486230 GCF_038502225.1 Cherax quadricarinatus
AGAGAATGGATCAAAGTAGAATGACTTAGAGAGCATACAAGTCTGTAGGGGATGGAAGGCAGAATAGGGGTCGTCCTCGAAAGGGTTGGAGAGAGGGGGTAAAGAAGGTTTTGTGGGTGAGGGGCTTGGACTTTTGACAAGCATGTGTGAGCGTGTTAGATAGGAGTGAATGGAGATGAATGGTTTTTGGGCCCTGACGAACTGTTGGAGTGTGAGCACGGTAATATTTAGTGAAGGGATTCAGGGAAACTGATTATTTTTATATAGCCGGATTTGAGTACTGGAAATAGAAAGTACAGTGCCTGCACTTTAAAGGAGGGGTTTAGGATATTGGCAGTTTGGAGGGGTATGTTATGTATCTTTATATATGCTTCTAAACTTTTGTATCTGAGCACCTCTGCAAAGACAGTGATTATGTGTAAGTGAGGTGAAAGTGTTTAATGATAATGAAAGTATTTTCTTTTTGGGTCACCCTGCCTCGGTGGGAGATGGCCGACTTGTTGAAAAAAAAAATTATAAATTGTTAAAAAAGATGATTCATTTAATTATACGATTATATTGCATCATCACAGATCCACGAATTGATTGTAAATGTAGCTTAAGGTGGGTGATATATATGAAGCCAAACCACATCAGTTGAATGATGGATGAATGTTTATATCCATCTATCAGTCAAGTACGCCTACTGATTGCATCAGTTAGCGATATCTACTGATTTCCTCAGTGGATTACCTCAGTTAGTGATACCTATTGATTACCTCATTTAGTAATACCTACTGGTTACCTCATTAATCATAGCATTAGCAAAGCACTTGTGAGGCATGCAAGTTAAAACACGTCCTTTCATGCCTTCAAGAGTGGGAAGTGTATCATTGCTGGAAAGGGCACTGAGCAAGCTGACTATCTACCCCTCCTCCACTCTATTGACAACATCCCTGTCACAATATACAGATATTCCATTTTCAATTCTAGCTCTGGTACTGTCCTCATCTCGTGTACTATTGTCCAGCAAGAATCTGTGCAATTCTACCTGGACATTCATTCCAAAGTGGAAACTTATATCCACTTTGCCCAGGGTCCAAGACTATTCTAGCTTCATTACTAAACTAATCTTTGACTGCCAGGAGCTTCCAGCTTCTATTTATATAATGGGCTAGTGCATACGGGTTCAGGAGTTACTCCCTATACCTCAACAATGCAGACATTGCTGGTGCTTTGGCCTCCCCACTAAGTATTGTAGATATGCAGTGTGGCAAATCATAATTCATAATACTTCTTGCAGCCTGCCTTCCACTGGAGATCTCACACTGCATATTCCAGCTGATGCCTTCTTATACTTGAATAAATATGAAATATGTTGTCTCAGGGTAAGAGAGGGCCTTTCAAATGCTATGGCAGTGACTCATTTCTGTCTCCAAGAAGGACTTCCACAGTTCTCCTACTCAGAGCTGCTTGACACTCTCAGGTTTCTATTGTATCCCCTTCCAAAAGTACTCAAGTGTTTAACCCTTAGGCAGTCCTCACCTCTGACGTTTCTACCTCTTCACCTTCTCACATTCTCTTTACTGCATATATTCTACTGGTTTTTCCTCCCACACAGCTTTCCCTGACTGGGCCCCAACATTCACAGTTGCATATCACCCATACTCCCCCTAAATTCCCTTCCTCCCCAACATGCTTCTTGAACCTCATTTATCCCCCATGCTTGCACCCACCTCTTTCCCAAACAGTGCCACATAGGATGTACAGTGGGTGAAGGGAACATGGGATGGCAGCAACAGCATGCACCAGCAGGCCACTTTCTCCCCTTTGCTGAGACCTTCACTCACTCTTTTTCACCCAGTACCTTGTCCTCACTCACCATCTTGCATGCTCCCACTCACCAGCTCGCACGCTCCCACCCACCAGCTGGCACACCCCTACCCATCCACTGGCACGCTCCCACCCACCAGCTTGCACGCTCCCACCCACCAGCTTGCACGCTCCCCCCACCAGCTTGCACGCTCCCACCCACCAGCTGGTGCGCTCCCACCCACCAGCTGGCATGCTCCCACCCACCAGCTCGCATGCTCCCACCCACCAGCTGGTGTGCTCCCACCCACCAGCTGGCACGCTCCCACTCACCAGCTGGCACGCTCCCACTCACCAGCTGGCACGCTCCCACCCACCAGCTCGCACACTCCCACCCACCAGCTATCACACTCCCACCCACCAGCTCGCACACTTCCACCCACTAGTTGGCATATTCATTCCTCTAGCTCGCACACTCCCACCTACTAGCTGGCACATTTATTCCTCTTGCTGGCACACTCCCACCCATTAGTTCGCCAGCTCCCACCCACTAGCTTGCCTGCTCACACCCACTAGCGAGCACATTCAATCCTCTAGCTCGCACGTTCCCACCCATTAGTTCACACGCTTCCGCCCTCTAGCTCACCTACTCCCACCCACTAGCTCGCCTGCTTCCATCCACTCGCTTGCCTGCTCCCACCCTGTAGCTCATATGCTTCCACCCACCCAGTTGCTCGCCTGCTTCCACTCTCTAGCTCACACGCTCCCACCCACTAGCCTATAAGACAATGGACTCGCCCTTAGGCTTACTATGAGGTGGATGGGAAAAGATCACAGTGCACATCAAATTTCCCTTACATGTATTGCACAGTGTAAACAGATTTTCACAGTATGTACACGAAAAATATGCTGCAATTATGCAAAAAGTGTTAACAGAAAACATCTTAAATCGTGTTATCTGATAGTTTAATGCATCTTTTATTTTGTTATTCAGAATTTTCCTACATTCAGAAAAACGTTTTTTATAGAAAACACTGAAATTCATTTTTTTTTTTTTTTCCTTTTGCAAATATTCATAACTGTATTTAGATTTTTGGGAATTTCAGAATTTTTTCCTTGGAAAAGGAATTGTTGATATTTTAAATCAGGGATCATCTCTGACTTTTTATTTTTTCAGATAAGATTAAAAAAATTTTATTTTAATTTAGATTTATGAAATATTTGGCAATTTGTCAGAGTAAGAGTATTAAGAATAAGGCTCTAACATTGCTGCAGTAATACACATCCTACAAATTAGAGATGAAACTAGAGGATATTTTGGTCCATCCTTGGCCACTATATTAATCTTGCAGAATAAAAAAAGGGGGGGGGGGAAACCAGAAGACTGATTTCTACAAGTTTGATTTGAGAATTCTCTCTCTTTTTTCATAAAGTATCAACATAAGCTGTCACATAATCTGTCATCCCACATAATAAGTGGCTCCTAACAATGGAATCTCGTTTTGTGTGATTCTAGCTGTTTTCAATTTATTGTTAAACTTTGAAATATTTTTCTGATTGTCTTTTGACAGTGAAGAGAGCCATTATAATTATTTGCAACATATCTGGTCTGATCTTATTTCTCGTGAAATCCTTCTCTTCTTGTAATAAGGCATTTTTTCCTTGGATGTTTTTGATTAACTACTTCAATATTTTGTAAATGATTGTTTAGCGAATGTATTATGTATGGACTAGGTAAAAATAGGTTTAGAACGTGGAAATTTTGTTTTCCTTTTCTGGAAGTTGGTAATAATAGCTTGGTGGCTAAGTGAATTATTGTTAAACAAGTGTCTGCTGTATATTGTAACTGTAAAAATATATTATTTGCCATAAGTTGAACTTATGTTAAATTATAAAATAGAGATAATGCACAAGAGATCTACTATGTAGCAGTGCACTAGAAACTCAGAAGTATTGTATACAATGCTCAGATCCTATAATTACAGTGCACAGTTTTTAATTTTATTCAGTTTTATTCTTATTAGAGCAGGATGAAGAAAAGGAGTACTGTGCACACACACTTGCTTACATGTACAAATCAAACAAATAAGTTTTAGACAGTTATTCCAAAGCTGCATACAATTCGCTCAGCTGAGCTTGCGCCATGAAAACTAATGTGCTGAAGCCTTTATTACTGTACATGGTAGGCACAGAATACGGTACCTTTGCATGAAACACAATTTTATCTAATGGATGTTTTTTTTGTTCATGTTTGCAGGCTGAGGTTTGTGTTGTGGTCAGATACTAGACTGAGGCCTGTGCTGTGGTCAAATACTAGGCTAGCTGAGGTTTGTGTTCAGATACTAAAGTGATGTTTGGACTGTGGTCACTGGAAATGAATGTTGTGCCCACTCTGTATGTACTTGTCAGGGTTCATTACCCAAATGTGGGTTTGTGATAGATCTTTAAAACAGCAAGGCCAGTCAATGAATTTGTGATAAAATTTGTTTGAGAGAAAGCACTTGCCTTCTTGCCAGTTGCTTGTATAGCCACCTCCAGTCAAAATAGATGACTTGTGCCAGTGAGCTTGCCATATACTGCTATTCCTATTTTTTTTTTTTTTTTATGGCAGTTTCCCACCAAGATCGGGTGATGCAAAGAAAATGCATTGTTTTTTATTAAATTGTTTTCTTGTCAGATGTGTGCAGACATCACAGTTCAGATAACCTTCCGAACTTCAACATCCTCACCCGTCCTTTCAGAGTGCAGGCACTGTACATCCCGCGTCCAGGACTTGAGTCTGGCTAATCGGTTTCCCTGAATCCCTTCATACGTGTTACCTGTCACGCTCATAAAATTCACTTATCTCCCGTCATTCTAATCTAACATACGCTAGCTTATTGGATGTTCAAGTCCTTAGTACTCAAAACCTCCAATACCACTTCGATTCCAACCTTTCCTGGGGCAACCCCTACCTCTCTTTCCTTCCACCTCAGATTTATTACTGCACCATTTTATCTTATTTTCAGTCCCATCAATACCCAAACTACATAAACTATAATTCAGCCCTCTTGAGTTATACTTTTCGTAACCCCACACCTAATCTCCATACTCTGAATTGTCTGCATAATATTCACATTATGCATCACCCTCAGTCATGGTGTCCTCACTACCTCCTCTTCTCTGCAGAGTTTAAAACCCATGCTTCTCAGCCATATAATAGTGTTGGTACCACTATATTTGTGGTACATTCCCCTTTTTAAGGTAGAAGATATAATATTACCAGTAATATGGATGAAATTATGTGAGTGCTTGCACTTAGGACATCTTCATTAGATACATTTTGGTCCTGGGGCCTTGGTCACTCTAAATCATAAAAGGGAATGAGAGAACACAGTATACATAGTGGAGAGAGCATGTCACTGGTGAATATGAGTAATCAGTGCCAGCTGACATGATATTCAATGACCTGATTACCATTTCAGCTGGCTGTAGGAAATCAGCATGGAGTAATATATATGCAAGGGTTGTTCAGAGGATGCATTTGCCAGTTCCTTTTTTTCTATGGTGTTGGAAGCAGCAATTAGGATGCTTCAATACATTTGTGCCTATCCTTGTTGGATTCTTTCTAGATCAATTCTGCTTTGAACCAGTGCATGAAACATTACCTCTTTAGACCTGTACAGGACACACTTTTTGATGTTGTCCCGGTTGTACTCATTTCTTTGATCTCAGACCTGTTTGGAAAGATTTCACCCTGTCGCTCCTACAGGATCATGTCACACCCTTCTCATGGTATAGTATGTACAGCTTCTCCTCACTTAACAATGGAGTTCCATTCCTAAGACCATGTCAGTAAATGAATTCGTCGCTAGGTGAGGAGCATACTATAATGGTACTGGGTTTGTGTCAGCCATCTTTGATATTATTTTAATGTTACCTTTGAACCTTTTATAACATTTCTGGTATATTTTTAAATGTTTATACAGTAGTGTACTGGATATTGTAATAAACAGAATAGAGGAAATCAGTTCTAATACAGTAGGGCCCCACTTATACGGCAGGTTAGGCTCCAGGCTACCACTGGAAAGTGGACATCACCAGACAGCAGAACGCCATTTTTTCCACTTATAAATGCCAAATAATAAGTTTACACTAACATATATTAAGTTAGCAAAAGAACTAGGCATTAAAAAACAATAAAATAAAATACACACACAGTACACCCATTACTTACCTCAAATTATTTGTAGTCTTAATGTAGGGTGAGAAGTGAGTAGTGTTTATTGTAAGAAGTTAGGTGTGCTGGGTATGGTAGCCCACCTGGCCAACCCACCCACATGTAGTATACTATGACATTTAACCCCTTGACTGTCGCAACCCCAAATCCTGAGGTCTCTCTCGGTGTCGCAAAATTTCTGAAAAAAAAAAGTTCTTAGGAAATGACAGAGAATCTTTTCCCGATTGTAATGACACCAACAGAACGAAATTTGATGGAAAACTGACGGAATTATGCTCTCGCGAAGTTAGCAACCTCGGCGATATTTACAAATCGGCGATTTCGCCCACCTTCAGCCCTATTTTTTGGCTAATTCTATTGTTCCAGTTGACCAAACTCATAGCCATTTCTTTAGAACTCCATTTTTTCTATCAATTGAGTACAAGAAACTGCCCATTTACCGATTTCAACTACCCAATAACGTGGTCAGAAATGTGCAGTTTGGCCAATTTCACAAAAATAAAAAAAATATGACAATTTCAAAATAGGGTCCAGAATGAACAGTGCAGACATTCCTGGCTCTAAAATAACATTTTCTTTGTTCATCAGCCATGTCTCCAGGCCCCTCTGATATTATTCTTGCTTTCTATTTTGAATTTTTTTTCAAACAAAAAATAGAAGACTTATTGTTATGCAGACTCCTTCATTAGTGTAATAATTGTATAAATAATGTCAACCCATTCATGACTGCATATTAGAATGTCTACTTGGACATTTATTGGAAAATGACATCATTTGTATACTTTTGAACATCGGCAAAAATCAAACATTTCCCCTACTTTGAGCTCCATTTCAAGGTTCTTTTCATAGTAAAACCAATCAAAATCACCTCTATTTCTATAATATGTTTTCCATTCTATCAAATGAGACCAAGAAAACAAGAATGCAACCATAAATACGAAAATAGACCACTAAGTCGACATTTTAATTAAAAAAAGTTTTTTTTTTTCTCGTGCACTACGTACTGCAGAACTTTTTTTACATGGTGCACACTGGCCACACAGACCCATTCTCTCACATGTGGACCTACCAGCTTTCTCCTGCTTGATTTGAAGCCGCTAGAATTTGAGTATATATACGTCAAAAACTGTGGCTCGTAAGACGTATACATGTGTTTTTTATGCCAAATTTCTGGGAAATAAACAACTATTTGTGTTGTACACAGTGTTTATCCTAAACCTTACAGTATAAAATACAGTACTAACAACATAAAAAGTAAAGTAAAACATGAAATACCAAAATAAAACAATAAAATAAAGTCATTACAAAAATGTTTTGTTGATATTCAGTAGTAAAGTTCGACTTATGACCATTTCAACTTACGACCGGTTTCTCGGAACCGAACTCAAGTCGTAAGTCGGATGGTAGGTGTATCATGTTATTATTGTTTTATTCTTCATGTCTCATTGTTTTCTGTGTAGGTAAATGTATATTTCATGTAAAAAATTATTTTTTTTTAATATGTATTTTTGGGTGTCTGGAACGGATTAATTGGATTTACATTATTTTTTATGAGGAAAATGAATTTGGAAATCGTCAAATTCGGCTTTAGTCACACTCCCTGGAACGGATTATTTATGATAACCGAGGGTCCACTGTACATGTATTTAGTTTTATGGTGCATTACAAGTGTATATAACAGCACTGTACGGTGGACCCCCGCCTTACGATATTAATCTGTTCCTGAGAGCTCATCGTAAGCGAAATTATCGTTAGCCGAATTAATTTCCCCCATAGGAAATAATGGAAATCAAATTAATCCGTTCCTGACACCCCAAAGTATGAAAACAAAAAATTTTTTACCACATTAAATAGTATTAATTTTAATACACACAAACTGAAGAAGACATGCACAATTACTACTCTACTAAGAATAGAATACATAACACTTACCTTTATTGAAGATCTGGTGATGATTGATGGGATGGGAGGAGGGGAGTGTGTGGAAGTTATTGTTTAGAAGGGGAATCCCCTTCCATTAGGACTTGAGGTAGCAAGTCCTTTTCTGGGGTTACTTCCTTTTTTCTTTTAATGCCACTAGGACCAGCTGGAGAGTCACTGGACCTCTGTCGCACAACAGATCTGACCATAGAGCTCTGTAACTCCCGTTCCTTTAAGACTTTCTTAAAATGGGCCATAACATTGTCATTGTACAGGTTGCCAACACAGCTTGCAGTAGCTGTGTCAGGGTGATTTTCATCTGTAAAGGTTTGCAGTTCAACCCACTTTGCACACATTTCTTTAATCTCTTTTTTCAATTCCATACTAATTTTCGCCCTTTTTACCACAGGGATGGCACTAGAAGCTTTCTTGGGATCCATGGTGACTGACTTTGCAGTTACAAGCACTAAAAACACTGGGATAATGTGAAATGTACTGAATGTATGCGTAGATGCAACTGCACTGGCTGGCTTGTAAATACTGGCGCTGAGGCCACATGTGGGATGCATCCCAGACGAATCACGTAAGGCGAGATTTTTATCGTGAGGTGAGGCAAAATTTTTACATTCAAGTGCTTCATATGGCGGATTTAACATAATGCGATGTGTTCGTAAGGCAGGGGTCCACTGTACTACACTACATTTTCTTTTATGTAAGTACCCAAGAGATGATAAGAGGATGGTACTTTATCCCTTATCCTCGATTTCACAGTGAATGAACACATGTCTGACTGAGATCAACTACAAGGCGAGGGTCTTTGTTAGGTGTACACAAGGAGCAGGAAGTGGGGAAAATTGGTGCGTGCAAAAAAAAAAAAGGGGCAGCTGTGTTTGTTTGGCATCCGACTATGTGTTCATGACCAGATGCAAAAATTTGTTGAGTTTTTTTGTGATGGACTGATTTATTCATGTTTGGAGGTGTTTGTGACCAGAGGTTCCACTGTATGTAGTATATATAAAATATGAAATAACTTTAAAACAGTTGAAATTTTGGAAAGTTTCCAGACATAATGGAGAGTCGTGCTCACGGAGAATGTAAACAAACTGGGTGGGGTGCAGTGACCCTATTAGAAAGTCAGGTGGGGGGAGCCGTATAATAATTTCATAATTTGAAATGTCAATATTAGTGGAATGTCGTAAGGCAAAATGCCATAAAGTGGGGCCCAGCTGTATACATTTAGGTATGCATACTGGTCAGAGAACCCGTCATAAATCTTGAGTCGTCAGTAGACGAGTACATCACTAAGCGAGGAGAAGCTGTACTCCTGATTCACTGTTGTTGAGTTTGCCATAGGGATCTTTCTGGTGTGATCTGTGATGGAAGTTGTGGCCTTGGTAGCTACATGGATGTTGCTCCTTGAAAAGGCATATGTTCACTAAGTAACATCAGCTAGCTATCATGGTTGTGTCTTTATCAGGGGCCTCGCCAGGTAAAAAGCTCCCTGTGACAAACCTACCAGTGAAGCATTGGTGTACACTATATTATGTGGAGGGTGCAACAAGAAATATGTAGGACAAATTTGTGTACTCTGGAATATCAGCAAAAATTGAACAGTTGAGCTCAATTTGAAGCTACTTTCAGTCCTGAAACCAATCATCTCTATTTCTGTAATATATCTTCCATTCTATCACACGAGACCAAGAAACCAAGAATGCAACAATAAAAATCATACAGAAATACACTACAAATTTGCTGCTTTAAACCAAAAACATGGTTATAGTTTTTTCCCATTGTGCACTGCTTTCTGCAGGAATTTTTTTTATATGGTATACTTACCACTTTGACCCATTCTCTCGTATCTAGACCCAAATTTACCTCTCACAGCTTATTTGAGTGAGCTGTGATATAATGGAAATAATTGTAAGTACAATTAATATATTGGATGCATTAGTCTTTTTGCTATTCAAACTGTTTGTATGATTAACCCTTTCAGGGTCCGTCCCGTAGATCTACGGCTTTACGTTAAGGGTCCAAACCGTAGATCTACGTCATGAGCTCAGCTCATTCTGATAAACTGTGAGTGGTACATTTGGGCCTAGATATGAGAGAATACATCTATGTGGTATGTGTGCACCACATAAAACAGATCTTGCAGCACGCTGTGTATAATGAGAGAAAAAAACTGAAATCATGATTTTTCGATTAAAACAGTGTCTTTGCAGTGTTTTTTGTATGTTATTTATAGTTCTATTTGCAATTTCTTGGTCTAATTTGATAGAATGGAAGACATATTACAGAAATAGAGATGATTTTGATTGGTTTTCGCACTGGAAATGGCTTGAAACTGAGCTCAAAGTAGCAGAAATGTTAAATTTTTGCCGATATTCAAGAGTAAACAAACGACCTCACACGTCTAATACATGCCAGCTGGTGGGTCTAATATGCATTCACAAATATGGTGATGATATTTATACAATTATTACAGTATTGCATAACAGTAAATCTTCTATTTTTTGGTGTGAATAAAAATTCATTATGTGAATAAAAAATCAAAATGGAATTTATTTGTAAAGCCTCAAAACGTAACTAATGAACAGAGGAAATGTTAGTTTAGTTCCAGGAATACCTACATTGTTTATTCTGGACCCTATTTTGAAATTGGAATATTTTGAACTTTGTATTAAATTGGCCAAATTAACAATTTCCGATCACTTTAATTTGTAGTTGAAACAGTTGACTTGGCGATTTCTTGTGCTCAGTCGATAGAATAGAAGTAATACTAGTGAAATAGCTAAGAATTTGGTTGACTGGAATAATGTAATTGGCCTAAAATGGGAGTCAAAGTCGGCAAAATTGCCGATTCGTAAATATTGCTGACACATCAAAATTCGCGAGAGCATAATTTCATCAATTTTCCATCAAATTTCGTACTTTTTGTTTTATTACCTTCACAAAAAGATTCTCTACCATTTCATAAGAAAAAATAACAAATTTTTTTTTTGAAAATTCTTGGACACTGGGGCACCACTTCAGATTTGGGCCTTGGACCCTGAAGGGGTTAGTGACACGTGCAGTGAAATGATAGGTGGCATGCAAAGTTATATATTTAGAACTCTTTCATAAGAAAATATAGTGATATATCAGTGAATTTGCTCCATTTGGAGAAGTAGTGATCTGAACTCTCAAAAAAAATTTGATTGTTTACGTAATTTTAAGTTGTACTAAGTATTTTTTAGTGTGGTACTGCAGCTTAATCCTTGAATACGCTACTTTGTCAAAACCATTTTATTTGCCATATGACTTTTTTTATGAAATTGCACTGCAAGCTATACTGGAATAAATGGGTTTAATGTTTAATTTGATTATTATTGTACTGGAATGAGAGATCGGGGGTACCTCTTTGCAATCATACCATTTCTAATTTTGTGTGTGTGTGTGCACGTGTGCGTGCATGTGCGTGCGCCTTATTTGAGGTTTTAAACTGGCCTCTTCAACCATTTTGGGTCCAAAATACATGAATTATCACACTGTCAATTGAAACTATTTCTACAGTTGGGAAAAATTAAGCCAGATCCTTAGGGAAACTTTCTCATAGCAAAATATGGCTAATGGTTCACTTATGTGACAGTCAAACTTGCTTTTAGAATGCCTTAATAGATGTCAGTTGCTCCTCCAGAATCATTAATAGGAAGTCCAATGCTTGTTTCAGGTCCCTTAAGTCAAGGGCAAGACTGTCCACAGGTCAGCCAGCCAGTTGGCTTGTAATTAATATGCTGTATTCATTGGATGCATGTCACTGGTTTTATGTAAATGTTACGGATGGTAAATAATGAGTGTATGAAGATAAAGTGGAACATACATATTTGCACCTACACATTGGCACCATCTTAAAGTTGATGTTATTGACAGATATTATGGTTTCCATGTGAAATATTTTTCATATGCCTTCCCAGACACTCTTGTGTGTACCTAAATTTAGTCATAACACAAGGAAGGTTAAATATTGTGCTCTTTATTTATAATATTGTTTTCTCTGTTTTTTAAAGGAGTGTTAGCAGTGGCCTGTTTTCTCCATCATCACGCGAGTCTATGGATCCTATTGCGGAGCTGTTGTCTCAGCTATCGGGAGTGCGTCGTGCTACGGCAAGTGAAAACAACTCTTCTGCTGCCTCTCAGCTGCAACAGTTGCAGATTCAGTTAGAACGGCAGCAGGTAGCCGGCCAACCAACCAGCCAGGTCTTTAGACCCCTTAGTGCTCTGAGCTTGAGGAGTTTATGGTTTTCATTCCTTGCAACATGTTTGAGCATCCTCAATATTCTCTGGACTCTCCATATGCTGGTTTGGTTGTATTATTTGACCCACCTCACTAGAAATAATTTACACACCAACAACTTGTATGTTAGCTATCCAGTCTGTAGGTATTTTTATTATTTCCTTGGAATTTTAAATATTAAATGAGCTGATAAAGAATATTATTAGGTATTTTAATTTGTATATCATTTATTATACCTTTCACTGTTGCAGAAACAGTAAGTTACCTTCAACTTTGCTGATGTTTAGAAGTTAGATTGAGAATCATGAATTTGTGCTTTAGGCCTTATATTCCAAAAGAATCACTTGTTAAAATTTGTCATTTTATCATCTTTAGAATTAATTTCCTCTGTTTTGTGTGAAACTAGGTCGGATGCATGGGTTTGCATGTTACATGTTCAAAATTTGGTGTGCATTTTATCTTTCATTTTAGTGGTTAATTATTTCCAAGTTTATGTATTCGCATAACTTTTTCAACCTAGACTTAGGTATGTCTATGGACCTCACTGAATTCATATGATCAGCATCTTTTATAACATAAAAAACTTGGTAAGTATATATAAACCATGAGTAGTGCCAAAGAGGTGTCCCTACTGTGGTAGGATTAGGAATTCTTAATTCCCTAAAATAAATGGATGGACTGTATTTTGGTGCAGTCTAAAATACAAATTCTTGAAATATCAAATACTCAAAACTTGCTTGAACATAGCCTAACCTTGTAAGATGATCCCTGATATTTTGCAGAAGGAATCTTTACTTATTCATTAGAGAATTAGAGTACTGTAATGGGAGCTGGTGTTGTATTTGCATATACCAAAGAAGATTGTCTCCCAGGGTAATGTTTTTTCAAATTGAGTTTAACCTAATGCATATATATGAAAAGAGTATAATAAAGTGAATACCACCATTTGTCATAGAATTAGTTTTTTGAAGTCCTTGTCAAGGTCAGATCTGTAGCACAGTTTATTAGGTACCAAAAATGAAGGTAATCTCCCAGTCCAGTGACATTACAGTAGAGGTGCACTGTGGCAAACCTATACAAGGCAGGTTCAGCTATCATCCAACTTCAACCACTCGTAAACAACTTTATAGCCAAACCAAAAATTTCTGTATAAAAATTAAGAATGGTTGAGGACTGCAGTAAGCTTACTAGCCCATGCTAGGTAAGTCTTGCACCACCACTTCTCACTTATGTATGTTATGCCTATTTTCAGAATTGTTTAGTAGTAGTAGTAGTAGTCAAGGTGTCATATCAGATCTCAAATATAATGACTGACCATCTTGCCATTTGAGATGCTCATCTCTGGCATGCAGGATTATGCTGCTTAGTGAACATAGAAATAGAGAGGAAATACATACAGAGCTGAGCATATCTAATTAAAGTAGAACTCAGAGCAGTGAATTCAAATTGGATTAATTCAAATTCAAAAAAATATACAAGAAAACATTGATTTTACTGTAGAGTTGTAGATGAGTGGATCAAACTGCCAAGTAGCATCATTGCAGCAAATACTCTTGGTTAACTGTTAAGTAGGTTAGACAGATAGATACTATATATGAATTGAATCGTTGGGTGAGAGTTGGACCTGCCAAACATTGGCCAGTAGGCATATTACTGCACTCCTGTAGTTTTGTATTAGAGTAGTGAGAGGAGTGAGTATATATGAAAGTTGGTTCTACCTAGCTTGAGACAGTAGGTTTACTTAGATGCTTCCTGAAGGAGGGGTGGGGATGTTAAAGTTTATAGGGTCATTTGAATTGTAATTTGTGTACTTGAGGCAACACAGCTGTTAACCCTTTGAGGGGTCAAAGCCGTAGTTCTAAGTCAGGAGCTTGGCTCACTCAGATAACCTGTGAGCAGTAAATTTTTGCCTAGATATGTGGAAATGCATCTATGTGGTAAGTACAAATTCTGCAGTATGCAGTGCATAATGACAAAAAAAAAACAGGACCATGTTTTTTAATTAAAGCACCAACTTTGTGGTGTATTTTCGTATGGTTTTTAAGTTGTATTCACAGTTTTTTGGTCTCCTATGATAGAATGGAAGATATATTATAGAAATAGAGATGATTTTGATTGATTTTAGTACTGAAAATAGCTTGAAATTGAGCTCAAATTAATGGAAATGTTCGATTTTTGCCAATGTTCAAGAGTAAACAAATGACGTCACGGGTCCAGTACACATCAACTGGTGGGTTGAATACACATTCACAAATGCGCTGATATTATATACACAATTATTACAATATTGCATAACAGTAAATCTTCTATTCTTTGGTGTGAATAAAAATTCTTTATGTAAATAGAAAATCAAAATGGAATTAATCTGTAAAGCCTGGAAACATAACTAATAAATAGAGGAAATGTTATTTTAGTGCCAGGAATGACTCCATTGTTTCTTCAGGACCCTGTCTTGAAATTGGAATATTTTGAATTTTGTGTGAAATTGGGCAAATTACTAATTTCTGATCACTTTATTGGGTAGTTGAAATAGGTGATTGGGCAGTTTCTTGTGCTCAGCCAATAAAATAGAAGTAATACTAGCAAAATAGCTAAAAATTTGGTCGACTGGAATATTGTAATTGGCCTAAAATAGGAGTCAGAGGGCATATTTGCTGATGCAGTCAAATTTTCCATCAAATTTCATACTTTTAGTTTTATTACCTTCAGAAAAAGATTCTCTACCATTTCATAAGAAAAAATAACAAGAATTTTTTGAAAATTCTTAGACCTTAACCCTTTCAGGGTCCAAGGCCCAAATCTGGAGTCACGCACCAGTGTCCAAGAATTTTCAAAAAAAAAATTTGTTATTTTTTCTTATGAAATCGTAGAGAATCTTTTTGTGAAGGAAATAAAACAAAAAGTAAGAAATTTGGTGGAAAATTGACGAAATTATGCTCTCGCGAATTTTGATGTGTCAGCGATATTTACAAATCGGCGATTTTGCCGACTTTGACTCCCATTTTAGGCCAATTGCATTATTCCAATCAACCAAATTCTTAGCTATTTCACTAGTATTACTTCTATTCTATCAATTGAGCACAAGAAATCGCCAAGTCAACTGTTTCAACTACAAAATAAAGTGATCAGAAATTGTTAATTTGGCCAATTTAACACAAAGTTCAAAATATTCCAATTTCAAAATAGGGTCCAGAATGAACAATGTAGGCATTCCTGGCACTAAACTAACATTTCCTCTGTTCATTAGTTATGTTTTGAGGCTTTACAAATAAATTCCATTTTGATTTTTTATTCACATAATGAATTTTTATTCACACCAAAAAATAGAAGATTTACTCTTATGCAATACTGTAATAATTGTATAAATATCATCACCATATTTGTGAATGTATATTAGACCCACCAGCTGACGTGTATTAGATGTGTGAGGTCGTTTGTTTACTCTTGAATATCGGCAAAAATTTAACATTTCCGCTACTTTGAGCTCAGTTTCAAGCCATTTCCAATGCTAAAACCAATCAAAATCATCTCTATTTCTGTAATACGTCTTCCATTCTATCAAATGAGACCAAGAAATCGCAAATACAACTATAAAAAACATACGAAAAATCACTGCAAAGTTGCTGTTTTAATCGAAAAATCATGATTTCATTTTTTTTCTCTCATTATACACAGTGTGCTGCAGGATCTGTTTTATGTGGTGCACACATACCACATAGATGTATTCTCTCATATCTAGGCCCAAATGTACCACTCACAGTTTATCAGAGTGAGCTGAGCTCATGGCGTAGATCTACGGTTTGGACCCTGAACGTAAAGCCGTAGATCTACGGGACGGACCCTGAAAGGGTTAAGTGAATGATGGGGAATGCATTTCCTTTTTTGGAGGGGAGATGGTTGTATTGAAGTAAAAAAAAAAAAGTGCCTCAGTGCACATGTATATGTATGCATTCATCAGTTTGTAATAGACATACTGTTGGAGAGCCAGCAAGGTAACTTGCATGAAGGGATTCAGGGAAACCAGTTAGTTGGACATGAGTCCAGAGGGCAGTGCCTGCACTCTGGAGAAAGGATGGGGTCATTAATTTGCAATGTTAGCACACTTCTGGAAAGAGAGAACTTGAATGAACATTGGTAAATGTGTTCTCTTTGGGACACCTTGCCTTAACGGGAGACAGTCATTGAGATAAAAAAAAAACACACACACCGGCCATCTCCCACCGAGGCAGGGTGGCCCAAAAAAGAAAGAAACACTTTCATCATCATTCAATGCTTTTGCCATCATTCACACATAATCACTCTGCAGAGGTGCCCAGACATGACCAGTCTGTTGTTAGCAGCAAATTTACACAGCTTTTTTGATCAAGCAGTAATGAGGTTCACATTTCACTCCAAACAGCCAGTGTCCAAAACCCCTCCTTTAAACTGCAGATATTGTACTTTCCACCTCCAGCACTCGAGTCCGACTAACAGGTTCCTGTGCTCACACTCCAACAGCTCATCAGGCCCCAAAAACCACTTGTCTCTATTCACTCCTATCTAACATACCCTCACATGCTTGCTGCATGTCCAGGTCCCTTGCACACAAAACCTCTTTTACCCCCTCCGTCCTAGGATGACCCCTACCCCTCCCATCCACTACAGATTTATATATTACCCAAATCATTCTTCTTTGATCCATTCTCCCTAAATGACCAAACCATCTCAACAACCCCTCTTCAGCCCTCTGACTAATACTTTTAGTAACTCCACACCTCCTAATTTCCACACTACAAATTCTCTGCATAATATTTACACCACACATTGCCCTTAGACAGGACATCTCCACTGCCTCCAGCCTCCTCCTCGCTGCATCATTCACAACTCATGCTCCACACCCATATAAGAGCATTGGTATAACTATACTCTCATACATTCTCCTCTTAGCTTCAATGGATAATGTTCTTTGTCTCCACAGACACCTCAATGCACCACTCACCTGTTTTCCTTCATCATTTCTATAGTTAACCTCATTCTTCATAAACCCATCTCCTGACAGATCTCCCAAATGTCTGAATGCATTCACTTCTTCCATTCTCTTTCCCTCCAATGTGATATCCCATTTTTTCCTTTACCTAACTCGTTTGATACTCTCATCACCTTCTCTTATATATGTTCACTTTCAGCTTTCTATACACACCCTCCCAAACCCATTCCCTAACCTTTGCAACTTCTCTTTAGAATCTCCCAAAAGCACAGTATCATCAGCTAAAAAGTAACTGTGACAACTCCCATTTTGTATTTGATTTCCTATAATTTAATCCCACCCCTCTTCCCAACATGCTAGTATTTACTTCTTCTACAACTCGATCTATAAACATGTTAAACAACCATAGTGACATTGCACACCCCTGTCTAAGGCCTACTTTTACTGGAAAGTAATCTTCTTTCCTACACACCCCTAACCTGATCTTCACTATCCTCATAAAAACGGAAATTTCTCTTTTTACATTTAGTAATATATACAGGAGAAGGGGTTACTAGTCACATGATCCTGGCATTTTAGTCGCTTTGTATGACACACATGGCTTACGGAGGAAGAACTCTGTCCCACTTCCCCATGGAGATAAGAGGAAATAAACAAGAACAAGAACTAGTAAGAAAATAGAAGAAAACCCAGAGGGATGTGTGTATATATATGCTTGTACATGCATGTGTAGAGTGTGACCTAAGTGTAAGTAGAAATAGCAAGACATACCTGAAATCATGCATGTTTATGAGACAGAAAAAGAGACACCCGCAATCCTACCATCATGTAAAACAATTACGGGTTTCCATTTTACACTCACTTGGCAGGACGGTAGTACCTCCCTGAGCGGTTGCTGTCTACCACCTACTACCTAGGATTGTTCACTTATATGCTTCAGTGAAACACTTGATCTATGCATCCCCTACCCATTTTAACATCTCCCTGTTCATCTGCAGTCCTCTCTGTCTTACCTCTAATTCTTTCAATCATAACTCTCCCATACACTTTACCTGGTATACTCAATGAACTTTTTGCCCTATAATTTTTACTCTCTCTCTCTTGTCCCTCTTTCCCTTACAAAAAGGAATTATAAATGCTTTTGCCAATCCCTGGGTACCTTCCCCTCTTTCAAACATTTATTGAACAAAAGTAGCAACTACTCAAACACTATATCTTCCCCTGCTTGTAACATTTTTGTCATGATCCCATCAGTTTTACCTGCTTTACCCACTTTCATTTTACCTAATGCCTCAGTCACCTCCCCCACACTTACATCCAGCTCTTCTTCATTCTTAACCCTTTGACTGTCGCGGCCGTATATATACGTCTTACGAGGTACCGTGTTTGACGTATATATACTCATAAATTCTAGCGGCTTCAGATCAAGCAGGAGAAAGCTGGTAGGCCCACATGTGAGAGAATGGGTCTGTGTAGTCAGTGTGCACCATATAAAAAAAATCCTGGAGCACGCAGTGCATAATAAAAAAAAACTCCGACCGTTTTTTTTTTTTTTAATTAAAATGCCGACTTTGTGGTCTATTTTCGTATAGTATTTATGGCTGTATTCTCCTTTTCTTGGTCTCATTTGATAGAATGGAAAACATATTATAGAAAGAGAGGTGATTTTGATTGATTTTACTATAAAAAGAACCTAGAAATGGAGCTCAAAGTAGGGGAAATGTTTGATTTTTGCCAATGTTCAAAAGTAAACAAATGATTCCATTGTCCAATAAATGTCCAACTAGCCATTCTAATATGCAGTCATGAATGGGTTAATGTTATTTATACAATTATTACAGTATTGCAGTAGTCTGCATAATAGTAAATCTTCTATTTTTTGTTTGAATAAAAATTCAAAATAGAAAGCAAGAGTAATATCAGAGGGGCCTGGAGACATGACTGATGAGCAAAGAAAATGTTATTTTAGAGCCAGGAATGTCTGCATTATTCATTCTGGAAATTATTTTGAAATTGTCATATTTTTTAGTTTTCGTGAAATTGGCCAAATTGCAAATTTCTGACCACATTATTAGGTAGTTGAAATCGGTAAATGGGCAGTTTCTTGCACTCAATCGATAGAAAAAATGGAGAGCATAATTTCATCAGTTTTCCATCAAATTTCGTACTTTTTGTTTTATTACCTTCACAAAAAGATTCTCTACCATTTCATAAGAAAAAATAACAAATTTTTTTTTTGGAAAATTCTTGGACACTGGGGCACCACTTCAGATTTTGGCCTTGGACCCTGAAGGGGTTAATAAAGTGTATTCTAACCTAACCACTTTAATCCGGCACACTACAGGTCCCAATGATACTGGATTAGTGATGGATGACCTGTACAAGGTATGATATAGCACGTAATGAAAGTAGTTTGTTAGATTATGTATTGGTGGATAAAAGGTTGATGGGTAGGCTTCAGGATGTACATGTTTATAGAGGGGCAATGGATATATCGGATCATTACTTACTTGTAGCTACAGTTAGAGTAAGAGGTAGATGGGACAAAAGGAAAATGGCAACAGCAAGGTAAGAGAGAGGTGAAAGTGTGTAAACTAAGGGAGGAGGAAATTAGGGTGAGATAAAAGCAACTATTGGCAGGAAGGTATGAGTAGTGGGGGGTTGAAAATTGTTGGGAGAGTTTTAAAAATGCTGTATTAGAATGTGGGGCAGAAGTTTGTGGCTATAGGAGGGTGGGTGCAGGAGAAAGGGGAGTGATAGGTGGAATGATGAAGTACAGGGTGTAATAAAAGAGAAAAGGGTAGCTTATGAGAGGCTTTTACAAAGCAGAAGTGTTGTAAGAAGAGCAGAGTACAGTATATGGAGAGTAAAAGAAAGGTGAAGAGAGTGGTGAGAGAGTGCAAAAGGAGAGCAGATAGATAGTTGAAATAAATTTATGGTTTCTTGTACTCGGTCAATAGAAAGAAAGGAGTTCTAACAAAATAACTATGAGTTTGGTCAGCTGGAACAGTGGAATTGGCCCAAAATATAGCTCAAAGTGGGCAAAATCACCAGTGTGTAAATATCGCCAAGACCGCTAAATTTGTGATAGCGTAATTCCATAAGTTTCTTTCAAATTTCATACTATTGGTTTCATTACCTTCGGAAAAAGGTTATCATTTCGCGAGTTTTCTTTTCTTTTTCTTTTTTTTTTTTCTTTTCTTTTAATCATCTTTGGAGCATTGTCAGTTGACAACCAAGAGCACATACGAAAACCAAGAATCAGAGAGCTCTGATTCTGGCGTTTCTTTAAAATTTGCCTCAAATGGGGCAAGACATTGTCATTGTACATGTTGCCTACATGGCTTACAACAGCTTTGTCAGGGTGATGTTCCTCCATAAATGTTGGCACCTCACCCCACTTTGCACAAATGTCCTTAAAGTTTGAAGAAGGCACCTTCTTCTATCTGTCTTCCTCCTCCTCTGAGGCAGTTTCCTGAGCTGTGCTTTGTTGCTGTTGCAAATGAAGGTCTTGCAGCTCTTCATTGGTTAGCTCTTGACTGTGGTCCTCCACCAACTCTTCCACATCCTGGCCAGTCACATCCAACCCCATGGAATTCCCCAATGCCACAATAGATTGCACAACTGGCATAGGGTTGTCAGGGTCAGCCTCAAATCCTTTATAATCTTCGTTGAGGACACAATCTGGCCACAATTTTCTACAAGCAGAGTTCATCGTCCTGGAAGTCACTCCCTGCCAAGCCTTATCCATAAGGCCTATGCAATCGAGGATATTGAAGTGATCTTTCCAGAACTCTCTTAGGGTCAATTGAGTGTCTGAGGTCACATCAAAGCACCTTTGAAACATTGCTTTGGTGTACAGTTGTTTGAAGTTTGAAATGATCTGCTGGTCCATGGGCTGGATGAGTGGTATTAGGGGGCAAGAACTTCTGTGATGAAACTAAACTCGTCCACCATTTGGTCATCCAAGTCTGGAGGTTGAGCAGGAACATTGTCCATTACCAGGAGGCACTTGAGTGGCAATATATTTTCCAGGAGGTATTCCTTCACACACTGGCCAAACACTTCATTGAACCAATCAAGGAAAATTTCCCTTGTGACCCATGCCTTACTGTTAGCCTTCCACATCACACGCAATTTACTCTTGGCAACACTGTGTTTCTTGAACACTCTGGGATTTTCAGTGATACACCAGTAAAGGCTTCACTTTGAAATCCTCACTAGCATTACCACAGAACATGAGAGTTAGCCTGTCTTTCATAGGCTTGTGTCCTGGGAGTGCCATTTCCTCCTGCGTGATGTAGGTTCTCTTTGGCATTTTCTTCCAATAGAGGCCTGTTTTGTCACAATTGAACACTTGTTGGGGGACGAATCCTTCAGCCTCTACATAGTTCTTGAATTCCCGCACAGATTTTTCAGCCGCATATTTGTCAGAACTGGCAGCCTTGCCATGCCTTACCAAACTGTGTATGCCACTACGCCTCTTAAATCTCTCAAACCAGCCTTTGCTGGCCTTAAATTCACTAACATCAGCACTCGTTCCAGGCATTATCTTTACAAGATTGGTATGCAACTGCTTTGCCTTTTCACAAATTATCTGCTGCATAACACTATCTCCTGCTAATTGTTTTTGGTTGATCCACACTAACAACAAATTCTCAATATCTTTGAGTATTTGCGATCTCTTTTTGGTGAGCATATCTACCTCTTTCGCAACAACAGCATCCTTTTTTCCTTTTTCTTAGACACGATGGAAGTGATCGTTGAGTGGGGTTTTTCCATACATCCTGCTGAGCTCGGCCACATGCACTCCGCTTTCATATTTTGCAATTTCTTTCTTTCTTTAACCCCTTGACTGTCGCAACCCCAAATTTAATGTCAACCCATTCATGACTGCATATTAGAATGGCTACTTGGACATTTATTGGAAAATGACATCATTTGTTTACTTTCGAACATTGACAAAAAACAAACATTTCCCCTACTTTGAGCTCCATTTCAAGGTTCTTTTCATAGTAAAACCAATCAAAATCACCTCTATTTCTATAATATGTTTTCCATTCTATCAAATAAAGCCAAGAAAACGAGAATGCAACCATAAATACTATACAAAAATAAACCACAAAGTCGGCATTTTAATTAAAAAAATGGTCGAGTTTTTTTCTGTCATTATACACTGCGTGCTGCAGGATTTTTTTTATATGGTGCACACTGACCACACAGACCCATTCTCTCACATGTGGGCCTACCAGCTTTCTCCTGCTTGATTTGAAGCCGCTAGAATTTGAGTATACTATATACATCAAAAACGGTGGCTCGTAAGACGTATATATATGATCAAAACAGTCAAAGGGTTAATTATATGTTTCTCACCTTCTTTATCAATGGGCTGGCACTAGAATCTTTCTTTGGGCCCATGGTGGGTTATTTAGCAGTTTCAAGCACCAAATACATTGGATTATTTTGAAATGTATTGTATGAAAGTGTGGAGTGAAGGCTACTCGCGCAGAAACATTGCCACACTGACGTTCTCTATGTTGGGTGGGAGCCTTTGTATACGCCTGGCCGCTCCCCGCCGCATGGACATGTTCCATGCAACAGGCGAATTGTGAGGTAAATCAAGAACCGCGAGGCTTTATTTTGACGAAAAAAGTTGCCGAAAGTCGAAATTCACGAAGCGCGAGGCTCACGAAACTTGGGGGTCCATTGTATGCAAGGCTTTATAGATATTTGAACTGTTTTCAGCACTGTATGAGGGCCTGGCAGAGGTTCGGTGTTGGCTGGTCAGGTTTTATATGCCTATTATCCTATAAATTTTTCTCATGCTCTGGCATGTTCCAAGTAAATTCAAGCAATATTTAAAGAAAAAGCTGTCAATTAAAAAATAAAGTAGAATTGAACTTCAATATTAATTGGGAAATAATATAATTGAAATATTATTCCATATATAATGTCAGTTACACAAATAACCCGCCGTCTAGTTGAATAACAGTCGCCGTCTAGTTGAATCCTCTCTAATACACAACTTTTGTTGTATGAACCTTAGCCCTGGCTTCGTCTCTGTAGATGCCTTCCTCTCCCACTACATTATAAAATGCTCCAAACTTCAGAACACTCGTGACTTAACCTGACTCCTCATTTTTTCTTTTTCTTTTTCTTCTCCCTCTTCCCCTTTCCTCTTTCCTTTTCTCCTCTGGGTTGTCTTTCTCTCTTTTGTCTCGTGTTTCTGTTCCTTCTTCATTTATTTCACCACTTCCCCTTTCACGCACCTCTGTGCGCTTGCTCTCCCTCAGTGGACACCTAGCTCTCTTGCAGTGCTCCCGTTCCTTTGTATTTGACTGGCTCGTCCTCCTTATTTCCCACTTCTACCACTACCACTACTACTACCTCTTTTATACTACTACTACTACAACTACTGATGAAATTAAGACACATGTGCGTCGTCTGGTTGTTTTTGTTGAGGACGTTTCGCCATCCAGTGGCTGGCTGGATGGCGAAATGTTTATGATAGGGATGCCCGGATGTTGCGCATGTGTCTTAATTTCATCTTGTCGGTATTATATACCATTCTTGTACTACTACTACTACCACCACCTCTTCCTGCCTATATATAGCCGTCCTGCTCCACTTCTGGTTAGTGTGACTTTGTCAATGGTCCAAGTCAGACCGAAACGTCGTCGTAAGCTTCTCTCTTTTATGTGCGGGTTATTTGTGTATCGTTCCAGTCACGGTATTGTACCTTTTTTGTTATTTATAATGTCAGTTTTTTTCCCCTACCTTGGTGGGATACAGCCAATGTGTTAAAACAGACAAGTGCTGTATTATTATTGCAATATTATTGTGCATAAAATAACTTGACAAATTTCAGACTAGTGAGGGACAGTATCTTTAACCCTGCCTCATCTTCCCTGGTGTTTTTTCCCTCCCTTTATCCCTCCTTATTTGAATTAATAAACAAAACTAAAATTTATATACACATGTTTCTTCATGGATTTATATATTAACTATTTAAAAATGTTCCACCCAAAGTGAATGTAATAATGACTTACAGGCTGCTGGTCTTCGTCAGCAGCTGGAGCGACTACCACGACGTGGAGGAGCTAGTAGTAGTGGAGGCGTTGGTAGTGGAGGAAGTGGCAGTGGAGGCAATAGTGGTGGTGGGGGAGGAGGAAGCAGTGGTGGGGGTGGGGGTGGTGGAAGCAGCAGTGGCAGTCACAGCGGTGTAATGGTGAATATTGGGTCTAGCAGTACGGCAAATGTTGTAACAACTCACCACCAGCCCCCTCCACTACTCGTTCATGCAGGATCACATTCACAACCTCAGTCACAATATCTCTTGGCAAGGTAAGTCTACTCTTCACAGAATTTACCTATCTAACCTTTGTACAAGAAAAATAAATTTTCCATTGTGTGTTGATGTGTAATGGTTGCATGAAGGAAAAAATACACTATATGTTTATTGTGTGGGTGGCAAGCACAAGATGGGGGTAGGAAAAGCTCTCAAAACTCATTTGAAAGCATTTTTATTGTTATGAGGCATACAAGTAGGGAACAGGATGAAGTTGGAGCCATCTGTGGGCCAGCATTTTCATTTGATCAACTGACGTTATCTCGTTGACATCATTATGCTGTACGAATGTGTTCCATGCTCGAGTCATCCTGGGTATGTATGATCTCAGATGGAGTGATGTTCTGGAGAAGGGTACAGCCAGAGTGAAGTTGCTGCTTTCTGCCCGTCTTGTGGCATAAAAGCTTGTTTCCTCTGTCCTCGAAGTGGATCAAGTGTGGTATTTTGACAATGTTGGCCTTGTACATAACAGTAAGGTACCCA
>NC_091338.1:13488730-13681424 GCF_038502225.1 Cherax quadricarinatus
CTCTCACTCTCCCTCTCTCTCTCTCTCCGTCTCTCTCTCTCTCTCCCCTTCTCTCTCTCTCTCCCCGTCTCTCTCTCTCTCCCCTTCTCTCTCTCTCTCCCCTTCTCTCTCTCTCTCCCCTTCTGTCTTCCCTTCTCTCTCTCTCTCCCGTTCTATCTTCCCTTCTCTCTCTCTCTCCCCTCCCCCTCCCCCTCCCCCTCACCCTTCCCCTCTCTCTCTCTTCCCCCTCTCTCTCTTCCCCTCTCTCTCTTCCCCCCTCTCTCTTCCCCTCTCTCTCTCTTTCCCTCTCTTTCTTTCCCTCTCTCTCTCTCTTTCCCCCTCTCTCTCTTTCCCTCTCTCTCTCCCTCTCTCTCTCTCTCTCTCTTTCTGCCTCCCTCTCTCTCCCTCTCTCTCACTCTCTCTCCCTCTCTCTCTCTCTCTCTTTCTCTCTCTCTTTCTCTCTCTCTCTCTCTCTCTCTCTCTCTCTTTTTTTTTTTTTTACACAGGGTTTGACAGGTTGAGGATCCCTAGCTTTATTGACAGCTGTTTACAGGTTAAGGATTCCTAACTTTATTGGCAAGCTAAGAGCTGTTACCTACATCAGCTCATTTGAAAGCATTTTTATTGTTATGAGACATACAAGTAGGAAACAGGATGAAGTTGGAGCCATCTGTGGGCCAGCATTTTCATTTGATCAACTGACTTTATCTCGTTGACATCATTATGCTGTACGAATGTGTTCCATACTCGAGTCATCCTGGGTATGTATGATCTCAGATGGAGTGATGTTCTGGAGAGGTTTAACAACAGATCAGCAGCAGAGTAACCTTTCCTGAAGCCGTATTGACGATCACAAAGTAGTGAGTGGTAGTCAAAAAACTCTGTCATTTGTCTTGAGATTATTGTCTCAAGCATCTTACCAGTGATTGACAGGAGTGACACTGGTCTGTAGTTGCTGATTTCTGCTCTGCTCTTCTTTTTGTGAACAGGGACTACATTTGCCTCATTCCATAGAGAGGGCCATTTACACTGTACTAGGCAGTGCTGAAAGATGCGAGTTAGAGGTGCTGCTAGCTGGTCTGCACATCTTCTCAACAATCTTGGGCTCAACTTGTCTGGGCCCACAGCCTTTTCTTGGTCAAGCAATTTAAGTAGGAAATGCACCTCCTCCTGCCTTATTGTCACCACTGACAGTTTTGACACAGTTCTTGCAGCTAGCCAAGGAGGGTCCCTTGCTGGATCAGGAACTTGCATTTTGGTAGCAAAGTGTTCAGCAAAGAGGTCCGCCTTCTCTTGACTACTAGTAGAGGTGGTCCCATCCTGTCGATTTAGAGGTGGAATAAGTTCATCAGGCAGATAACCTTGTCTGTCCTTGACCAGGGGCCACCAGGTTTTGGAGCCTACCCTACCTGATGCTAACTTTCACTTCCCCTCTCTCTCTCTCTCTCTCTCTCTCTCTCTCTCTCTTCCCCTCTCTCTTCCCCTCTCTCTTCCACTCTCTCTTCCCCTCTCTCTTCCCCTCTCTCTTCCCCTCTCTCTTCCCCTCTCTCTTCCCCTCTCTCTTCCCCTCTCTCTTCCCCTCTCTCTTCCCCCCCCCCTCTCTCTCTCTCTCTCTCTCTCTCTCTCTCTCTCTCTCTCTCTATCTCTCTCTCATCGTCCCCCCCTCTCTCTCTCTCTCTCTCAGCGTCCCCCCCTCTCTCTCTCTCTCTCTCGTCCCCCCTCTCTCTCCCTCTCTCTCGTCCCCCCTCTCCATCTCTCGTCCCCCCTCTCTCTCTCTCGTCCCCCCTCTCTCTCTCTCGTCCCCCCTCTCTCTCTCTCTCTCGTCCCCCCTCTCTCTTCTCCCTCTCTCTTCTCCCTCTCTCTCTTCTCCCTCTCTCTCTTCTCCCTCTCTCTCTTCTCCCTCTCTCTCTTCTCCCTCTCTCTCTTCTCCCTCTCTCTCTTCTCCCTCTCTTTCTCTTCCCCCTCTCTCCCCTCTCTCACCTCTTCCCTCTCCTCCTCCCTCTCTTCCCTCTCTCTCATCTCTCCCTCTCTCTCTTGCTCTCCTCCCTTTCTCCCTCTTCCCTCTCTCTCTTCCTCTCTTCTCTTCTCTCTCCCCTCCTCCCATTTAATAATACTTATACAGTGGACCCCCGGTTAACGATATTTTTTCACTCTAGAAGTATGTTCAGGTACCAGTACTGACCGAATTTGTTCCCATAAGAAATATTGTGAAGTAGATTAGTCCATTTCAGACCCCCAAACATACACGTACAAACGCACTTACATAAATACACTTACATAATTGGTCACATTCGGAGGTAATCATTATGCGGGGGTCCACTGTACTTGTTGACTCTTTACCTAGAATATTGGAGATTACTCTTATATATAGAAATAATTTTTGGTGGTTTTTCATATTTTATTAGTCATTAATCTTAATATTTATTTACTGGAGAATTATGTTTCAGGCTGGGAGACAATGAGAGTGATACAGATGGCAGTAGTGGCAGCAGTGATCGAGCAGGATTTGTTCAAGAACTGTTACTCTCCACTCTTTGTGATCTCAGTCTTAGTCCAGGAGCCTTGGAAGATGGAAATTTATTACCGACATCACTCGCAAACCGAGGTGGTGGTATAGCACATGACACGGACGTGGCCAAAGGTGATAGTGAGAGGGCTATAAAAGTTTTATCATCAGATGCAGCAACTCAGACTTCTTCAAGTACTCATCCTGTATCCAGCACTACTACCACAACTACACAGACCAATTCACAGCACCCAACCATGCCACAGTCTAAGACCCCTAATACCATGAAATCTCTCAAAGGGGCGAAGGGTGTTGTTGTAGGTCGATCTAGTCCAGGAAATCAGCAACAGCAGCAGTCAAATGGAGGAGGGGTGGTATCTCGGCCACTGACAGGGACGGGAACAGTGGCTGTCTCCCCTGTGGGGGGGCCAGGGAGGGGCCGAGCGTCGGGGGGGTCAGTGTCTCCCGGCGCAGCCCGCCGGAAACTGGTTCGCGGAGTAGAAGGTCGTGCTACAGAGCCTCCTCCTCCTCACTAGTACCCACAGAATCTAGTCCAGCACCAGGAGGTCATCCCAATGCCAACGAAACTTGCCCATGCCATCCTTGTCCTTGCCACCCATGTACCTGTCTGTAGAAAGCCAAACCAAGGAGGAAGGAAGTAACCAAGACTTTCTGATAGTTCTTCAGACAGTTTGGCTTTGGTATAAATGTATTAGTCAGAGGATGTGCTTGGAAGACAGTTGTAAATGGTGGTGTGCATGGGAATGTAATGTTGTGTGCCACAGTAAAATGAGATCAAACAGGCAGGCAGGCAGGCAAGCAGGCAGGCAGGCAGGCTAGGCAGAGAAGCATAAAAAAAATGGGGGGACCACTGGTGCCAAGATATGAACTGTACATAGCACATGCTACTGAAGCATGTCATATTGCTGTGTATAAAATATGTTCAGGCCTTCATAATACTGCATAGCTTTACCCTAACCATTCATGAAATCACATTATTGGCATTGTCCTTAGTACTGTTTCCTTTCTTCACCCTTGATAACCAGAATCACTCTTAACTATTTCCTGTATGGTATATATTTCAAATTGATAATAGGTTTGATTTTTCAATGTGTTTTTTCTGATACACATAGAATTTTGAAGATTTTTGCCCAAATAGTGTTTGAAATATTTATAAATTGTATTTTTTGTTGCAAATGATATAACAGTAATTCTTATTATAGAGCTTCACTTTGCTTTGGTAAGATGATATTGAATCACTTACCATGCAGCCTAGCATGAGACACAGTATAGTCAACTATGAGATTTATCTGTATTTTTTTAAGCCTATCAAGAAGCTTTTTCAGATAAAAATGTACTAGATTGGGGAGGGGTGATAGACAATTCCTTAAGTGAATTAACATCTCTAACCAGCTGTAGTCAAGTAATGTCTATGCTATACATCACTTATAGAGTTTTTAGCTAGGCTCTTGTGTTGTCACTCCCTGCTATTTTTGAGCCATGTGCAGTTAATGCTTTATTTTACCATGATGTTTTAGGATAACGAGCCTTATTAAAATATTCTCCCTGGGTGTAATTGTAGGTTTATCAATATTACTGTCTCCTGCTAGGCTGCACAGTGATGTTTTCATAGTGCACTTGACTAAATCTACAGATGGATGATCAAGTTAGACTGAAAAGCATTTTTCAGGTTTACATTACAGCCCATGTTGAGCTGAAATGTGCAAACATTTTTGGGAATGTTTATGGAATCAAAGTTGTATGTTCTTTAAGCTCATCTCTTTTTATAAAAGCAGGTGTATTTTATGACAAGATCAGCAATATGGGCCATATGTCTTCATAAAAAAAAACTTTTCCAACTGTAATTTGTGGTACATTACACTTACGGGAGAATACACAAGGCACACAGTGGATGGTGGTATGTTACAGTGTGCAGCATTAGAGGGCTTATGGCTAGCAGCAGGGTTTTGGGTTCTGTATATGTAATTTATTTGCATTATAGATTTCTGGGTGTTAACCCTTAAACTTTCCTAACGTAGATCTACATTCACTCACGTAATGCTGCGAACTTAGATCTACATTTCTTTTTACATAAGAAAGCATGTAAAATCGAAAGTAGATCTATGTTCGGAGCGCTACGTGAGTAGACGTAGATCTACATTTGGACAGTTTAAGGGTTTACTATTATATGTTTGGAATGAAAAAAAACACACCACACTTCAGTTCCTCTGCCAATATTTTAATGCTTTAAGAGATGTTAGTACTTAAAGTAATAAGAAATCAGAATTAATTTTTGCATTGCACAGGTGAAAATAATGTTTCCAATAAAGTAACTTTATAAAATTACACTTAATGATTGGGATGCTAACTTTAATTACCAAGTAACTATTTTAGCACTGAGAAGAATGTTGATTATTTTTGCTAAAATTAATGAATTTTTAATTTAACAAAAATAGTGGCTAAAAAAAAAAAAACTTTTAATATCCTTTACCTGAGTACACTAGCCTTCAGACAAGTTTTTTAATTCATTAAAAGCATTAGACCCATATGGGTCATTCAGTGTTGAGGAGTAGTGGAGGCTTGATAATCCATCTTTGGAGTGCCAGACAGATGAGTTACCATTCAATGTAAACTTAACCCAGATTATTTTACTTATTCTTAATAGGATGAACTCACACCTACTGTCTTTATTGCTAATATGAGTACAATACAAATTAGGGCTTCACATGCTTGTTGATATTATGCCTTTTTTTGACTCATGAACACTTGTTTAATCCATTATTGAAAAGGGCTAAGCATTTCTTCCAATCTCTGTGGCATTTGTACTAACATTCTTCTAACTTGGGAGGCTACTAACCTCATCAGAAACTAATGTTCAGGATATTACTTTGTAGCTTTCTGAAGTTGTAAAATAGTGGTGCTGTAATTAATATAAATACTTATTTCCTACAAAATAGCCATGTGGCAACTTCGTTTGTACATTGTTATCAGACCAAGGCTGAAGAGAAAACAAGCAAGCACAATCCTTCCCAGCATGACAGTTTAACATTCGCCATTCTTACCTTAGTCTATAAAGTTACTGATTTAAATATATGGACATGCTTAACGTTCTGAGTAACAAATGCAGATTCTACCACTTGGTTTGCTAGCCATGATCTGGCAGTGTCCCACAAACTTTCACACAGTTATCCAGTGTTATGCCTAAGTTTGAGGACAAATTGTTTTCCATCAAATTGTAGTTGAGCTCTTGGCAATGTTCCCATCACTGTCAGACATGTGAAATAATGCTCATATGTTTGTGTATCAATACCACATAACTAGCACATGGATATCATGTGGAAAGATGTTGGCACCTCTCTCCGAGGACTACCAGATAACAATTTAATAGGGTGTTCTGTCTAAGAACACAAAATTTACTTCCAACATCAGAGTCCTGACACACACTCATTGCCCTTCTCGTCAAGAGCCCTACCCCTGACACGAACTTCATCAGTGACTTTAACAGAAACTAATCTATTGCACCAACTAGAATGTTGATTTTACACACTGATTAACCCTCAACTTTGCTAACTTCTTGCCTTGCAATTTAAATCACTTCTTCATTGTATGACCCAAATAGGTCTGGCACGTGTTTTTAATACAACCATAATTATTTTAATGCCTATGGGTAGCAGATTGGCAAGTGATATATTACATACATACATATATATACATACAACATATACATACATGCTATATATACATACATACATACTGTATACACATACATATACCATATATACATACTGTATACACATACATACCATATATACATATTCATGCATACATATATATATATAATAATGCCAATATATGGCCTATTTGATCTTTATAATCCCTGACAAGATATTACTGTCTAAATTATAGCACTTTGCTTAAGGTATTACATATCAAAGTATGATAATATTCTTGTGTTGGCTGTTTGTGGTAGCATTATAGTGAATTATAACTATACCTGCTGCTTGTACACCAATACTTTGATTATCTGGCTCTGTCATTTAAAACTTTAACAAAGGTTATATGACATCTATGCTTATTTTGTGACATGTTCAACAAAATTTTGTGAAGTAGTCTACAGTAAATACCAAACCCTGCTGTACAGGTTAATTGAGGAATTGGTGTAGATATCCATCTGCTGCTGTACAGTTCTGTGGTTGGCTTTACATTAATTGTCTTTAATAAGAAGTATATATCAAGTTTTTTTTAAATAGTCATTGACAACAATTGTACATTTACAATAAATTGGATACACAACTTTCAGTACATTTTTTGTGATCTTCAAAATATGGCCTTGGATACAAGTTTCTGAAAGGTGCCTGTTCAAAAATCGATGCGAGGGTGGCTGTGCATGTATAAGTGTAAGATTTGATTCATGCATAAATCAACACATATTGACATTGCATAAATATGTATATATTTATAATACTAGTAAATCACAGTTTGTTTATACACTCTTTTTGTCATTTAATTAGGGTCATAGCAGTTTATAATAGAAGCTCTTAGTATTTACAGTGGCACCCTGTCTACATCTATAGGGATAAAGAAATCTTCATGTAGCCTGGGACAACATAGGAGGAACCAAAATGTCATCAATGTCTTGGATCTTTTGACTTGTAGGATAAATGAATACCAGTAGTATTCATTACATACACTTGGATAAAATTCATCATTTCTGTTACATATTTTCATCAGTAATCAGGTTAGTTATACAAGTGCTATGTATATTAAAAAAAATTATAAATTAAAATTTAATTTGACTACTGTGGTGGATTATCTGTTACAAGTTATAGGAGTACTGTATATATTTTCCTGAACATTTTGAAATAGTTATGAAAAATCCTGGGAAGACTAAACTTTTCTCATAACAGTAAACCAATATTTGGTAATGGAGGACAAATATTATTACTGCAGTTGAAAAGGGATCAATATCATTTCAGCTCATTTTATTCTGATGGCAGGTAAAGGGGTGATTTTAGATGTAAATAGTAATTCAGATTGATTTCACTCACCTTGAAATAGTATATTCATATTCAACATTGTAAAAATAATTTCACATTAATATCATTGTACATAAATGCATTTGAACTATTTACAGATGTGAAAAGTATACTGTACACAGTGTTTATGTGACCAGTATATAGTAAGGAAAACCTATTTATTAGAATTGTTAAGGAAACATAGACAAAAATCAGGAAGTACATGTATGTAAATCCATTCATTGATCCATTGCTGTGATAGAACAAACTGGAAATGAAAGCCAGCTTTTGTAGGTCACAGAAAAATAGTTCTTTTGCAAAGTGTAAATTATGGTAAATGTTTCAAATTACAAGTGACCATAAACTATGCCAGTGTTTTTTGTGAATTTCCTATTTGAGATTGATTTTACCAGAAAAAGTTGCATATGCTTGAATTACATGATCCTGATTAAGTGGTAAGGCAAGTGCAGTAATTCTGGGTATGTTAAAAGTATCTGTTGTTGAATTAACATCTGAATGTTCTTCCTTAGTTATGCATTACTGTTTAAGTAGTGCATCAATGACCAAATGGCATTACTTAGGTTTTGAGACATTAAATTACACCAAGAAGGCTGCAAGATTTTGTAAGCTTTTAATTAAATAATTATTCTGATTATTTGATTACATGATAATATTTGCATTAGCTTTGATTGTATCCTACATGAAAGTATTGCAAAATACTCCTTCAAATTTAAGATAGTACCAAGTCTGAAAATAAACTTGCAAAAGTATATATCATTAGCAAATTCTAAATTGCTCTTCTCTCTCATTTTCTGTGAAGTACCATCTGGGTCATTAAAGTGGGATGCTGTCCTATCACTTTGGGTATAGTTGTGAGAGTATAGGTCTGTAATTTTTACTAAACTTTATCCTTTTACTGAAGTCACACAAATAACTTTGCTATCCAAAGTTTTGGAATTGCCTTACTTTTAGCCCTATGACCTCTTTAAAACAACAAAGAAGCACAAAGGTAGTTCAACTGTAATGAGAATAGTTATACCTTTCACCATGCCTGTTGCTGTGTATTCTCGCATTGGTGACCCAAAAGAAATCTCAGGATATCAGTCAGGGATTCTGCTTATTGGGTTACTTATAATGCATGGAAAGCAGGTGCCTTCCTGTCGCACTTAAAGAAGCTATAGCAACTTGGAAAGACCACAGATATTATAGTGAATTAAGTAGCTGGGGTAGGCTAAGTAAAGAGAAGTAATGCGCTGCATGACCCTTACTGGTTTAGCGCTTCCCCTATGAATGTAATAATAAAGGGTAGGGAACAAGAATCAAATATGCAGAAGCAATATAGCATTTGTCAAAGTATTAAGCTCTTGTGTGGCTGCAGCCAAGAGAAAGGACTAATGCTTAACCCTTGGAGTGTATTATTAAACTAAAATTTAAAAAATTAAATTATTTTGGTCCACATTGGTCAAAAAAACATTCCCCTTTTATAGTAAATTTGTCTTTTCTCCCAAGTTCTAGACAATGTTAAATGACATTTTTAGATGTTTTTAAGTTAAAGCCAAATGACCTTGAAATTTTATGATGCACTTAAAGGGTTAAAGTAAGATCTGAAGTTATTTCCTCTGGACAGTTATATGCATCTTACATAATAGTGCTTTGCAGGCAAGATAGTAATGTCAGTGTCAAGTAATGAGTTGGGCTGACAAGACTGAAGAATTTATTAACTGGTTGATCAAAACATTTTGTCATGCTTAAGCAGTTATTTTCTAATGTAACTAAGATTACTTAGTTTGAAAAATGTTTCCCAGAAATAGTTATTCACCAATATTACTTTCTTGTTGGAACATACAGAGATTATTCAGTTTGGTGTTGCTTCTTAACGTTGATATAAGCCAGCAGTGTTTGCAGTGATCGCTGTGTATGTGATGGCACCAGCATTTTTAAGCTTCAATAAGGCTCTTCCTCAATGAAGTATTTATTTCCATTGTCAGACTAGAAAATGAGCCATATTGACGAATTTTTAAAGTAAAATCTCATGATTGCTGATCTCGCGTATCTTAAAATATTTTTTAAAAGTTGCTGCAGAGGCAAGTTGCTCCATGCCTAAAACAGTACTTGTGTTATACTGTATCATAGGTTTATTGATGGAATAATAAAAAATGTTTTTGGCAAATTGTGTTTATTTTTGTTGTACATGCAAAAATGTATAAACTTCTACTTTACTGTTTTGTACTCTATGTTGCTATGACTTCAGTACAGTGATGTAATTTTTATGCATAAAAATTTGACATCAGTTGAAATACGGAATTAAAAGCAAAAACATTAATGGTAAGTGCTCTATTTTCTTGGATAGTATATGAACATTAAAGTTGAAAGATTTGGCAGTATTTGTGTTTAGCTGTGAGGGTGGGAGACCTGGTAGCATGCTACTGTGTGTGTGTGTGTATGCCAGGAGCTGAGTCTCGACCCCTGCAACAACAATTAGGTGAGTACACACACACACCAAAACACACACACACACACCAAAGCACACACACACACACACACACTATGCTACCAGGTCTCCCACCCTCACAGGCCCCCCCAAACCACAGTGTTGGAGAGGAAACTGAAGGTATGGTACACAAATGCTGATGGAATAACAAATAAGTGGGAGGAGTGGCACGGAAGAGTCAGAGGCATCACCGGACATCATAGCTCCCACAGAAACCAAGCTAACAGGTATGATAACAGATGCCATCTTTCCAACGGGATACCAGATCCTGAGGAAAGACAGAGGGAATGGGGGATGTGGAGGAGTGGCATTGCTGATCAAAAACCGATGGAATTTTGATGAGCTGGAGAGAGGAGACAGTGGAGAAGCAAGCAATTACATAGTGGGAACGCTTCACTCTGGAGCTCCTAAAGTGGTAATTGCAGTGATGTATAACCCACCACAGAACAGCAGGAGGCCAAGGCAGGAGTATGACGAGAGCAATAGAGCGATGATCGACACTCTGGTTGCAGTGGCCAGGATATCTCATGCATGCAGGGCAAAGCTCCTGATCATGGGTGACTTAACCACAAGGAAATCGATTGGGAGAACTTGGAGCCACATGGGGGCCAAGATACATGGAGGGCTAAGATGATGGAGGTGGTACTGGAAAATTTCATGTACCAACACGTAAGGGACACTACAAGAGAGAGAGGAGAGGATGAACCAGCAAGACTGGACCTAGTATTCACTTTGAGTAGTGCAGATATTGAGGACATCACATATGAAAGACAACCTGGGGCCAGCGATCATGTGGTTTTAAGTTTCGAATGCACAGTAGAGCTACAAGTGGAGGGGGAAGCAGGAAGGCCAGGGCAATTGAAGCCAAACTACAGGAAAGGGGACTACACGGGAATGAGGAACTTCCTGAACGGGGCTCAATGGGACAGAACTGGCAGGGAAGCCAGTTAATGAGACGATGGAATATGTAACAACAATGTGCAAGGAGGCTGAGGAGAGGTTTGTACCCAAGGGTAACAGGAATAATTAGAGCCAGGATGAGCCCATGGTTCACCCAAAGGTGCAGGGAGGCAAAAACCAAGTTTACCAGGGAATGGAAGAAGTATAGAAGGCAAAGGACCCAGGAGAATAAGGAGAGCAGTCGTAGAGCCAGAAACGAATATGCACAGATAAGAAGGGAGGCCCAACGACAGCAGCGAAAGCCAAATCTGACCCAAAGCTGTTATACAGCCACATCAGGAGGAAAACAGCAGTCAAGGACCAGGTAATCAGGCTAAGGAAGGAATGAGGAGAGAAAATAAGAAATGACCATGAAGTATGCAAGGAACTCGAGAGATTCAAAGAAGTGTTCACAGAGGAGACAGAAGGGGCTCCAGAAAGACGGAGAGGTGGGGTACACCACCAAGTGCCTGGACACAGTACACACAACCGAGGAAGAAGTGAAGAGGCTTCTGAGTGAGCTAGATACCTCAAAGGCAATGGGGCCGGATAACATCTCTCCATGGGTCCTGAGAGAGGGAGCAGAGGCATTTTGTGTACCCCTAACAACAATATTCAATACATCTATTGAAACAGGGAGATTGCCTGAGGCATGGAAGACAGCAAATGTAGTCCCAATCTTTAAAACAGGAGACAGACATGAAGCACTAAACTACAGACCAGTGTCACTGACGTGTATAGTATGCAAAGTCATGGAGAAGATTATCAGAAGAGTGGTGGAACAACTAGAAAGGAATGATCTCATCAACAGCAGCCAACATGGTGTCAGGGACGGGAAATCCTGTGTCACAAACCTACTGGAGTAATATGACATGGTGACAGCAGTAAGACAAGAGAGAGGGGTGGGTGGATTGCATTTTCTTGGACTGCAAGACGGCATTTGACACAGTTCCACACGAGATTAGTGCAAAAATTGGAGGACCAAGCAGGGATAACAGGGAAGGCACTACAATGGATCAGGGAATACTTGTCAGGAAGACAGCAGTGAGTCATGGTACGTGGCGAGGTGTCAGACTGGGCGCCTGTGACCAGCGGGGTCCCACAGGGGTCAGTCCTAGGACCAGTGCTGTTTCTGGTATTTGTGAACGACATGACGGAAGGAATAGACTCTGAGGTGTCCCTGTTTGCAGATGACGTGAAGTTATGAGAAGAATTCATTTGATCGAAGACCAGGCAGAACTACAAAGGTATCTGGACAGGCTGCAGACCTGGTCCAGCAATTGGCTCCTGGAGTTCAATCCCACCAAGTGCAAAGTCATGAAGATTGGGGAAGGGCAAAGAAGACCGCAGACGGAATACAGTCTAGGGGGCCAGAGACTACAAACCTCACTCAAGGAAAAAAATCTTGGGGTGAGTATAACACCAGGCACATCTCCTGAAGCGCACATCAACCAAATAACTGCTGCAGCATATGGGCGCCTGGCAAACCTCAGAACAGCATTCCGACATCTTAATAAGGAGTCGTTCAGGACCCTGTACACCGTGTACGTTAGGCCCATATTGGAGTATGCGGCACCAGTTTGGAACCCACACCTAGCCAAGCATGTAAAGAAACTAGAGAAAGTGCAAAGGTTTGCCACAAGACTAGTCCCAGAGCTAAGAGGTATGTCCTACGAGGAGAGGTTAAGGGAAATCAACCTGACAACACTGGAGGACAGGAGAGATAGGGGGGACATGATAACAACTTACAAAATACTGAGAGGAGTTTACAAGGTGGACAAAGACAGAATGTTCCAGAGACTGGACACAGCAACAAGGGGACACAGTTGGAAGCTGAAGACACAGATGAATCACAGGGATGTAAGGAAGTATTTCTTCAGCCACAGAGTAGTCAGAAGTGGAATAGTTTGGGAAGAGATGTAGTGGAGGCAGGATCCATACATAGCTTTAAGCAGAGGTACGATAAAGCTCATGGTTCAGGGAGAGTGACTTAGTGGCGACCAGTGAAGAGGCAGGGCCAGGAGCTTGGACTCGACCCCTGCAACCTCAACTAGGTGAATACATACATACACATATACATACACACACACACACACACACACACACACACACACACACAAAAGGCAATGGGACCGGACAACATCTCCCCGTGGGTTCTTAGAGAGGGAGCGGATATGTTGTGTGTGCCACTTACCACAATCTTAACACGTCCCCAGAAACTGGGCAACTACCTGAGGTATGGAAGACGGCAAATGTAGTTCCCATTTTTAAAAAAGGAGACAGAAAAGAGGCACTAAACTATAGACCTGTGTCACTGACGTGTATAGTATGCAAAGTTATGGAGAAGATTATCATGAGGAAAGTGGTGGAGCACCTGGAACGGAACAAGAGTATAAATGCCAACCAGCATGGATTCATGGAAGGAAAATCGTGTGTCACAAACCTTCTGGAGTTTTATGATAAAGTAACAGAAGTAAGACACGAGAGAGAGGGGTGGGTTGATTGCATCTTCTTAGGCTGCAAGAAGGCCTTTGACACAGTTCCTCACAAGAGATTAGTGCAGAAGCTAGAGGATCAGTCTCATATAACAGGAAGGGCACTGCAATGGATCAGATTATTATTATTATTATAATCAAAAAGAAGCGCTAAGCCACAAGGACTATACAGCGCTGCAGGGCAGGAAGGAAGCGAGGGCATCAGGTGGCAAAAGGGAGATGGATGAGCAACAGGTTACGGATAACAGCGGGGCAGTGGATGGTGAAAGGGTAAAGGGCAGCAAGAGACTGAACCAGAAAGGGCTGAGGGGAGTGCGAAAAGTATCATCAGAGTTTGTGGAGTAAATCAGTCGTTGTCAAGAAGTCAATGAGAGAGTCAGGATTAAAGGAGGGTCCATCAGCAAGAAGGGAAGGTAAAGAGAGAGTAGGAGAACGAAGACGACGTTGGAGGTAAATTCTGCGTGCTCGTTGATAGAGAGGGCAGTCTAACAGAATGTGGCTAATCGATACTGGAACTTGACACTGCTCACAGAGAGGAACAGGGTGCCTCTCCATGAGATACCCATGAGTAAGACGAGTGTGGCCAATGCGAAGGCGGGAGAGAGTGGTCTCCCAACCTCGGCACTGATGACAAGAAGACGGCCAGTAACCTATGCTCGGTTTAATAGAATGAAGTTTGTTACCGAGCAGAGTTGACCAACGTTGTTGCCAACGGGTGCGAAGGTGGGTAGCTATTGCAGCAAAATAGTCCAGAAATGGAACACCTCGATAGGAAATTGGTAGGTCATATACTGCTGACCGCGCAGCAGTGTCTGCCTGTTCATTGCCCTGTACGTCGACATGACCAGGGACCCAACAAAAAACAATATCTTTATGTTTGGTAGAGATACGGCGTAGCCAAAGTTGGATACGGAGAACTAGGGGATGAGATGTATCAAATTTTCGTATAGCCTGTAGAGCACTAAGGGAGTCTGAGACTACTACAAATGATGACACAGGCATAGATGCGATACGAATAAGTGCTGCAAGAATGGCATACAGTTCAGCAGTAAAAATGCTAGCTGAAGATAGTAAATGCCCTCGTACGACGCTGTCCGGAAACACTGCTGCGAATCCGACGCCGTCTGAAGACTTAGAGCCATCTGTGTACACAGCGGTGGCATGAGAATGAGAGTGGAAGTGATCAAGAAAAAGAGAGCGGGAAGCCACCGTAGGCAGTTGAGCTTTCGAGCAAGGGAGTGAGAAAGAACAGACCCGAACAGCTGGAACTTCCCAGGGGGGTAGGGAAAAGTGAGATGCTACATGAACATATAAAGGTGGTAACTGAAGGGAAGACAAGAGTGAAAGTAGGCGAAGAGAAAAGGGACGGAGCAAACAGGGGCGGCGAACGAATAAAGAATGTCTACTAATATCGGTGACCATTCTATAAATGGAAGGATTGTGTAGATCGTGAGAGCGTACATAGTAACGAAGGCAATGGGCATCACGGCGATCAGACAAGGATGGAACATTTGCTTCTGTATAGAGGCTCTCAACAGGGGAAGAGCGAAAAGCACCAAGGCACAAACGTAAGCCTTGGTGATTGATAGAGTTAAGGCTAGAGAGAGTAGCAGGAGAGGCCGCGGAATAAATCTGGTCACCATAATCGAGTTTCGATAAAACGAGGGCTGAATGTAGGCGAAGCAGAGTTCGACGATCAGCTCCCCAGGAAAGATGAGCAAGGGTTTTAAGAAGGTTTAGCCGGCTGTGACAAGTTGCCTTCAGAGAGGTAATGTGAGGTTTCCAGGTTAACCGACGGTCAAAGAGAAGGCCTAGAAACCTGACTGTATCACGTTCGGGGATACGGGAGCCATAGAGATACAAAGGATGATCGGAGATAACAGAGCGTCTAGTGAAAGTAATTTGGTGAGTTTTGGTACTTGAAAATTTAAACCCATGTGTGGTGGCCCAAGTGGAAACACGGTCGACCGCATGCTGGAGAGAAACTGCAATAAGGTGACAGTCAGCGCCTGCACAAGCAATAGCGAAGTCATCAACATAGAGTGATGACCAAATATTGGGTGGAAGAACAGAGGCCAAATCATTTATAGCAAGGAGAAAAAGTGTTGTGCTTAGAACACATCCCTGAGGGACACCTTCAGCTTGGACGAAGTCCGGGGAAAGAACATTATTGACTCGAACACGGAAATGTCTGTCAGTTAAAAAGTTCTTAAGGAAGGATGGTAGATTGCCTCGGAGGCCTAAGGAATGGGCCTGGGCCAAAATATTATACCTCCAAGTTGTGTCATATGCCTTCTCAAGGTCAAAAAATATGGCAATAACTGAGTGATTATTCGCAAAGGCATTACGAACATACGTATCCAAGCGTAGTAAGGGGTCTATGGTAGAACGACCCTTACGAAAGCCATATTGACTAGCGGAGAGACTGTTGTGAGTCTCTAAATACCACATTAAACGTCGATTTACGAGGCGTTCCATCACTTTGCAAACTGCACTTGTAAGAGCGATGGGGCGATAGTGGGAGGCATCATGTCCTGTAGTACCCGGTTTGCGGAAAGGGAGAACAATGGCAGATTTCCACAGCTGGGGAAGAACTCCTTGTGCCCAAATAAGATTGAAGAGGTGTAAGAGGACTACAAGGGCTGACCGATGTAAATGTTGTAACATACGAATATGAATGTCATCAGGCCCAGCTGCCGATGATCGGCAAGCTGAGAGCGTTGCCTCCAGTTCTTGAAGTGTAAAAGGCACATTATACTGTTCTTCTCCGAGAGAAGAAAAGTCCAAGGGTACTAACTCTCTGGCAGACTTTGAGGAAAGAAACGAGGGGCATAGATGGAGCCCTCGGGAAATACGGACCAGATGTGTGCCAAGTTCAATGGCAACGTCGAGAGGGTTTGCTATATCAACACCAGTGACCCGTAGAACAGGAGCCGGGTCAGGAGAGTATTTACCACTCAATTTCCTCACTTTTTTCCAGACTGCACTCATAGAAGAAGCAGAGGTGATGGTGGAAACATAGTCTCGCCAACAAGTGCGTTTAGCTTCACGGATGACACGGCGAGCGATCGCACGCTTCTGCTTAAAATCAACAAGTCTCTCAGCGGTTCTATTGTACCGGTACCTGCCCCATGCAGCACGTTTCAAACGTACTGCACGAGCACAAGCAGGAGACCACCAAGGCACGCACTTCTGAGAATGCCTGCCTGAGGTTTGGGGTATAGAATGAGAAGCTGCGGTATAAACTGATGTCGAGAAGATGTGTAGGAGCTCATCAATGGAGGATGAAGAAGGAACCTCACTAAAAGCAGTGAGGTGTGAGTAAAGATCCCAATTTGCCCGATCAAATTGCCAGCGAGGGCTACGGGAAGGTGGTGAATAGGAAGGAGAAGTAAGAATGATCGGAAAATGATCGCTGTCATGTAAGTCTGGTAGAACAGACCAGGTGAAGTCTAGTGCAGTGGAGGAAGAGCAGACTGATAGATCGATGCAAGAGAGAGTATGAGTACGAGGATCAAAATGGGTGGGAGTACCCGTATTTAAAACATGGAGGGGGTGAGAGGCAAGAAAAGCCTCCAACTGAATGCCACGTGAGTCACAATGAGACCCCCCCCAGAGGAAATGGTGGGCATTAAAATCACCAAGTAACAGAAGTGGTGGTGGTAAGGATGAAACAAGAAAGGCAAAGTCTGGGATAGAAAATGCTCGAGAAGGAGAGAGATATAAAGAACATATTGTAAACCACTTATTCAAGTGGATACGGGCTGCAGTGTAATGCAGCGAGGTATGGACAAATAGTTGACAGTACGGAATATCATTGCGTAGAAGAAGGGCACTTTCATTAAAGGTCCCATCTGAGAAAGGATCCGAAGAATACAATAAATTATAGCCTGAGATAGGTTGGAAAACAGCCGAGTGTAATTTTGGTTCTTGTAAGCAAGCACCAACAGGGGAAAACCTGGAAAGCAACATCTGAAGCTCACCCCGATTACCCCTGAGGCCGCGGATATTCCACTGTAAATAGGCCATGATTGGCGATGAAGAAAATATCAGGAATCTGTAGGTAAAGGCACCTACGGACTAGAGGGGTTAGAAAAGTCAACGTGTGGTGGCATTGGAAGATGTTCAAGTAGCGAAGGAACGGAGCGTTGCGAAGAATGGGGTTGTGAAGATGGAGGAGAGGGAAGAGAAGGAACAGGAAGTGAATCAGTGTCCATTGAAGGTTTAGTCTCTGCAATATATTCTGAAATGGCTTCAAGTGTTTCTGAATTCAAAGATGTATGGGAAACCATATTGGAGATAGGAGGAGGAGGGTGAGTAAAGATTGGGACAGTAATGGACTGTACCAAAGTAGAGGGGGAGGGAAAAGTGTAAGGGACTGGAGATGAAGTGTGGGGGGGGACAGAAGAGGTAGAAACCTGGGAGGTGACAGAAGAGGGAGAAACTTGGGAGGGGACGGGGGTGGAAGGCATAGTACGAGGAGGAGGGTGAATCTCCACACTTGTAATAGAGCCAGAGAGAGGGGAAGAACTAGGTACAGAGACTGGAAAGGTAACGTGTGGAGGTGGAAGAAGGGAAGGAAGGGGCAAAGAAGATTTGAGCAATGTGGATTTTTTGGACTTCTGAGTAGAGGGGCGATTGGTATTAGGTGTCGTACGAGGTCTTGTCGATACTGGGGCTTGTGAGGAAGGACGCGAAGATGCGAGAACAGACTGAGTTGTAGTCGGGACGTCAGAGCCAAGGACAGCAAAAGGATTAGATGCCGTAATGGCTATGGGAGGGGTAACAACAGAGGAGGCTGCAGAAGATGGGACCCCAGAAGTGGGGGGATGTTTGGAAACACGAGAATAAGAAACACGGGGTAGTCTCCCTTGGAGGCGGAGATGAGTAACTGCCATAGCATAAGGGAGACCTTCTGCCTCTTTGAGGCAACGGATTTCACGTTCATTTAAGTAGACCTGGCAACGGCGGGAGTACGAAGGGTGAGCTTCATTACAATTAAGGCAAGATGGAGGTTGACTGCAAGATGTATTAGAATGGTTGTCGGCACCACAGACTGGGCATTCGGCCATAGATCTGCAATATTTCGCTGGGTGACCAAAACGCCAGCAATTTCTACATTGTTGCGGTGTAGGTATCACCTTTCGAACTTGTAACCGATGTCCCGCGACATATACAGAGGACGGGAGTTCTCGGCTGTCAAAAGTTAAACGAGCCACATTGCAAGGGTAACGTCTCCGCCCCCGGGCAGGAAGGACATAAGTGTCTACTTTGAGGATTGGGAGATCCTGGAGTTCCAGCTGTTCAAAAATGTCATTGCCACATGACTGGAAATTCTGTTGGACTATGGTATGGGGCAGAATGACAGTACCACTACAAGAATTGAGAGAAAGATGTTTTTCAATAGTGATAGGAGTAGTATCGATATTCGAAAGGAGAGAAAGATCATGAGCTTGGGTAGCATTCTGGACAGTGACGATGCGCGTACCGCTCTTGAGAGCGTGAAATGAAATATCTCTGCCAACATGACGCAGGAGCGCTTTGGCAATACTATGGTCAGAAAGGTAGGCAGAAGAAGAAGTTGGTCTTAAAGTAAAGAATTTAGTCCATTGTGTGGTCCGAAATTGAGCGTGGAGAGGGAGTGCTTGACGTGTCGGTCGTTTCCGAGTAGAATGGGAAGGTAACGACGGAGCATCATCAGGAGATTGACGTTGGCGTTTAGGAGTAGGACCGGAGTTGGTCCGGCATGAAATGGGTGGGCGATTCGAAAATTGCCGTACCGTAGAGGGAGAAGCCGGAAGCATAGTCAAAGGAGAGCGGAGTTCAGACAAATCGAAGGAGTCAGTCGAAGCCCCGGTACCTGAAGCGGGTGAGGAAACAGCACCAGCAAGAGGTACAGGGGCATCAGGAGTGTCCGAAGAGTGGTCTAAACACAAGGCAGGGTCAGAATGGGGTGCGGTATCAAGAAGGGGCCCGGGGGTAGTGGTTTCATGGACTAGGGCTGCCATGGTTAGGTTACTCCTTTGCTTTTTGTTTTTAAGAAAAAAAAAAGAAAGAAGAAAAGAAAATAAAAACAAAAAAAAGAATAAAAAAAGGGGGGAGCGGGGAGGAATAGTTCCCAGGAGGAATGAAAGGGCCGGAAATCTCCCTCCGCGCCCAAGAGGACTCGACACCGCTAGTAGCGCAGATGCAGCATGGAACCCGTGCCATACCCTACCCTTCATGCCAGTAAACCAGCAATCCGGGATAGCAACCTCACATCTGCCGAGCTACCTCGGTGGACAAAAGAGAGGGCGGCCGGATATCCGCCACAAAGCATACCTCCTTCAGCCACCACCCCCGGAATCCGAAAGGTGGCTTCCAGAGATACACCCGTCGCCCAAAAGACACCCAAAGCTACTCCGGGATACCGGAGAGGGATCGGGACATCCCTAGGCAATCCAGATTCCACGGCAAACTACGCCACCGCCAAGAAACCTCAACGGAATGGGATCGACCCCGGTGTCCTTTCCCCTACCTAGGAACTAGCGCGCCTGTGGGAGAAATCACGAAGGCTAAAAAGAGGAAGGGCAAAAGGGGGGGGTGAGGAGGAGGAGGAGGAATGGAAAAAGGGGAGGATGGGGAGGATGGGATAGGGGAGGGGAGAATGGGGGGTAATTAGGTTCGGTCTGAGGAAGAAGACCGACAGGGCTAATTCCTCAGACCAAGAGCCTCTTCACCACGCCAAGGAGCCCCCCTTGAAGAGGCAATGGATCAGAGAATACCTGACAGGGAGGCAACAACGAGTCATGGTACGTAATGATGTATCACAGTGGGCACCTGTGACGAGCGAGGTCCCACAGGGGTCGGTCCTAGGACCAGTGCTATTTTTGGTATAAGTGAATGACATAATGGAAGGGTTAGACTCAGAAGTGTCCCTGTTCACAGACGATGTGAAGTTAATGAGAATTAAATCAGATGAGGACCGGGCAGGACTTCAAAATTGACCTGGATAGACTGGACACCTGGTCCAGCAACTGGCTTCTCGAATTTAATCCCGTCAAATGCAAAGTCATGAAGATAGGGGAAGGGCACAGAAGACCGCAGACAGAGTATAGGCTAGGTGGCCAAAGACTGCAAACCTCGCTTAAGGAGAAAGATCTTGGAGTGAGTATAACACTGAGCATGTCTCCGGAAGCACACATCAACCAGGTAACCGCTGCAGCATATGGGCGCCTGGCAAACCTGAGAACAGCGTTCCGATACCTTAATAAGGAATCGTTCAAGACACTGTACACCGTGTACGTCAGGCCCATACTGGAGTATGCAGTACCTGTTTGGAGCCTGCACTTGATAAAGCACGTCAAGAAACGAGAAACTGCAAAGGTTTGCGACAAGGTTAGTTCCAGAGCTAAGGGGAATGTCTTATGAAGAAAGGTTAAGGGAAATCGGCTTGACGACACTAGAGGACAGGAGGGTCAGGGGAGACATGATAACGACATGTAAAATACTGCGCAGAATAGACAAGGTGGACAAAGACAGGATGTTCCAGGGAGGGGACACAGAAACGAGGCCACAATTGGAAGTTGAAGACACAGATGAGTCAGAGATATTAGGAAGTATTTCTTCAGTCATAGAGTTGTCAGGCAGTGGAATAGCCTAGAAAGTGAGGTAGTGGAGGCAGGAACCATACATAGTTTTAAGACGAGGTTTGATAAAGCTCGTGGAGCGGGGAGAGAGAGGACCCAGTAGCAACCGGTGAAGAGGCGGGGCCAGGAGCTAAGACTCGACCCCTGCAATCACAAATAGGTGAGTACAAATAGGCGAGTACACACACAAACCTAACCTAACACATTAGCTCATAAATCCCCCCACCACACACACATTTTTACGATAAGCTGAAGCAGCTAGAACATCCCAACAGGATAAAAACAAAATGGGCTCTCAAACGGGAGGACATAAAGGCAAGGGAACCGATGATGGCTGGTCGGAAAAGGAAGAATGGGTAGAACGGCTCAAGAACAAAATGGAACAATGGGAGAAAAGGTTAAACGAGCTTTGGAATAACATGTTAGAGCAAATATCTGCAGAGAGCAAGAAGTTGAATCATGAGCTGTAGTAGCTGAGGCAAAGATACAGAGATTGGAGGAAGAAATGGATGTGCTGAAGCAGGATCTAAAGATGAGGTCCAAAAGGAGCAAGATGACTGAAATGGGAACATCAGCAGGCAGCGAGGGGATGGATCTAAGCAGTCTTTTGCAGCAGTAATTTCAGGCCATCATGGTGTCTGGGAGATGATTAGGGAAACGGCAAAGGAGATGCTTAAATCAGATACAGAGGGAAAAGAAATGGGAAGAGGAGAGGGAGAGGTCAATAATTATTCATGGGCTTCAGGAGGCTGAAGGGCAGACCTATGATGAAAGAAAGCATTGGGAGAAAACAGAGATTAAGAACACTGCAATAACAGGAGAGAGGGACATGTCTCAGGTAGAAAATTTTCACAGACTTGGGGGGGGGGGGTATTCGAGGGAAAAAAATCGACCAATCAGATTAACATTCAAGACAGATGTGGTACGGAACAGGATACTACAATAGAAACCACTGTTAAAGGACTCTCCAGATTATCAAAAAGTGTTCCTCAATCGAGACAGAACACGAAAGGAAAGGGAACAACTGAGATAGCAAGACAGAGCCAGTGGAAGGAAAGAGAGATAGGACAGGCAACGACAGACAGGAAAACTCAGCCTTTAGGGGAACATCAAACACAAATGCTTACAGAAACCTCTCAACCCCTGTCACCACATATCAACCAAACACAGTAATAATGTTGGTAGAATTACCAACAATATGTAAAGTAAAAGGACACAAGTGCAACTAATGTGACATTTTATTGTGGCAACGTTTCGCTCTCCAGGAGCTTTGTCAAGCCGTTACAAACAGTACATGGACACAGAGGGTATATATAGGCTCAGAGTGAGGTGCAATACTAGTGGTGGTAGTAGTAGTAGTAATACAATATGTTAGAACAATTAACTTGCACATGAGTAAAGGATATAAAAGCTATCACTTGGGAAACATAAAAATTGGTTAGACAAATATTTCTATTGGAGGCTGGGGACCATCAGCCCCGCTCATCTTAAACATTCAGGCGACCTTCTCAACCGCATCCGAAACCTCTCCATCCGTAACAAGAAACTAAGCAGTTTGGACGTGACTTTCCTCTTCACAAAAGTACCTACCACAAAAGTTTAGTTTAATATGTTTATTATGCACCCCATACCCATCCTGTGGGCGGTAGTCAAAAGATTACAGAGGTACATAATTGGTCCAGGGACTGGACTCCAAAGTTTTGATAGCTGAGCAAGTTACAGAGGTAATGAACTCACAATTTACAAAGGTAATGAACTCACAATTTACAAAGGTAATGAACTCACAATTTACAAAGGTAATGAACTCCAGGTAGGTCTGGTCACAATCATGACAAGTTACAAAGGTATTTACAGATTACAGAGGTACACAATGGGTCCAGTGATTGGGCCTCCAAAGTTTTGATAGCTGAACTAGGTACAAAGGTAATGAATTCTGTAAGAATGGTTACGTTTATACATGGCTACAATCATGAACAAATTATAGTGTAGTGAGCAATTCACACTTCCACACCCGGTCACAACTGTAATGAGTTATTGGTGCAAATATTGATTGTTGAGTCACACACACACACACACACAAGGTTAGTTCCAGAGCTAAGGGGAATGTCCTATGAAGAAAGATTAAGGGAAATCGGCCTGACGACACTGGAGGACAGGAGGGTCAGGGGAGACATGATAACGACATATAAAATACTGCATGGAATAGACAAGGTGGACAAAGACAGGATGTTCCAGGGAGGGGACACAGAAACAAGAGGCCACAATTGGAAGTTGAAGGCACAAATGAGTCAGAGAGATATTAGGAAGTATTTCTTCAGTCATAGAGTTGTAAGGCAGTGGAATAGCCTAGAAAATGACGTAGTGGAGGCAGGAACCATACACAGTTTTAAGACGAGGTTTGATAAAGCTCATGGAGCGGGGAGAGAGAGGGCCCAGTAGCAACCGGTGAAGAGGCGGGGCCAGGAGCTAAGACTCGACCCCTGCAACCACAAATAGATGAGTACAAATAGGTGAGTACAGGAGCTATGAATCGACCCCTGCAACCACAAATAGGCGAGTACAAATAGGTGAGTACACACACACACTCACTGACACACTGACACTGACAGACACACACACACACACACACACACACACTTTAGTTTAATATCATTATTATGCACCCCATACCCATCCTGTGGGCGGTAGTCAAAAGATTACAAAGGTACATAATGGGTCCAGTGACTGGACCCCAAAGTTATGATAGCTGAACTAGTTACAAATGTAATGAACTCCAGGTAGATCTCTGGTCACAATCATGGCAAGTTACAGAGGTAATGAATCAGCCTCACTCCTATACATGGTTACAGTCATGAACAAATTACAAAGTAATGAACCACTGATACGTCCACACCTGGTCACACTTGTAATGAGTTATAAATACAAATATTAAGTGGATCATACACCCACACTAGCGCGCGTGCACACATACACACGAGGGCGCACGCACGGACATGTGCACACGAGCGTACAAATATATGCATACACACAAGGATGCACACCCACACACACACACACACACACACACACACACACACACACACACACACACACACACACACACACACACACACACACACACACACACACACCCACCCACACACCCACACTCACACACCCACACCCTCACACACACCCTCACACACTCCCACACACACACCCAAAAAAGTCATTGAGGTTCTACGACGTAAAGTCAATCAGGACCTTAATCTTCCTCTACCTCCCGGAGATTTTGTTGGCTTGATTGAACTCTGTGTTAATTTCAACTGTTTTTCTTTCAATAACAGGCTCTACAAACAAACCTACGGCATTTTCCTTCCTTTTTCATCAAAGCCTGCAAGAAAAGAGCCCTTCAGATCATTAATTCTCCACGCACCAACACCACTCCCAACAAAGTTATAATTCTTCCCAACAGCCAGGTTGCACTGAACGTTTCTAAAGTACTTTCACAAGCTAACACCAGAGTCGCCATCGCTTCCAGCACTTCCCCTCAAGGGAGGTTCCTTGACGTTGGTGAGGGGCTCTTGATCTAAGGAATTGGATCTGTGCTCCGGTTCCCTGAATTGAACCTGAATACCTTCCATCCCCCCACATGCGCTGTATAATCCTACGGGTTTAACGCTCCCCATGATTATAATAATAATTCCAGCACTTCGATAAAGGATCTAACCAGAACAAAATCCAAGCACCACGAACCAGTCAACGCAGGGGTTTACACTATACCCTCTGGAGGCTGCGACAAGATTTATGTAGGTGAAACAGTAAGAAACCTCGACATCCGCCTCAATGAACACATTTATGCATGTAGGAGCGATAACTTGAACAACGCCTGTGTGCAATACTGAAATTCCACCAATCATCTCATGAAGTTCAGGGACGCCCAACTAGTGATCAAAGAAACTAATTTCCGCAGACGCAAGTGCCTTGAATCTTCACTAATGGCTGTTTCTAATACAATTAAACAAAACAAAGGCAGCTTCATCTCTGAAGTCTTAGCAAGAATCCTCCTGAAAACAGTAAACCCTGCCATCACATAGTCTCTCCTGTTAATACTACACAAGCACATTACTGAGAGTCGAAGATCAAAATTAATTTTTTATGAGAGAGCCACAAAATTTGATTAACACAAGCCTATCCGATGTTATCCTGACGCCAAATGACTTCGAACAGGCGATAAATGACATGCCCATGCACTCTGCCCCAGGGCCAGACTCATAGAACTCTGTTCACCAAGAACTGCAAGAAGCCCCTATCACGAGCCTTTTCCATCCTATGGAGAGGGAGCATGGACACGGGGGTCGTCCCTCAGTTACTAAAAACAACAGACATAGCCCCACTCCACAAAGGGGGCAGTAAAGCAACAGCAAAGAACTACAGACCAATAGCACTAACATCCCATATCATAAAAATCTTTGAAAGGGTCCTAAGAAGCAAGATCACCACCCATCTAGAAACCCATCAGTTACACAACCCAGGGCAACATGGGTTTAGAACAGGTCGCTCCTGTCTGTCTCAACTACTGGATCACTACGACAAGGTCCTAAATGCACTAGAAGACAAAAAGAATGCAGATGTAATATATACAGACTTTGCAAAAGCCTTCGACAAGTGTGACCATGGCGTAATAGCGCACAAAATGCGTGCTAAAGGAATAACAGGAAAAGTCGGTCGATGGATCTATAATTTCCTCACTAACAGAACACAGAGAGTAGTAGTCAACAGAGTAAAGTCCGAGGCAGCTACGGTGAAAAGCTCTGTTCCACAAGGCACAGTACTCGCTCCCATCTTGTTCCTCATCCTCATATCCGACATAGACAAGGATGTCAGCCACAGCACCGTGTCTTCCTTTGCAGATGACACCCGAATCTGCATGACAGTGTCTTCCATTGCAGACACTGCAAGGCTCCAGGCGGACATCAACCAAATCTTTCAGTGGGCTGCAGAAAACAATATGAAGTTCAACGATGAGAAATTTCAATTACTCAGATATAGTAAACATGAGGAAATTAAATCTTCATCAGAGTACAAAACAAATTCTGGCCACAAAATAGAGCGAAACACCAACGTCAAAGACCTGGGAGTGATTATGTCGGAGGATCTCACCTTCAAGGACCATAACATTGTATCAATCGCATCTGCTAGAAAAATGACAGGATGGATACCTGGAGTTTACCTGGAGAGAGTTTCGGGGGTCAACGCCCCCGCGGCCCGGTCTGTGACCAGAACGCTGATCAACCAGGCTGTTGCTGCTGGCTGCACGCAAACCAACGTACGAGCCACAGCCCGGCTGATCAGGAACTGTCTTTAGGATAATGAGAACCTTCAAAACTAGGGAGGCCAAGCCCATGATGACACTCTTCAGGTCACTTGTTCTATCTAGGCTGGAATATTGCTGCACTCTAACAGCACCTTTCAAGGCAGGTGAAATTGCCGACCTAGAAAACGTACAGAGAACTTTCACGGCGCGCATAACGGAGATAAAACACCTCAATTACTGGGAGCGCTTGAGGTTTCTAAACCTGTATTCCCTGGAACGCAGGAGGGAGAGATACATGATTATATACACCTGGAAAATCCTAGAGGGACTAGTACCGAACTTGCACACGAAAATCACTCACTACGAAAGCAAAAGACTTGGCAGACGATGCACCATCCCCCCAATGAAAAGCAGGGGTGTCACTAGCACGTTAAGAGACCATACAATAAGTGTCAGGGGCCCGAGACTGTTCAACTGCCTCCCAGCACACATAAGGGGGATTACCAACAGACCCCTGGCAGTCTTCAAGCTGGCACTGGACAAGCACCTAAAGTCAGTTCCTGATCAGCCGGGCTGTGGCTCGTACGTTGGTTTGCGTGCAGCCAGCAGCAACAGCCTGGTTGATCAGGCGCTGATCCACCAGGAGGCCTGGTCACAGACCGGGCCGCGGGGGCGTTGACCCCCGAAACTCTCTCCAGGTAAACTCCAGGTACAGATAATGAACATTGAAACAGGCCTTCTCTATCCAGCCTCCAATAGAAATATTTGTCTAACCAACCTGTCGGTATTGTATACCATTTTGATATTAACCAATTTTTGTTTCCCAAGTAATAGCTTTTATATCCTTTACTCATGTGCAAGTTAATTGTTCTAACATATTGTATTACTACTACTACTACTACTACTACTACTACTACTACTACTACTACTACCACTAGTATTGCACCTCACTCTGAGCCTATATATACCTTCTGTGTCCATGTACTGTTTGTAACGGCTTGACAAAGCTCCTGGAGAGCGAAACGTTGTCACAATAAAATGTCACATTAGTTGCACTTGTGTCCTTTTACTTTAAATAAATAAATAAATAAAATCTGCTTTTGATGTAGCCAATCGACATGTAATCATTAGTGGACTTGCCAGAATGGATGTTGGAAGATGGCTTCTCCGCTGGATTAAAGTTTACCTGTCCAACAGAAACATAGAAGTGTAACTAAGATTTTGAATTAGGAACCCCACAGGGAGGTGTGCTCAGTCCCACCCTATTCAATATTCTAATTAATGCTGATGACATAATGATTCACACCACCGGATTCTCCAACACCCAAAACATTCTTAATCATGTACTAGCATCTTGTCAGGACCTGGGGTTGATAATCTCTACTGATAAAACAAAGATACTCAACAGGCGTCCTCCTCGATAGAGAGGCACAGTTCGTCAGATCCAGTTGCATGATGGGTCTCTTCTAGAATATGTAAGCAGATACAGGTATCTAGGCTTTGAGGTTCCACTGCTTGGACCTGTTGTAACGAGACTTTGTCGCCAATACAAAGAAAGGCTGAGAGCACTTAGAGTTGTGGCAGGTTTTCATCCCAGGTATGGTGCTAATGTTAAAATTGTGAAAATGATGTATCTTGCTTATATTAGATCATTGGTTGATTATGCTGCGCCATTACTTGCTCATGTGTCTGACTGGAAGTTTGAAGGGCTGGAAAAACTGCAAAACGAAGCAATGAGGATCATCCTAGGATGCCCTCGTACTGCCAAAATTTTAAATATGCGGAAAGATCCTAATATTCCAAGCATTAGAGATCGTGTTACTGAAAGAAATATCCTTATTGGGGTCAATATGCTTAGGTTAGCCCATTCAAACCCCTGCACAGAAGCCCTCCAAACTTTCCTCAGCACTGGAGTTTACCTGGAGAGAGTTCCGGGGGTCAACGCCCCCGCGGCCCGGTCTGTGACCAGGCCTCCTGGTAGATCAGAGCCTGATCAACCAGGCTGTTGCTGCTGGCTGCACGCAAACCAATTATGGAAAATTTTCTAGGGTGCTTACCTGTATGTACCTCAACATTATATACATACCAGTAATCTCATTGGGAGACAATCATATTGTTTACCGTAGTCACCCCGTGTAGACATGTGAGAAAACTTAACCACCCCTGGTCGCACCAAGTGGTCCCCTCGACCTCACAATCTTATCCATATCTATCCGAGACCAGTATGGATTGGGTAGCACCCACAAGTACGGTGCTACTAATTAATTGTGGACTGTATAGATTATATTAGTTTAGCTGAATGAAGGGGAGGGGGGTAGGATACACCTGGATACATCCATCAAGGAAAACATTTATACATAATCCCACCACTTACCAGATGTTCTCTGGTGGTCACTTGATGTAGTTGGATCACTCATAACCTATCTAATTACAACATAACACAACTGGCCAGCATAAGTTTGTTATAACTAGAAGGGTTACTTAACTGTGGGTGATTGATACTCCTTATTTCTTCCATTCACCATCTCAGTTTCGATGTCCTGCTACACCGACACGGTTCTCATTCCGGCAGGACGAGGTATCCGTCGGTTTGTCCCGGTTAGAAGTCGTGATTCCATAAATCTCCATTATCCCCGGTACGAGAGTCACACGTTCACTCGGAGCAAGGCGCTCTATTTCACATCCCGCATTCTCTTAACTCAATGTTATTATCACTGATTACATTACCATTCACAAGACGATTTAACGTCTCATAACTATTATACAAATTAGAGGTCACTCCATTAAGATCTGAGGCCGATGAGCGAGGATTAACACAAGGGTATGTCCCCTGGACACACCCTGGCCGTGCACCTGCCACCCGGTCCTACTCTTATCACACATTTTACCACTCTATTACCGTGGTCCCGTAAATCACGTTCCCTCACTCTCCACCAGGAACAGTTACGACACTTCTTATTATGAAATGAGGCCTATATTAATCCTTAGGCCGCCGTGAATGCCAATTTCGTGGTTCCATGCTTTCTCAGCTTCCTCACCACATTCAAAACAATCCGCCTCTCCCCCCCGCACATCCGCGCATGCGCAAAGGGAACTCTTGGTTCTACTCTATTTTCAAATACATTTTTGACCCATATAGACACATTAAACACCTATTAGGCACTATAGTTTCGGAAAATTAAAATATTTTCCACACTGCGGCCGGGCGGAGGTCGTTGCTAGACGACTTACATAATGTGGAGTACAATTTTTCCCATCTTCACTGGCCACCTGGCTTGGGAACTCCAACATTGATATTTACATAATCACCCATTAATTCTTTCCACCTGTTAACTCCTCAGGTAGGGCTCCATCCCAAGCACACTCAAGCCTCCATGCTTCTGGTATTAACAATTTCCCTCTTATTGTAAGGTATGACACTAAGTCTATGCTCTCGGGGCTAATTTGTTGGGCATACTGGAATTATGAGACTTTACAATAACAAGTCTCTCAGTATCCCAAGTCAGCCCCAGCACATTACTGCATATAGGCACCAACTCCATGGCCATCCATATTTATTGAACCCTCAAAATGGACTAATTAGTGTTCCATTCTCTCAGGGGCATAAGCCTATGCTCCCTGGATTAATTTATTGGGCATACTGGAATTATGAGACTTTAACAATAACAAGTCTCTCTCAGTATCCCAAGTCAGCCCCAGCACATTACTGCATATAGGCACCAACTCCATGGCCATCCATATTTATTGAACCCTCAAAATGGACTAATTAGTGTTCCATTCTCTCAGGGGCATAAGCCTATGCTCCCTGGATTAATTTATTGGGCATACTGGAATTATGAGACTTTAACAATAACAAGTCTCTCTCAGTATCCCAAGTCAGCCCCAGCACATTACTGCATATAGGCACCAACTCCATGGCCATCTATATTTATTGATCCCTCAAAATGGACTAATTAGTGTTCCATTCTCTCAGGGGCATAAGCCTATGCTCCCTGGATTAATTTATTGGGCATACTGGAATTATGAGACTTTAACAATAACAAGTCTCTCTCAGTATCCCAAGTCAGCCCCAGCACATTACTGCATATAGGCACCAACTCCATGGCCATCTATATTTATTGATCCCTCAAAATGGACTAATTAGTGTTCCATTCTCTCAGGGGCATAAGCCTATGCTCCCTGGATTAATTTATTGGGCATACTGGAATTTTGAGACTTTAACAATAACAAGTCTCTCTCAGTATCCCAAGTCAGTCCCAGCACCTTACTGCATTATTTCGTTAACCCCTTCACATATCCTCATTAGTTCCTCTTCAGTTGACGTCACACCCGGAAATTGTCCACATAAGATTATTTACCCAATTACTTCGCTCAGTGGACCACCTGTGCACTTAAGGTGTGCATTTATCGTCGCCTGAAGTAAGAACAATTTATTATTTAACTGTTTATTAATGATATCATTATAAGCAGTCAACAATTTTGGTGTCTTGCTCAGTTCGCAGAGCTGGGCCCTTTAACTGTCCATACGCCATCCTATAATTAGTAGGTAATTCTGGACGGTCAAGCTTCCACGGAAGTCGCACCCAGTGATGTCCAGATTCACATTTAACATCCTTCAGGTATTGTTCCTGAGTAAAGGAATCATTTGGACTTTCCTCATTTATATTAATCCCTATGCTGTCCAGCTCCCACAAATTAGACTGGTTCAACATCATTCTCGATAGAAGAATACTTGTACTGGGTTGACCTTTCATGAGTAAGACACCGTGACCGTATTCACTACTTCCTCTAGTCATTATTACTAGGCGGTAGTCTGCCATATATTACATGGCCCGTACCAGTGTTGAGGAGAGTGACGCCGTATGGTTTTGGATTTATGCCCTTTATCCTGAATTTTTACATCCAACACCGGCAAGGCTACCTCAGCTAGGCCATCATTATTGCCATTAGCTGCAACCTTTACATCAGTCACTGTAGTGTCAGGGTTATTAACATTATCATTATTGTCACCATTATTATAAGAATCACATACAACCCTGCACATAACTGTATGGTGCTTTCCCTTGTTGCATTGATAGCAACTGTTCAATTTGGTATGACAATCCTTTACATTATGATTGTCTAGACATCTGATAAATCTGTCAAGTTCTTTCATTCTTTCCACTTTAATATCCCATGAATTACAGGCATTACAATTTTTAGTGAAATGAGTACCCTGGCAGAAGAGGCAGTCTCTCTTTTCCTTGCCTGACCTCTTATTAACTGGGTTACACTTACTGAGGTACTTATTCCTCTTACCTTGATGTGAGGAACCACTATTACTGATTCCTGACTTGATATGTGCCTATTTAACTCTTAACTATGATTATTACCACTGGGATTATTTTTCCCTTTTGAGGCTTGACAGATACTTCAGAGTCATTATGTGTTATATCCTTAGAACTGTTTGGCTGACTGGTCTGCAATTGAACAATTAATTCCTGCCGACCTAGTCTGATTTCCTCCAGACCGTACTATGGAGGTTTTGGCAAACCCACCCTTTGCATTAATAGGTTGATCAACTGCCTGGCTTACACCCTTTAATTTATTCAAAGCCTTACTTTTACAAGACAGTTTTTCTTCCAATTCGTAATGTTGATTAATTAAAACATTCATTTCCATTCCATCTGCACAATTCTCCAGCAGATCTCTTTCACAGTCTTTAAACCACAATTTGTACCAATCAAATCTACTCTCTAAACCATCTAAATATAACTTTAATTCATTAAGGTTCACGGTTCTTTGATTCACTAAATCAAATGCCTTCGTCACATGGCTTTTAATAGCCTGTAATGATGCTTTCATTACTCTAAAATTCACGGACTTGTCAGCCACATTAACTCCATTAGATCCAGTCATGGTTAGAGAATTATTAATCACTGATTATACAACTTAAGTAGGCGCCTTATAAGAGTAATTCTTGCACTTTACTCTTGTATAGATCCTAGCCACCCATGTGCTAGCAATTTATTGGGCTAATTATCATCCATCACACGATCGATTAAACTTGTGCACCCTACACCCACTTCCTTCAATCAGTCACTTAATTATTAAGTAATTAATTCAATTAATTTTTTCACTGATTGCATCCGGTTCACGAAGGACCAACGGGCAGATATGGAAAATTTTCTAGGGTGCTTACCTGTATGTACCTCAACATTATATACATACCAGTAATCTCATTGGGAGACAATCATATTGTTTACCGTAGTCACCCCGTGTAGACATGTGAGAAAACTTAACCACCCCTGGTCGCGGCAAGTGGTCCCCTCGACCTCACAATCTTATCCATATCTATCCGAGACCAGTATGGATTGGGTAGCACCCAAAAGTACGGTGCTACTAATTAATTGTGGACTGTATAGATTATATTAGTTTAGCTGAATGAAGGGGAGGGGGTAGGATACACCTGGATACATCCATCAAGGAAAACATTTATACATAATCCCACCACTTACCAGATGTTCTCTGGTGGTCACTTGATGTAGTTGGATCACTCATAACCTATCTAATTACAACATAACACAACTGGCCAGCATAAGTTTGTTATAACTAGAAGGGTTACTTAACTGTGGGTGATTGATACTCCTTATTTCTTCCATTCACCATCTCAGTTTCGATGTCCTGCTACACCGACACGGTTCTCATTCCGGCAGGACGAGGTATCCATCGGTTTGTCCCGGTTAGAAGTCGTGATTCCATAAATCTCCATTATCCCCGGTACGAGAGTCACACGTTCACTCGGAGCAAGGCGCTCTATTTCACATCCCGCATTCTCTTAACTCAATGTTATTATCACTGATTACATTACCATTCACAAGACGATTTAACGTCTCATAACTATTATACAAATTAGAGGTCACTCCATTAAGATCTGAGGCCGATGAGCGAGGATTAACACACGGGTATGTCCCCTGGGCACACACCCTGGCCGTGCACCTGCCACCCGGTCCTACTCTTATCACACATTTTACCACTCTATTACCGTGGTCCCGTAAATCACGTTCCCTCACTCTCCACCAGGAACAGTTACGACACTTCTTATTATGAAATGAGGCCTATATTAATCCTTAGGCCGCCGTGAATGCCAATTTCGTGGTTCCATGCTTTCTCAGCTTCCTCACCACATTCAAAACAATCCGCCTCTCCCCCCCGCACATCCGCGCATGCGCAAAGGGAACTCTTGGTTCTACTCTATTTTCAAATACATTTTTGACCCATATAGACACATTAAACACCTATTAGGCACTATAGTTTCGGAAAATTAAAATATTTTCCACACCAATGTACGAGCCACAGCTCGGCTGGTCAGGAACCGACTTTAGATGCTTGTCCAGTGCCAGCTTGAAGACTGCCAGGGATCTGTTGGTAATCCCCCTTATGTATGCTGGGAGGCAGTTGAACAGTCTCGGGCCCCTGACACTTATTGTATGGTCTCTTAACGTGCTAGTGACACCCCTGCTTTTCATTGGGGGGATGTTGCATCGTCTGCCAAGTCTTTTGCTTTCGTAGTGAGTGATTTTCGTGTGCAAGTTCGGTACTAGTCCCTCTAGGATTTTCCAGGTGTATAAAATCATGTATCTCTCCCGCCTGCATTCCAGGGAATACAGGTTTAGGAACCTCAAGCGCTCCCAGTAATTGAGGTGTTTTATCTCCGTTATGCGTACCATGAAGGTTCTCTGTACATTTTCTAGGTCAGCAATTTCACCTGCCTTGAAAGGTGCTGTTAGTGTGCAGCAATATTCCAGCCTAGATAGAACAAGTGACCTGAAGAGTGTCATCATGGGCTTGGCCTCCCTAGTTTTGAAGGTTCTCATTATCCATCCTGTCATTTTTCTAGCAGATGCGATTGATACAATGTTATGGTCCTTGAAGGTGAGATCCTCCGACATGATCACTCCCAGGTCTTTGACGTTGGTGTTTCGCTCTATTTTGTGGCCAGAATTTGTTTTGTACTCTGATGAAGATTTAATTTCCTCGTGTTTACCATATCTGAGTAATTGAAATTTCTCATCGTTGAACTTCATATTGTTTTCTGCAGCCCACTGAAAGATTTGGTTGATGTCCGCCTGGAGCCTTGCAGTGTCTGCAATGGAAGACACTGTCATGCAGATTCGGGTGTCATCTGCAAAGGAAGACACGGTGCTGTGGCTGACATCCTTGTCTATGTCGGATATGAGGATGAGGAACAAGATGGGAGCGAGTACTGTGCCTTGTGGAACAGAGCTTTTCACCGTAGCTGCCTCGGATTTTATTCTGTTGACGACTACTCTCTGTGTTCTGTTAGTAAGGAAATTATAGATCCATCGACCGACTTTTCCTGTTATTCCTTTAGCACGCATTTTGTGCGCTATTACGCCATGGTCACACTTGTCGAAGGCTTTTGCAAAGTCTGTATATATTACATCTGCATTCTTTTTGTCTTCTAGTGCATTTAGGACCTTGTCGTAGTGATCCAATAGTTGAGACAGACAGGAGCGACCTGTTCTAAACCCATGTTGCCCTGGGTTGTGTAACTGATGGGTTTCTAGATGGGTGGTGATCTTGCTTCTTAGGACCCTTTCAAAGATTTTTATGATATGGGATGTTAGTGCTATTGGTCTGTAGTTCTTTGCTGTTGCTTTACTGCCCCCTTTGTGGAGTGGGGCTATGTCTGTTGTTTTTAGTAACTGAGGGACGACCCCCGTGTCCATGCTCCCTCTCCATAGGATGGAAAAGGCTCGTGATAGGGGCTTCTTGCAGTTCTTGATGAACACAGAGTTCCATGAGTCTGGCCCTGGGGCAGAGTGCATGAGCATGTCATTTATCGCCTGTTCGAAGTCATTTGGCGTCAGGATAACATCGGATAGGCTTGTGTTAATCAAATTTTGTGGCTCTCTCATAAAAAATTCATTTTGATCTTCGACTCTCAGTCTGGTTAGCGGCTTGCTAAAAACTGAGTCATATTGGGACTTGAGTAGCTCACTCATTTCCTTGCTGTCATCTGTGTAGGACCCATCTTGTTTAAGTAGGGGCCCAATACTGGACGTTGTTCTCGATTTTGATTTGGCATAGGAGAAGAAATACTTTGGGTTTCTTTCGATTTCATTTATGGCTTTTAGTTCTTCCCGCGATTCCTGACTCCTAAAGGATTCTTTTAGCTTAAGTTCGATGCTTGCTATTTCTCTGACCAGTGTCTCCCTACGCATTTCAGATATATTGACCTCTTTTAGCCGCTCTGTTATTCTTTTCCGTCGCCTGTAAAGGGAGCGCCTGTCTCTTTCTATTTTACATCTACTCCTCCTTTTTCTTAGAGGAATAAGTCTTGTGCATACATCGAGTGCCACCGAGTTAATCTGTTCTAGGCATAAGTTGGGGTCTGTGTTGCTTAGTATATCTTCCCAGCTTATATCGGTTAGGACTTGGTTTACTTGGTCCCACTTTATGTTTTTGTTATTGAAGTTGAATTTGGTGAATGCTCCCTCGTGACTAGTCTCATTTTGTCGGTCTGGGGCTCCACGCATACATGTCTGAACCTCAATTATGTTGTGATCTGAGTATATTGTTTTTGATATGGTGACATTTCTTATCAGATCATCATTGTTAGTGAAGATGAGGTCTAGTGTATTCTCCAGTCTAGTAGGCTCTATTATTTGCTGGTTTAAATTGAATTTTGTGCAGAGATTTAAAAGCTCGTGTGAGTGTGAGTTTTCATCAGAGCTGCCTCCTGGTGTTATTACTGCAACAATATTATTTGCTATATTCCTCCATTTTAGGTGCCTTAAGTTGAAATCCCCCAGGAGCAAGATGTTGGGTGCAGGAGCTGGAAGATTTTCCAGACAGTGGTCAATTTTTAACAGCTGTTCCTGGAATTGCTGGGATGTTGCATCCGGAGGCTTGTAGACTACCACAATGACTAGGTTTTGGTTCTCGACCTTTACTGCTAAAACTTCCACTACATCATTTGAGGCATTAAGCAGTTCTGTGCAAACAAGTGACTCTGCAATGTACAGGGCAACCCCCCCCCCCTTTTGCCTGTTCACTCTGTCACATCTGTATAGGTTGTAACCTGGGATCCATATTTCGTTGTCCAAGTGATCCTTTATGTGGGTCTCTGTGAAAGCCGCGAACATTGCCTTTGCCTCTGCAAGCAGTCCACGGATGAAAGGTATTTTGTTGTTTGTTGCTGGCTTTAGACCCTGTATATTTGCAAAGAAGTATGTTATCGGACTGGTGGTATTGTTGGTACTGGGGGGGGGATTTTTTTCCGGCATTAGTATCTGTATCTGTTGGTTTGGAGTGGAGGCCATCGACTGTGGTTCCACTCCAGGAATGACTGGATTTGGTGTACGATTTCTGCCATTTCCTGCCAGTTTTTTTTTCCTTCCTGGCACTAAAAAACCTCTCCCTCTTGAGTGGCTATGGCTACCCAGGTTTTCCCATGGCCTGGATGTTTTGTATCTTTTTGTCCCCTTTAGATGGTATGCCTGGCAATTTAAGTTATAGCACAGTCTTTCCTGTACTGAAGAGGTACACATTTCAGGGTGAAAAAGCTTACAGGAAGGGAGTTTGCATTTTCCTGTTGTCATATGGGCATGGCATTTTCTAGGGTGGTCATAGTTGCATGTCCCATCTGTTTTTCCAGATTTCCCATGCCAGCAGATACCAAGTGCATAGTATGTGCACAGGCTTGGTTTCCGCTTGCCTTGGATTTCTGTTGCTGTATTCCCTGTTGGTGCATGTTTCCCTGTCTTACTTCTATCCTCCCTAGCACCAACAATGGAGCTCCCACCAGTTGTTTTTGGTAATTTATCCTCACTATTGCTATTGGAGTCCTCTTGTTTGCTATTTCCTGCGGTATTTCTAGTTTGCAATATTGGTTTTATCTTATCTTTGACTACACTTGTTTCCCCACTACGGCTCCTGTCCCCTATGAGGTCATTTATATGTATTCCTTCCTGCGTATAATTCCCGACTACCTGGACAAAATCTCCAGCTTCACCATTACTGTCTCCCAGGACAGTATCTCCAGCTTCACCATTTCTGTCTCCCAGGACAGCACCTCCAGCTTCACCATTACTGTCTCCCAGGACAGCACCTCCAGCTTCACCATTACTGTCTCCCAGGACAGCATCTCCAGCTTCACCATTACTGTCTCCCAGGACAGCACCTCCAGCTTCACCATTACTGTCTCCCAGGACAGCACCTCCAGCTTCACCATTACTGTCTCCCAGGACAGCACCTCCAGCTTCACCATTACTGTCTCCCAGGACAGCACTATCAGCCCCACATTTACTGACTACCAGGACATCACCTCCAGCCTTACAGTTTGTGACTACATGGCCAGTATCAAGGGCAGTACCATTCAGCCCAGACTTTTTATGTTCCCATCTGTTGTAGAAAGCTTCCAGGTTTTCTATGAAAGCAGCTTTGATGTTGTCCTCTTTTAATACCCTTGTGATTTTAGTCCACAGATTTTCCTCATTTGGGCATACCCAAAAACACTTCTCTGTTTTAATACTGCTTGTAGCTAGTTCTTGAATATCTGCACAAGGGGCGTGACACCAATTTCCACAAAAATGACAATTTATCCATGTGGAAGCCCGTTTGTTTGACTGACCACAGACTACACACAGCTTCATAATGATTTGAATGGTTGATTTACTGCAATTCTACTAGCAACCTCTTGAATATTCTATTAATAACCTTAAATGAAGCTCTAGCTATTTGTATTTCTGCTTCTAACTGTTTTTGTATATTGGACAGCTTACCGTCACGTTCCTGATTTTTAATGTTTGTGTTTATAAGGGCGCCTACAACCCCATCCGTTTACAGTCTGCTTTATTGTCCAACGAAACCGTTTGAAACCAGTCCCGGGTTCGGACCAGTCAAGGGTTCGGACCAGTCAAGGGTTCGGACCAGTCGATCTGATCTGATCAGTGGGTCACTTATTTAAAACATACTGGTCGGTGATTTGAGCTAACACATGAAGGATCTACTGGAAATTATCTACCCGAGTAATATGTGATTTGACTGATACAAAAGTATAACTTGCGTGTTGAAGAGCCGGTGATATCTGGCAGCTCCTACAGTGACGAACGGTCGACCTCAACCCTTGTTTATCACTCGCTGTATCTAGCTTTTCTATTTTTTTTTCCGTCTCCACCACAATAAATGCTATATTATCACTATAGTTGACTGGTGCAAATTTTGGAGGAAGGACGCTTTTTCTGTAGTAATAATTGCTTCTCGTTGTGTAGACCCCTGGCAGTCTTCAAGCTGGCACTGGACAAGCACCTAAAGTCGGTTCCTGATCAGCCGGGCTGTGGCTCGTACGTTGGTTTGCGTGCAGCCAGCAGTAACAGCCTAGTTGATCAGGCTCTGATCCACCAGGAGGCCTGGTCACAGACCGGGCCGCGGGGGCGTTAACCCCCGGAACTCTCTCCAGGTAAACTCCAGGTAAACTACAAATTCGGTATGCTCTTAGGAAAAACCCGATGATGATGCCTCTTTTGGTCTTGGTATCTTGACTGGAATAGAAGTGTGTTAGATCATTTTTATTGGTTGGTTTCCGATAAACTTGAAATCTTAGGTTGTTGTCTACTTTGTGAATGAGGACGTCGAGGAAAGGTAGCTTGTCATTGGACTCTTCTTCTAGTGTAAACTGGATCGCCGGTTCAACTGCGTTGAGCCTTGCCTGAAGATTCCGTACATCAAAACGTTTGGGAGTTATTACGAGGACGTCGTCCACGTAACGTAACCAAGTGACGCTTGAAGGATTGTAGATGAATGGTTCACAGAACCGGCACGTTGATAAATTAGACACATGTGCAACTCTTCACATCTCTACTGTTCCTGCCTACTTTCTGTATTCGACTGAAGAAGCCTACTGTGTAGGCGAAACGTTTCGGAATAAAGTTGTCTAACTGTTGCATATGTGTCTTACCTAACAACTCTTGGGTATCTTTATTAAGGAAACGTTTCGCCACACAGTGGCTTCATCAGTCCATACACAGCAGAAGCTTGAAGAATATGCGGAGAATGAGGTAATCAGTCCCTCAACCTTGAGTCGATGTGGTCAGTCCATCAATCTTGAGTAGAATACGGCATTTGAGCGGAGAAGGAGCTTATAAACCATAGGTAGGAGAGGTGCAGCAGTCATAGGTGGTGTCAAATTTGCCCAATGTGGAAGTAGGTCGTGCCCAAGGGTTAGGCAAACGAAGAATTCCTAAGTATTAAGATCCCAAGGAGTTGCAGTGTCTGACAGGATTGTAGATGAATGGTTCACAGAACCGACACGTTGATAAATTAGACACATGTGCAACTCTTGGATATCTTTATTAAGGAATTCTTCGCTTGCCTAACCCTTGGGCACGACCTACTTCCACATTGGGCAAATTTGACACCACCTATGACTGCTGCACCTCTCCTACCTACGGTTTATAAGCTCCTTCTCCGCTCAAATGCCGTATTCTACTCAAGGTTGATGGACTGACCACATCGACTCAAGGTTGAGGGACTGATTACCTCATTCTCCGCATATTCTTCAAGCTTCTCCTGTGTATGGACAGATGAAGCCACTGTGTGGCGAAACGTTTCCTTAATAAAGATACCCAAGAGTTGCACATGTGTCTAATTTATTGACGCTTGAAGGAATGATGTTGGCGAAGTGTTCGGACTCTAGGTGTTCCATGTATAAATGGCTAGGACGGCACTGATGGGGGACCCCATTCCCATACCGTAGGTTTGTTTGTAGAGCTTGTTATTGAAAGAAAAACAGTTGAAATTAACACAGAGTTCAATCAAGTCAACAGAATCTCCGGGAGGTAGAGGAAGATTAAGGTCCTGATTGACTTTACATCGTAGAACCTCGATGGCTTTTTTGGTAGGTACTTTTGTGAAGAGGGAAGTCACATCCAAACTGCTTAGTTTCTTGTTACGGATGGAGAGGTTTCGGATGCGGTTGAGAAGGTCGCCTGAGTGTTTAAGATGAGCGGGGCTGATGGTTCCCAGAAGGCAGGAAAGATGTTTGGCAAGAACTCCGGCTAGTTTGTGTGGAGCACTGCCTATTCCTGACGTGATAGGTCTGAGAGGAATATTGTGTTTATGGGTCTTGGGTAAACCATACATGTGTGCTGGTTTAGGGTTGCTTGGTAACAAGTACAGAAGTTTCTTCCCTTCTCTAGTGCGTTTGAGTATTTGTCTGGTTTCGTATAGAAAATCTTTGGTGAGCGTCTCCCACTGTTGATTGCTGATGGGTTCGTATGTAGATTGATCATTCAAAAGGTCCATCATTTTAGTGTTGTAGTCACTGGTGTTGAGTATGACGACTCCACCTCCTTTGTCGGCGGTGGTGACGATAATGTTGGGGTCGTTGGCGAGGTTCTTAAGGGCAGTGATGTATCGTCTAGGAAGATTAGAAGAAGAAGGTTCACATAAAGCTGCAGTGAGAAGGCCCTGTATATAACCCTTCTGGAAGTTGCTGTCACTGTGTCTATGGTTCCTGGTAACTAGATTGAGTTGATAGTTAGGTTTGCGTATGTTGGTGGCAAATTTGAGTCCCAGACTCAGTGCTTGTTTCTCGTAGTCGGTTAAGGTGCGTGACGATAAGTTGTTTATCAGGGATACGCGTCCCATGGCTTGATAAAGCTCCTGGAGAGCGAAACGTTGCCACAATAAAATGTCACATTAGTTGCACTTGTATCCTTTTACTTTACATATTGTCGGTAATTCTACCAACTTTATTACAATATCAAACTCTTTATCGTGGTCAACAGCCTCAAAAGCTTTACTGAAGAAAGTTAATAAATTAGTTAGACAAGACCGGCCTCTTGTGAATCCATGCTGAGTATCATTAATCAAGCTATACTTATCGAGATGGCTTCTTATAATCTGAGCTATAATTGACTCTAGTAATTTGCCTACAATTGAGGTCAGGCTTATTGAGCGGAAATTTGACGGTAACGGCTTGTCCCCTGTTTTAAAAATAGGAATTACATTAGCCATGGTGGGTTGGTAGGTAAGACACATAGGCAACAGTTAGGCAACTTTATTCCGAAACGTTTCGCCTACACAGTAGGCTTCTTCAGTCGAATACAGAAAGTAAGCAGGAACAGTAGAGATGTGAAGACGATGTAATCAGTCCATCACCCTTGAAGTCGTAGAATTTGAGGTTGTCAGTTCCTCAGTCTGGAGAAGTTCAGTTCCATAGTCAGGAACTATCTGAAGATCAAGCGACAGTGCGGGGACTTAAATACTGTCGGAAGGAGAGGTGCAGAGTAGTAGTAGTAGTGAGAATGTAGCCACTGAGAGGTCAGGTCCCTCTCAGATCCAACAGTTCTCACTTGAAAGGGTTGTCCAAGGTGTTTTCTGTACCAAGAGGCCATGTGTTGCAGTGTCTGACAAGATAAACATCAAAATTGTATACCATTTTGATGTACATTAGCCATCTTCCACATATCAGACACTACACCTGTTTGAAGAGATAAATTAAAAATATTAGTTAATGGTTCACAGAGTTCCATTTTGCATTCCTTAAGAACCCCTGTGTGAGGGAAAAGTTCAATAGATAGGAGTAGCGAGGGAGTGTATAGTAACTTGAGGAGACCTCTGACATAGTTTCGAAAAACCTAAGCTTGTCAATGGACCAGTACAAAACCTATTTTGATTCCAAAAGTCAGAGGAGAAGTTTTAAAGGAGGGGATGAAGTTCTGGTACTTTTGCCTATCAAGTCAAATAAATTATTAGTAGCATGGAAAGGTCTATATAAAGTATTAAAAATTTGTGGGAAAGTTGACTACCTCATAGAAGTCAAGGGGAAACCTAAGCTTTATCATATCAACATCCTTAAGAAATGTTACCGAAGAAATTCGGTTAACTGCCTTAATAACTTTGACTTAGTTTTTCCACACGAACTTGATAAGTCAACTGAAGAACTGAAGACTATGATGAAGAACTACATGACTTGGTGACTCTTGACCACTCGGGCGCAACCAACATTAATATTAATGAATCTTTGGATGACCATAAGAGACATGAACTACTTCAATGTGTGAGTAACTTTTCAGACGTCTTTACTGATATTCCAGGTGTTACCTCCACGGTAGTCCATAAGATTGACTTATTGACGGACAGTCCGATCAGACGGAAATTATACCCAGTTCCAGTTCACCTTAGGGATGCATTTGACCGAGAGGTAGACAAATTATTAAAACTAAAGATCATTGAACCTTCAGTATCTGCATATTGCTCACCAGTAGTCATGGTTAAGAAGGAGGATAATTCATATAGACTTGCTATTGACTTCAGAGGCCTTAATGCTATAACTCGGTGGGATGCTGAGCCTATGCCCTTAATAGATAGCAATCTACACAAATTTTATGACGCTTCCTTCTTTTCAGAGATTGATATTGCGCAGGCATATCATCAAGTAATGTTAGATCCTTCTTCTAAGCAGTACACCACTTTTCCTACCCACCAAGGACTGATGCAGTATAGAACTATGCCCTTCGGTTTGGTAACTGCCTGTGCTACCTACGTGAGACTGATGAGAAAGGTCTTGGGTAATATGCCAAATGTTTCAGTTTATTTTGATAACATTTATGTAATGACATCCATGTGGGGCGAACATATCCAAACATTAACAACAGTTTTGCGTAGGTTACGCTCACATGGCCTCACTGCCAAGCCAAAGAAATGCTTCCTTGGGTATAACAAGATTAGATATCTTGGACTGATACTTTCTAATAACTCTCTGCAGCCTCTCCCCAGTAAGATCAAAGCTTTATTAGAATTTAAATTCCCCAAAACCAAGAAGCTCATGCGTAGCTTTCTTGGTTCTGTAAATTTTTATGCACGGTTTATCCCGAACCTTACTGATCTTACAGGCATCTTATCCGACTTCCTTAAAAAGTCTGTGAAGGAACCTCTTGAACTTTCCGATGTAGCTCGGGAAAAGTTTAATGAGATTAAAAGTATCTTTTTGAAAGACCCTATACTTAAGATTCCAGATATTAATAAAACATTTTGTTTAAGAACTGATGCCTCCAATACTGGCTTAGGTGCAGTGCTACTACAATACCATGATGGTACTCCCTTCCCTGTATGCTTCCTAAGCCAGAAACTCCTTCCCGCAGAAACGAGATACTCCGCCATAGAAAAGGAATGTTTGGCCCTTGTGTGGGGTATCTCCAAACTTAAATTTTATTTGCTGGGAAAAGAATTAATTTTAGAAACGGATCACAAACCTTTGATATACCTAGAAACTTTTAAGGGAACCAACAGTCACCTCTTGAGGTGGACATTGGCACTCCAGGCTTTTAAGTTCCATATTGTGTATATTAATAGTTCATCCAATTATTTCTCTGACTGGTTAAGTCGTGACAGTCAGAAGAAGATTTGTTGCCTTACGTGGCTTCCACATGTTAGAACTTTTTCCTCGCCTATTCTTCTTATACTTCTTGAATATAAGTCTTGGTATGGGGGACTGTGAGGGAAAAGTTCAATAGATAGGAGTAGCAAGGGAGTGTATAGTAACAATAGTTTCATTGCCGGCTACTTGTTAAGGTAGGGCAAGTCCAGCTCCCGCTATTCCCCCTCCCCCATTTTTCCCCCTCCCCGAAAGTGATAGTTTGATTGCCGGCTGCTTGTTAAGGTAGGGTCAGTCTAGCTCCCACTATCCCTTCCCCTCCCTTTTTCCCCCCCCCCTCGATAGGTGACGTGTGGGGCTCCGGTCAAACAGTAAATCACTGAACTCACAGCTCCAAACACTACTGTAGTACACGCCTGATCATATTTTAGTGGACTTATTGGTTGAAAGCTTCACTTTTGACCAATAATTAACTTAGTCCTTTCATTCTTTATCTGTTAAATGTTTTAATAATCACCACATCTTTTAGGTATTGTACTTATCATGGAGAGTGATTTCTTAAGCAGTGGGTAATCTGTCTCTCATTACAGCTTGGAATGACAGAGAGGGTCACCTGCCAACCAACGAGAAGAATAGAAGGAGACAGACTAACATCCTGAGATGTCCCATGTTTAGTCTACTTACCTGTTATGTAAGCCAACACAGGACCTAACCCCTCATCATAGCAGTGGTAACAAACCTGTTTTCCTGTCATCTGAAGTAATTACACATGGCTATACTTGGTGAAGAACGAGCCAGTGGTGGTCACCAACACCTGCTACCCCTCCCCCACATCAGCAACAGCTACGATTTCAACAACACTCAGTGTCACCAACACCTGACACCCCATTACCATGATATACCTATATTAGCGTTGAGTTCAAATGTAATTTTTTTCATTTCATTTTTCATTTTTCTTTCAATTAGGATACCCATTCATGTTTTATTGTTTTACATTTTCCGTTTCTAAATAATAAAGTGTTTATCATTGTCTGTTATTATTTCTTTTCTATTCATTAATTTTCCTGAGGAGGAGCCAGCCTTGGTAATACTGACTGAAGTTGTTACAGGGCTGAGTAAGCCTTCACACCTTGAAAAAAAACTCATCAGGACCCGGCGGCTTATTTTGCTTCAGTCTGTCTATCTGCTTCACAACCATTTCACTAGTGACTGTGATGTTACATAATTTATCTTCTTCTAGCCCACTATAAAAATTAATTACTGGAATATTGTTAGTGTCTTCCTGTGTAAAAACCGAGAGAAAATAATTATTTAAAATCGAGCACATTTCATTCTCTTTGTCAGTAAGATGCCCATAGTTATTTTTAAGGGGACCTATCTTATCTCTAACTTTTGTTCTATAGACCTGGAAAAAACTTTTTGGGTTAGTTTTAGAATCCCTAGCAACTTTAATTTCATAGTCCCTTTTAGCTTTTCTTATCCCCTTTTTAATGTCCCTCTTAATGTCAATATACTGATTCATAAGATGACCCTCACCTCTTTTGATACGCCTATAAATTCCTTTCTTATGCCCTAGTAGATATTTCAGCCTATTATTCATCCATTTTGGGTCATTTCTATTTGATCTAATTTCTTTATATGGGACAAACGTTCTTTGAGCAGCATGTATAGTGTTCAGAAAACTGTCATATTGATAGCTCTCTTCGTTACCCCAGTCAACAGATGATAAGTGTTCTCTAAGCCCATCGTAATCTGCTAAGCAAAAATCTGGGACTGTTACTGAGTTATCGCTACTATCGTACTTCCATTCAATGCTAAATGTAATTGATTTGTGGTCGCTAGCACCCAGTTCCTCTGAAATTTCTAAATTATTAACAAGGGATTCATTGTTTGCCAGAACTAAGTCAAGCAGGTTATTTCCCCTTCTAGGTTCTGTCACAAACTGCTTCAAAAAACAATCCTGAACTACTTCTAAGAAGTCGTATGATTCTAAATTCCCAGTCAAGAAATTCCAATCAATATGACTAAAGTTAAAGTCTCCTAGAATTACTACATTATCGTGCCTTGTGGCCTTAACAATTTCCTCCCATAGTAGTCTCCCTTGGTCCCTATCTAAGTTTGGGGGACGGTATATCACTCCTAAAATCGGTTTTTCATGCCCCTCTGAAAATTCTATCCAAACAGACTCTGTATGTGTTACTTCAGACTTAATACCCGTTTTTATGCAACAGTTCAAGCGATCTCGGACATACAATGCCACCCCACCCCCCTTCCCGATACTTCTATCTACTTGGAACAATTTAAAACCCTGAATGTGACATTCCACAGGCATGTCCCAACTTTTTGAATTAAACCACGTCTCAGTTAAGGCAAATACATCAATGTTACCTGCACTAGCAACTAATCTCAACTCGTCCATCTTATTCCTAGCACTACGGCAATTAGCATAATAAACATTGAAAGACTCTCCTTTCTCTTTACCCTTCCTGTTCATTTCTGTTTTTCTACTAAACCTATTACTGTCCTTATCACCCAATGTCACTGACTTTTCAATATCTACCTCGTTCTGCTTATTACTAGTTCCCCTAGAACTCATAATATTACTACACTGGGACTTCACTGCTTTCCTGCCAAAACCCATACCACTAACTATTCCTAGTTTAAAGTCCTAACAGCTCCCTCCACTGCAGTTGCCAGTGCTCCCACCCCACACCTAGATAAGTGAACCCCATCCCTGGCATACATGTCATTTCTGCCATAGAAGAGGTCCCAGTTGTCAATGAATGTTACCGCATTTTCCTTACAGTATTTGTCCAGCCAGCAATTGACACCAATTGCCCTGGACAACCATTCATTTCCAACTCCTCTCCTTGGCAAAATACCACATATGACAGGGTTCCCACCCTTCCTCCTAATTATTTCTATTGTTGACCTATACCTGCTAATCAGGTCTTCACTCCTACGTCTGCCAACATTGTTGCCTCCAGCACTGAGACAGATAATAGGATTGTTCCCATTACCTCTCATGATGTAATCCAGACGGCTAACAATATCTTCCATCCCAGCCACAGGAAAGCAAACCCTCTGTCTCCTACTCCTGTCCTTCAAGCAGAACGCCCTATCCATATACCTAACTTGGCTATCCCCAACAACAACAATATTCTTACCTTCCTTGGTGTCGTTCGTCGTGACGTTTCCAGTAGTCGACTCACATTCGTCGGGTAGCACTGAGAATGTATTAGATGTTTCCACAACAGTTTCCGCGGCAGTCTCTTTCTTCTTCATTGTTTCTACCTTTCCATTCGTCTTCTTGATCGTCAACTTCGTTCCCTGCTGTCCAGCCACTGACCAGTTTTCTTTCTTGACCTGAGGATTCAAAACAGGAGGACTACTACGAATCTTCTTGTTTTCCTCGGTCAGTCGCCGAATCTCCATCTTCACCATCCTTAATTCTTCCTTAAGCTGTTGGTAAAGTTGCTCGATGGAGGGCATCTTGTTTCAATTCGTAGAGTGCGCGCAAACAGGTCTTCACAAGATACCTTCACAAGATACCTTAGTGAAAAAAGTTAGCAAATTCGTCAGACAGGGACGCCCCTTTGTTAAACCGTGCTGAGATTCATTAATCAATTTATGCTTTTCAAGATGGCTAAGAATTGCCTTGGCAGTTACTGATTCCATAAATTTTCCCAATATGGACATAAGGCTTATTGATCTATAGTTTGAAGCTAAGGATCTGTTACCTGCCTTGTTAATAGGTATTACATTTGCCATTTTCCACTTATCTGGTACTATGCCAGTTTGTAGTGATATATTGAAAAGATTTGCCAAAGGTATGCTAAGTTCCTTTTTACATTCCTTTAAAACCATTGCAAACAGTTCATCAGGGCCTGGGGATTTGTTAGGCTTTGATTTCTCTATTTCTCTGAGGACCATGTCACTAATTACCCCTAATCGTGCATTTATTTATTTTTTATTTATTTATTTCCAATTTGTGCACACATACAGAGGTACAAAAAAAAATACAGATAAGAGCAGTATGCCAAAGCCACTTATACTATGCATAGCATTACGGGCTGGCTTAAAATTAACTTAAGATTAACTAAGCAATGATTATTGTTATTATTATAATCAAAAAGAAGCGCTAAGCCACAAGGACTATACAGCGCTGCTACTAAGCAATGATGAAATCAGTGATAAAACATTAATGTAAACAGATAACTATAAAGCACAAGTGAGTATTACAAAGACAGGTCATATGGTTGCATTCAGTTAGGTAGTGATTCTGTTAGGTAGTGTATTTAAAAAATAATAAAGTTAGATTGGGTTTTAGGTTTAACATTTATGTGATATAATTGTGAGAAACATTTAAGATATACAATTTATAATGTTCAGTTATTCAGTATTTATTTGGTTTTGGGTGAGTAAGTAATCTTTGAGAAGAGACTTGAATTTATAAACAGGTTGTGTTTCTTTTATATTTACAGGTAATGAATTCCAGATTTTAGGGCCTTTTATGTGCATTGAGTTTTTGCATAGTGTGAGATGGACACGAGGAACATCAAAGAGTGATCTGTGCCTTGTGTTATGGTCATGTGTTCTGTTGAGGTTGGCAAGGAGATGTTTGAGGGGAGGGTTAATATCAGAGTTAAGTGTTCTATGTATGTAATAGGTGCAGTAATAGTTTGTTATCGTCCTGTTCTACATAATTTTTTATTTCTGGAATTTCGCTAGTATCTTCCTGAGTAAAAACTGAGAGAAAGTAAGTGTTGAAAAGTTCACACATTTCCTTTTTACTGTCTGTGGTCTGACCAGAGTTACTCTTAAGTGGGCCTATCTTGTCCTTAATCTTACTTCTGTATACCTGAAAGAACCCTTTTGGGTTAGTCTTCGAATCCTTTGCGACTTGAGCCTTATAATCCCTTTTTGCATTTCTTATTGCTTGTTTTATTTCTCTCTTTAAATGAATATATCAAGGGAGCTAGTCACTCGTTGCCCTTTACTAACTCTCTTTGTTTGTTGATCAGTTGCTTTGCCTTTACTAGCAACTTTATTTTGAATATTGTCTTTTAAACATATCCCTGGGGTATCCTGGTAATATCTAATGTTTTCATCCCTAATAATGCAGCCTGATTGTTTCCCACAAACACCCATACCTCTATAATCTATAAGTTTAAAGTCCTAGACAAGTCATCAATGACCCCCTCAATCGAATTGGCTAATGCAACCACTCCAGCCCCAGGGAGATGAACCCCCATCCCTTGTATACATATCATGTTTGCCATAGAATTTGTCCCAGTTATGAATGAATGGGATTGCAAGTTCCTTGCAGTACCTGTCTATCTAGCAATTTATACCAATTGCCCTAGACATCCTATATATATATATATATATATATATATATATATATATATATATATATATATATATATATATATATATATATACAAATATATAGTAGGTACAGTAGTATGAGTCCATATTTTGAAGAGTGGGAAGTGTGTTGTCTGGCACTGTACTGTACCCAGTTATTCATCTTATATTAATATTACTCAACAATTTGTAACTGGTTATATTCTGTCACTTTATATTTTCACCAAGTTCTGCAACACTTTTTGACCATGTTTAATACTTACATCTACTTTATATACCGCTTACAGACTAGCTTACATACTGTTGCTTTATATTTTACCAAGTAAATCGCTTGTATTTCACTACATTCTGTAACTAGTTTATCTACTCTTCTTCCTTATTATATTCAATTATTCAAATCTCTGTATAACTCTTCATTATGTAGCAAGTTCGTATACTATTCATTGCCTTTATAACATGCCACCAAATTTTTAGCCGTATTGACCATTACATTTTTATGAATATATATTTTTTACTGCTCATAACATAGTTACTCTGCAATTATGCAGTCATTTAGTTCTATTTCACCATTTATTTTTTTTCGATTTTATCAAAAGCACTACCATTATTTGGTATAAGTACACTGGAGTTTACCTGGAGAGAGTTCCGGGGGTCAACGCCCCCGCGGCCCGGTCTGTGACCAGGCCTCCTGGTGGATCAGAGCCTGATCAACCAGGCTGTTACTGCTGGCTACACGAAAACCAACGTACGAGCCACAGCCCGGCTGGTCAGGAACCGACTTTAGGTGCTTGTCCAACTGCCAGCTTGAAGACTGCCAGGGGTCTGTTGGTAATCCCCCTTATGTATGCTAGGAATGCTAATATTGATTCAGACCTTGACTACCTCGCAGATCTTTACAATAATTAGCGTACAACTAACAAAGACCGCAAATACTACACAACTAGCCAAGCGCAAACAAGCTTAAGTAACAAGAAAATCTCAATTTGCAGTTGCAATGCCAAATATCTAAGTATACACTATGATGACGTCACAGCCATCCTAGAGTCGCTACATTATATACTAATTTTCATTATTTTCACAGAAAACTGGCTAAAACTTGGTAAAATAGACACATATTAGCATGTCTGGAAACAATCAAAAGTAGGTGGCACTGCTGTATACTAATCCACCGAGACAGTGCATAAATTTAATACGTAGCAGAGATGAAAACGGGATATACATACTTGCTCACTCTACAACTAACAACATAAGTGCCTCAAAAGCAATAGGGGCTGTCTACAGAACTCCACTTTCACAGTCACCTTTGGGAATAACCTTAAAGACCTAACCATGAATAATAAATTAAACATGCATCATTTAATATTTGCTGGTGACTTTGACATTAATTTCATTCAATCATATAACTCACAAATAGTTGACCTCCTTAACAACATGCATAAATTACCTTTTACTGTCCTTAATAACCATACATATTATTGAGCCATCCGCATCTTCCCTAGACCATATTTGGATATACATTACAGCGCCTCTAAAGGCTGGCATAATCACTGCAATACTACTGATCACTACTATACCATCTTTTGTTACCAACATATCCAAACTACCTATGGACACCTATATTTCATTCACGTTCCATGATGAAGTATTAGTAAACAATTTTATCGTGTCAGTAAGCACAACTGATTGGCAGAGAGAGAGAATGCAACAACAATACTTATATTCCATAAATTATATTCATGTGTCAAAGTTTACAGCAGAGACACAGTCATTGGCCTCCACTCCAGAACAACAGATATTAAAGCCAGCAAATAAAACCCTTCTAAATTCCATCAGTATAACGACATTTATCTTTGCAAACATACAGGGTCTAAAGCCATCAACAAACAACAAAATTCCTTACATCAAGGGACTGCTCACGGAGTCAAATGCAATGTTTGCAGCTTTCACAGAGACCCACATAAATTTAGGATCATTATGACAACAAAATATGGATCCCAGGTTATAACCTATTCAGAGACAACAGACTAAACAGGCTTGTACGTCACAGAGTCGCTCATTTGCTCAGAAATACTAAACACCTCAAATGATGTAGTTGGAGTTTTGGCAGTAAAAACTGAAACCCAAAATCTTGTCATTGTGGTTGTATAGAAACCTCAGGATGCAACTTCCCAGCAATTCCAGGAACAGCTTTTGAAAATTCATCACTGTCTGAAAAATCTCCCAATTCCTGCCCCAAATATCTTAATACTGGGAGATTTTAACCTGAAACACCTAAAATGGAGGAGTGTAGCAAATAATATTTTAGCAGGGATCACCCCAGGAGGCAGCTCAGATGAAAATTCACTCACACACGAGCTATTAAATCTCTGCACCAAATTCACTTTAAACCAGCAAATATTAGAGCCTACAAGACTAAACATACGCTGGACCTCATCGTCACTAACAACGGCGATCTGATACGTAATATAACCGTATCAAATTCAAATTCAAATTCAAACTTTATTCTCTATAAGTATTACAATGCTGAGTTTACAGAATTTGGTTATTGTGTGGTTTACATGTAGTAAAATAATAATTACAGAGTATACCACTAGAACGCCTAGCATGGCTAGGCATTTCGGGCAGACTTATATTAAATCTTAGGTTTAAAATGTTACAGAATTATGAGATAAGTTGGTATTATGGCTAAGTGACTAAATACTAGTTGTGAGTTTAGCAATGTGAATGCTTTTGTTTTGGCACTATACATAGTTTCAGTATTGGAGTATCACAGGCCAACTTTTGACTAGTTAAGATTCATTATTTTGAGATTGAGATTGATATTTCTGTTTATGGTCAAATGGGTGAGTGAGTGTAAGTGTGAACCACCAGGTGGTATTCGTATTATTAGTTGACAGGGTGTATCAGGGAGATAAGATGTTTTCTGATGGTAGTTTTGAAGGTGATGAATGTGTCTACAGTTTTGGAATTTTCAAGTAGGGTGTTCCAGATTTTAGGGCCTTTGACATACATTGAATTTTTGTAAAGGTTTAGTCGGACACGGGGAATGTCATAGAGATGTTTGTGTCTGGTGTTGTGCCTGTGGGTTCTGTCACAACTATCAAGAAAGCGTTTTAGGTCAAGGTTAATATTGGAATTTAAGGTCCTGTAGATGTAGATTGCTCAGTAGTAAGTGTGGATGTACTGAACAGGGAGTAAGTTTAGATCTATGAAGAGTGGGGGGGGGTGTTGCCAGGGATGGGATTTAGTGATTATTCTTACAGTGCCTGCACTCTGAAGGAGGGGTGTTAATGTTGCAGTTTAAAAACTGTAGTGTAAAGCACCCTTCTGGCAAGACAGTGATGGAGTGAATGATGGTGAAAGTTTTTCTTTTTCGGGCCACCCTGCCTTGGTGGGAATCGGCCAGTGTGATAATAATAATAAAAAAATCTTACTGTGGCTTTTTGTTGGGTTATTATTGGCTTTAGGTGTGTTGCTGCAGTTGAACCCCAAGCACAGATAGCATAGGTGAGGTATGGATATATAAGTGAATGGTATAGTGTGAGAAGGGCAGTTTGCGGCACGTAGTATCGTATCTTGGAGAGGATCCCAACATCAAAGACAATACACTCAGATCACAGCATAATAGAGGTACAGACTGTATGCAAAGGGGTCCTGACCAGCAAAATATTATCAGTCATGAGGGTATCTTCACAAAATTCAACTTCAGTAAGAAAAATATACAATGGGATCAAGTAAACCATGTCCTAAATGAAACAAGCTGTGAAAATATCTTAAACGACACGGATCCGAACCTTTGCCTAGAAAAAATAACTCTGTGGCACTTGAGGTTTGCTCAAGGCACATTGCATTAAGAAAAGGAAAGAGAAGATGTAAATTAGAAAGAAAGAGACACTCCCTATACAGACGAAGGCGAAGAATCACAAAGCTGTTGAGAAGGGCCAATATATCTGAAACACGAAGGGAGGCACTGGTCAGAGAAATAGCAAATATCAAATTAAGCTTAAGGAATCTTACGGGGAGACAAGAATCTCAGGAAGATCTAAAAGCCATAAAGGAAATTGAAAAAAAAATACTTCTTCTCTTATGCCAGATCTAAGGGTAAAACAACATCAAGTATGGGGCGCCTACTTAGGCGAGATGGGACCTACATAGATGACAGCAAAAAAATGAATGAGATACTAAAGTCCCAATACGATTCAGTGTTCAGCGAGCCGTTGCCCAGATTAAGGGTCGACAATCTACATGAATTCTTTATGACTGAGACCCAAAATTTGGCCATCTCAAAAATCTCTGATATTATCCTAACACCACAATATTCTGAAAAGGCAATAAATTACATGCCCATACACTCTGCCCCAGGCCCAGACGCATGGAACTCCGTGTTCATCAAGAAATGCAAGAAGTCCCTATCGCGTGCCTTCAGCATTTTATGGAGAGCGAGCATGGACACAGGGGTCATCCCACACTCACTAAAAACAACAGACATAAGCCCATTCTACAAAGGTGGCAGTAGAACAATTGCAAAGAACTACAGACCGATAGCACTAACATCCCACATCATAAAAATCTTTGAAAGGGCTTTAAGAAGCAAGATCGCCAACTACCTAGATACCCATCAGTTACACAACCCAGGGCAACACGGGTTTAGAGTAGGTCGCTCCTGCCTGTCCCAGCTACTGAAGCACTATGACAAGGTCCTGGATGCTGCAGAAGATAAACAGAATGCAGATGTAGTATACACAGACTTTGCGAGAGCCTTCGACAAGTGTGACCATGGTGTAACAGCACACAAAATGCGTGATAAAGGAATAACAGGAAAAGTTGGTAAATGGCTCTATAACTTCCTAACAAATACAACACAAAGAGTAATAGTAAACAGAGTAAAGTCTAAGGCAGCTACGATGAAAAGCTCTGTTCCACTAGGCACAGAATTCGCTCCCATCCTATTTCTCATCCTCATATCTTACATAGACAGAAATGTATGTCATAACTCCGTGTCTTCCTTTGCAGACAACACCCGAATTGCCATGACATTGTCCTTCATCGAACACACCGCAAGACTCCAAGCGGACATCAACCAAATCTTCAAATGAACCACTCAAAACAATATGAAATTCAATGAAGAGAAATTTCAACTACTCAGATATGGAAAACTTGAGGAAATTAAAACTGTATTAGGGTATACAACAAATTCTAACCATACAATAGAGCGAAAAAGTAATGTGAAGGACTTGGGAATGATTATGTCAGAGGATCTCACCTTCAAAGACCACAATAATGTATCTACCGCATCTGCTAGAAAAATGATAGGATTTGATAATGAGAAGTTTCAAAACTAGGGACGCCAAGCCGCCAAGCCGCCAAGCCGCCAAGCCCATGATGATTCTCTTCAAATTGTTTGTTCTCTCTAGGTAGGAAAACTGCTGTACACTAACTGTCCCCTTCAAGGGGAGAGTGTACAAAGAACTTTCATGGCACACATAAGTATGATAAAGCACCTAAATTACTGGGAACGGTTGAAGTCCTTTGATTTGTATTCCCTGGAACGCAGGCGAGAGAGATACATGATAATAATCACTTGGAAAATCCTAGAGAGATTAGTACTAAACTTGCACTCGAAAATCACTCCCTATGAAAGCAAGAGACTCGGCAGGAGATGCAACATTCCCCCAATGCTGTCCTGGGAGACAGAAATGGTGAAGCTGGAGATTTTGTCCAGGTAGTCGGGAACTATACGCAGGAAGGAATACATATAAATGACCTCATAGGGGACAGGAACCATAGTAGGGAAACAAGTGTAGTCAAAGATAAGATAAAACCAATATTGCAAACTAGAAATACCGCAGGAAATAGCAAACAAGAGGACTCCACTAGCAATAGTGAGGATATATAACCAAAAACAACTGGTGGGAGCTCTATTGTTGGTGCTAGGGAGGATAGAAGTAAGACAGGGAAACAGGCACCAACAGGGAATACAGTCACAGAAACCCAAGGCAAACGGAAACCAAGCCTGTGCACATACTATGCACTTGGTATCTGCTGGCATGGGAAATCTGGAAAAACAGATGGGACGTGCAACTATGACCACCCTAGAAAATGCCATGCCCATATGACAACAGGAAAATGCAAACTCCCTTCCTGTAAGCTGTTTCACCCTGAACTGTGTACCTCTTCAGTACAGGAAAGACTGTGCTATAACTTAAATTGCCAGGCATACCATCTAAAGGGGACAAAAAGATACAAAACATCCAGGCCATGGGAAAACCTGGGTAGCCACAGCCACTCAAGAGGGAGAGGTTTTTTAGTGCCAGGAAGGAAAAAAAAACTGGCAGGAAATCGTACACCAAATCCAGTCATTCCTGGAGTGGAACCACAGTCGATGGCCTCAACTCCAAACCAACAGATACAGATACTAATGCCGGAAAAAAAATCCCCCCCAGTACCAACAATACCACCAGTCCGATAACATTCTTCTTTGCAAATATACAGGGTCTAAAGCCAGCAACAAACAACAAAATACCTTTCATCCGTGGACTGCTTGCAGAGGCAAAGGCAATGTTCGCGGCTTTAACTGAGGCCCACATAAAGGATCACTTGGACAACGAAATATGGATCCCAGGTTACAACCTATACAGATGTGACAGAGTGAACAGGCAAAAGGAAGGGGGGGTTGGCCTGTACATTGCAGAGTCACTTGTTTGCACAGAACTGCTTAATGCCTCAAATGATGTAGTGGAAGTTTTAGCAGTAAAGGTCGAGAACCAAAACCTAGTCATTGTGGTAGTCTACAAGCCTCCGGATGCAACATCCCAGCAATTCCAGGAACAGCTGTTAAAAATTGACCACTGTCTGCAAAATCTTCCAGCTCCTGCACCCAACATCTTGCTCCTGGGGGATTTCAACTTAAGGCACCTAAAATGGAGGAATATAGCAAATAATATTGTTGCAGTAATAACACCAGGAGGCAGCTCTGATGAAAACTCACACTCACACGAGCTTTTAAATCTCTGCACAAAATTCAATTTAAACCAGCAAATAATAGAGCCTACTAGACTGGAGAATACACTAGACCTCATCTTCACTAACAATGATGATCTGATAAGAAATGTCACCATATCAAAAACAATATACTCAGATCACAACATAATTGAGGTTCAGACATGTACGCGTGGAGCCCCAGACCGACATAATGAGACTAGTCACGAGGGAGCATTCACCAAATTCAACTTCAATAACAAAAACATAAAGTGGGACCAAGTAAACCAATTCCTAACCGATATAAGCTGGGAAGATATACTAAGCAACACAGACCCCAACTTATGCCTAGAACAGATTAACTCGGTGGCACTCGATGTTTGCACAAGGCTTATTTCTCTAAGAAAAAGGAGGAGTAGATGTAAAATAGAAAGAGACAGGCGCTCCCTTTACAGGCGACGGAAAAGAATAACAGAGCGGCTAAAAGAGGTCAATATATCTGAAATGCGTAGGGAGACACTGGTCAGAGAAATAGCAAGCATCGAACTTAAGCTAAAAGAATCCTTTAGGAGTCAGGAATCGCGGGAAGAACTAAAAGCCATAAATGAAATCGAAAGAAACCCAAAGTATTTCTTCTCCTATGCCAAATCAAAATCGAGAACAACGTCCAGTATTGGGCCCCTACTTAAACAAGATGGGTCCTACACAGAGGACAGCAAGGAAATGAGTGAGCTACTCAAGTCCCCGTATGACTCAGTTTTTAGCAAGCCGCTAACCAGACTGAGAGTCGAAGATCAAAATGAATTTTTTATGAGAGAGCCACAAAATTTGATTAACACAAGCCTATCCGATGTTATCCTGACGCCAAATGACTTCGAACAGGCGTTAAATGACATGCTCATGCACTCTGCCCCAGGGCCAGACTCATGGAACTCTGTGTTCATCAAGAACTGCAAGAAGCCCCTATCACGAGCCTTTTCCATCCTATGGAGAGGGAGCATGGACACGGGGGTCGTCCCACAGTTACTAAAAACAACAGACATAGCCCCACTCCACAAAGGGGGCAGTAAAGCAACAGCAAAGAACTACAGACCAATAGCACTAACATCCCATATCATAAAAATCTTTGAAAGGGTCCTAAGAAGCAAGATCACCACCCATCTAGAAACCCATCAGTTACACAACCCAGGGCAACATGGGTTTAGAACAGGTCGCTCCTGTCTGTCTCAACTATTGGATCACTACGACAAGGTCCTAAATGCACTAGAAGACAAAAAGAATGCAGATGTAATATATACAGACTTTGCAAAAGCCTTCGACAAGTGTGACCATGGCGTAATAGCGCACAAAATGCGTGCTAAAGGAATAACAGGAAAAGTCGGTCGATGGATCTATAATTTCCTCACTAACAGAACACAGAGAGTAGTAGTCAACAGAGTAAAGTCCGAGGCAGCTACGGTGAAAAGCTCTGTTCCACAAGGCACAGTACTCGCTCCCATCTTGTTCCTCATCCTCATATCCGACATAGACAAGGATGTCAGCCACAGCACCGTGTCTTCCTTTGCAGATGACACCCGAATCTGCATGACAGTGTCTTCCATTGCAGACACTGCAAGGCTCCAGGCGGACATCAACCAAATCTTTCAGTGGGCTGCAGAAAACAATATGAAGTTCAACGATGAGAAATTTCAATTACTCAGATATGGTAAACATGAGGAAATTATATCTTCATCAGAGTACAAAACAAATTCTGGCCACAAAATAGAGCGAAACACCAACGTCAAAGACCTGGGAGTGATCATGTTGGAGGATCTCACCTTCAAGGACCATAACATTGTATCAATCGCATCTGCTAGAAAAATGACAGGATGGATAATGAGAACCTTCAAAACTAGGGAGGCCAAGCCCATGATGACACTCTTCAGGTCACTTGTTCTATCTAGGCTGGAATATTGCTGCACACTAACAGCACCTTTCAAGGCAGGTGAAATTGCCGACCTAGAAAATGTACAGAGAACTTTCACGGCGCGCATAACGGAGATAAAACACCTCAATTACTGGGAGCGCTTGAGGTTCCTAAAACTGTATTCCCTGGAACGCATGCGGGAGAGATACATGATTATATACACCTGGAAAATCCTAGAGGGACTAGTGCCGAACTTGCACACGAAAATCACTCACTACGAAAGCAAAAGACTTGGCAGACGATGCACCATCCCCCCAATGAAAAGCAGGGGTGTCACTAGCACGTTAAGAGACCATACAATAAGTGTCAGGGGCCCGAGACTGTTCAACTGCCTCCCAGCACACATAAGGGGGATTACCAACAGACCCCTGGCAATCTTCAAGCTGGCACTGGACAAGCACCTAAAGTCAGTTCCTGATCAGCCGGGCTGTGGCTCGTACGTTGGTTTGCGTGCAGCCAGCAGCAACAGCCTGGTTGATCAGGCTCTGATCCACCAGGAGGCCTGGTCACAGACCGGGCCGCGGGGGCGTTAACCCCGGAACTCTCTCCAGGTAAACTCCAGGTAATGAAAAGTAGGGGTGCCACGCGTGCGCTGAGAGACAAGACAATAAGTGTCAGGGGCCCAGGGCAGTTCAACTGCCTCCCAGCATACATAAGGGGGATTAGAGCCCTGGCTGTCTTCAAGAAGGCACTGGACAGGTACCTAAAGTCATTATCTGACTAGCCTGGCTGTGGTTCGTGCGTCAGTTTGCGTACGGCCAGCAGTAACAGCCTGGTTTATCAGACCCTGATCCACCACGAGGCCTGGTCTCAGACCGAGCCGCGGGGACGTTGACCCCCGAAACCCTTTCCAGGTATACTCCAGGTATTCCTCTATAACAAACATTGTCCCTTAAAATCTAAACAGGTCACATCTAGGAGACTAGCCCCTGGCTAGATAACAGTATCCTCAGATCTATTGACAAGAAACACCCTTATGAAAAGCAATATAAAATGGGCTTAATTATACACAAATAACCCGCACATAAAAGAGAGAAGCTTACGACGACGTTTCAGTCCGACTTGGACCATTGACAAAGTCACACAGTGTGACTTTGTCAATGGTCCAAGTCGGACTGAAACGTCGTCGTAAGCTTCTCTCTTTTATGTGCGGGTTATTTGTGTATCGTTCCAGTCACGGTATTGTGCCTTTTTGTTATTTATGGGCTTAATTCCCACAGAATTAGCAAAAAGGTATACATCAACACTTACTATGATTATAAAGAAATCTAAACAACTGTATTATTCAAACAGGTTCGAATAATTAAAGAGGATTAACTTTGCCAGCAAAATCCCAAACTCCGTTGCTTAGTTTATTAAACTCAGTGAGAATTATGAAGACTCCTTCTACATGTCTCCGACAACTCATGAAGGAAACTTCAATAATAAAAGTACTCAAAAACAAGGCAGGTAATAGAGGGAATATTCCACTTTATATAAAAGAGCGGTCCATGTGTTATCACCTATCACTGTAACTCTTTTAAATATATCTCTTGAAACCCAGACTTTTCCAGTATATAAAAGTGGAGGCCTAGCAGAAAGTAACAACTATATAGCAATCTCTAACTTGCCTTTGTTATCAAAATCTTTGAAAAGATATATAAACGAATTTATACATTTACAAGAAACAAAATATTCTTAACTTATGTCAATTGGCTTGCGGCCAGGAAAAAGTACCAATGATACCTGGAGAGTGTTCCGGGGGTCAGCCTCCCCGTCGCCTGGTCCATGACCAGACTGTCTATTCAGCTCTAGAAAATAATAAATACTCAATGGGCCTCTTTATTATTCTAATTTTTTTTTACGCTGTAGACCACAATATCCTGGTGCTGAAGCCAGAATATTATCGAATCAGAGGTCATGCTCTTACTTTCATAAAGTTTTACTTACAGACAGATGGCAGCATATGACTATTAATGACACTACCTCATCTACCCAAACTATTAACTTGAGGGTACCACAGGGTAGCATCATTGGCCCATTATTATTTCTCACACTCCAATAGCACGTTCATTAGGAACCACTTGTCTCCACTCTGCTCTAACAGTCACATAAGCCTGCTGGATGCTCAAGCTCCGAGCACTGAAAAACCTTTATTCTTAATGAATCTTTATTCTTCCCTCCAACTTCTCTTCGATTTGTACAGGTGTCTAGTCATTCCTGCCTGCTCCATGAAGAGTTAATAACCCAGGATAACCCGATAATATCATTATATATGACTTATTTCCAGTGGGATCTTTTGAGCCTCATCTGCAGGATGCGACCCACAGCAGTCGGTTAACACCCAGGTACCCATTTACTGCTAGGTGAACCAGATGTAAGGAAATGTATACAGTTGATGATAAATTAGACACATGTGCAACTCTTCGGTATCTTTATTGAGGAAACGTTTCGCCACACAGTGGCTTCATCAGTCCATACGTAGGAGAAACTTGAAGAACAGGAGGAGAATGAGGTAATCAGTCCCTCAACCTTGAGTCGATGTGTTCAGTCCATCAATCTTGAATAGAATACGGCATATGAGCGGAGAAGCTGCTTATAAACCGTATGGCAGGAGAGGTGCAGCAGTCATAGGTGGTGTCACATTTGTTCAATGTGGAAGTAGGTCGTGCCCAAGAATTAAGCAAGCGAAGAATTCCTAAGTATTAAGATCCCAAGAAGTTGCAGTGTCTGACAGGTTTGTAGATGAATGGTTCAGAGAACCGACATGTTGATAAATTAGACACATGTGCAACTCTTCGGAAGAGTTGCACATGTGTCAAGCTGACACTTGATTCTTCTGATTCTGTTGAATGTGCCATAGACATGACACTTCTTGCATAACAGGGATAGCAGATGGACCAACTGGTGTCATATCATATACCAACAGTAACAGCTTAGTTGATCAGACCCTGATCCACCATGAGACCTGGTCTCAGACCGGGCCGCGGGGGCGTTGACCCCCGAAATCCTCTCCAGGTAAATTCCAGGTAACGCTATTGATATTACAATGTAGGGTTTACATAAAAAATATTATTGCATATTATAAATTATTTATTACAAAGGCCACTAGTATGCCTAGGTAGGCCTAGGCATTTCAGGCAGTCTAATACTATTCTAACTCTATATTGACACAGGTTATGGATCATACTGGTATTAAAGTGAGGTCGCTGTAGTGATTAACTAGATTTACAAAAGTGAAGTAGTTCAAAACATTTAAAAAATTGACAATTAGTTTATCAATTAATGGGAATAGTTTCGTCTTAGGATGATACAGTTTTTATAATGGAGTGGGGTAGACTCTGTATATAATGGAGGGGCTAAGAAGGGGTGGTTAGTAAGTTTAATTTAGATACGTGTACATAAATACAGTTATACAAATTATCATACATAGTAACATATATGTAAATTACCTAGGATAACCCCAAAAAAGTCAAAGTGACTATTTCCATTGGGGCCTTTGAGACAGGCTCAGTATACAGTGGAGTGTAAGAAGGGGTGGGTAAAAAACGCTTAGTATTTAGTGAAAGGTAAGAAGGGGTGGATGAGGGAGGTTGAGTATATAGTGGGGTTGTAAGAAGGGGTGGGAGATGGAGGCTCTTTATATATGTTAGAGGGGGGGAGGGTAGGGTGAGGGTAAGGGAAGCTCTGACACTAGCCCTGGGGGAGGGGCAAGTGAGGAACGAGTCTCACACTATGGCCTGGGTGCCGTCCACCGCCCGCCAGTACACGGTGAGAGTCCCATGGTGTGTGACCGAGGCCGCTATGGCCGTTGATAACCGCTCAACCTCGTCCCTATTTAAAAGGGCCGAGCAGTTAAGGCGTTGGCAGGAGAGTGAAACCAATAAACATGAAGTGCTAGAAAACAATAGGACTCAGAAAGTGAATTTCAGTGATGGCTGCATCTTTTTAGCAGCTTGTGCTGCAGGGGACAAGCAAGAAGTGCTTCGTCTCTTGGAGAAGGGAGCCGATATAGACACAGCTAATGTGGATGGTCTCACTGCTCTTCATGCGGTAAGCCAGTTACTAGCACCATTTTACACTCTCGTTTCTCCTACATTCATTTTAGTATCTTAAGGAATTCCTCCCAAAGGGAAAAATTATATTGGAAATGAATGGGGCCAGGGGCATCTGATTTCAAGATGGCTGCCACCCTTCCGTATTCCATGTATAAATAACATCTTTCTTTGGTATGAAGGGCTTATGCAGTCAAATTACGTCGCCACTTCTATTTTCTTGAGCTCTTCTCGTCACTAGGAATATTAAATCGCGCTTCTGAAAGAGTAAAGGGAGATAGAGAGTTATTAATTTGTTTTGGTAGTTGCCTGTTGCTGGAGGGCGCCAATTACCAATTTTATCTATAATATTTACACGTAATCTGGAATAAGAGCTTAAGATTTAGCTTTCCTGTACCCCAACAATCGCAGTTTGGATGGAGGTAACATAATTTTTTAAGTATGATTTGGTAACATTACCCAAAAAATATAGAATGGGCATATTGCAGTTTGTTGTTAGTAATCCGTGACTTTCAATTGCTGCTTCAGTATCCACTAAAAGCGTCACTGTCATTACTCGAATGTTTCCGGGTGTCATAACCCTTCCAGATTAAGCCTCGTTGGCCTGATGAACCAGACTGTTGGCGCTGGCCACATGCAGTGACTTGGTTGGTAGCATCCTCAGCTCTCACTGAGAGATGGGGATCAATCCCCGGCATGGTGGAAAGTTGGGCATGTTTCTTTGCACCTATTGCCCCTGTTCACTTAATAGTAAGAAAGTACTTGACTGTTAGCCAACTGTTGTCACATCCTGGGGTACAAGATTAAAGAACCCCAATGGAAATGAGTCTCCGATGACACACTGACTTTATTGGGTTATTCTCGATGACTAACCTTCAGAGTTAAAAATCTGAACAAAATCTCATTTTATTGTAGGACCGTGTCCTGACTAAGACACAGTACCTACATTAAAATGAGATTTGGAATGTATCCATTTCCCTACTGAAGACATCTAGGGTTCTGTTTGCTAATACCCCTTAGGTATAAAATGAGGGTAGTCATTTTGTACTTCATTCACATAACAGAATTGTTAACATTACACACTTATCACAATATTTCCATAACAGTTCTATTGTGGAAATTATTTATCAACATATTAGCCATAATAATCACACTGAACAGTGACATAATGGCAGTGGGTGGCTGAGTTGTGGGTCGTTGCCTCACTACCAACATTACTAACCTATGTACTACCAACAACACAAACCTGTGTACTACCACCAACTGTCTTTCATCACTGTCAATATTTTATTATTCTAGAAATATACATTTTCCTACACACGAAAAGGATACATGCACAATATACGTACTGTACTAAATGAAGAATAAATGACACTTACCTTTATTGAAGATGTAGTGATGTGTGATGAGATGGGAGGAGAGGAGATGGAAGTGTATTAATTTTTGGAAGGGGAATCCCCTTCCATAAGGACTTTAGGTAGCAAGTCCTTTTCCGGGGTTACTTCCCATCTTCTTTTAATGCCACTGGGAACAACTTGAGTGTCACTGGACATCTGTTGAGAAATGGCATTACCAGTTAAGTTTAAAGAGTTTGTACTTAACTTAGAAAGACAACTCATCGCCTGCACAGCCGCCCCTGCAGACGAGGTCTTGAGAAGCTGTCGAAGTCATCTCTCAACGGGGTGTAAAGATTATAATTTGTAAGATTATAAATTACCCCTAGGGGGTGTTATGTCAGCATATTTCATTCACTGATTGCTGATAAATTACGTACTTGTTTGGACTCAAAAGTCCGCACCTTACTGCCGACTATAGGTTGATTACAAACTCCTTGCGACTCAAGAACTGCACAGTCCCCCATACTACAAGAAATTCGTAACCTACCTTGCTCTTGTAGCGTGAGCTATGGTGTTCTTCACGCCTTCGACAGATATCGGTGACTTGATAGAAGCTGAAGTGTCCTTGGATGTCCACGTCTTCCATAGTCTAGGAATACACACACTGGTACACTATGTTCCACAAGATTTGTCTTTATTGTTCACAATCTTATCACTAAAGAAGCTGATCACACTTCTCTTAAGTGTTTATTGTGTTTTATGAGATACTTTGTTCACACTAACGCACAGATCGTTCTTTGTTGGTTATCCTGGCGTCAGTGTCACTCTCAGTAAAGTCAAAAGTAATCTGAAGATGCCACAGCACCCCATGCCGTCACTCCCTTAGCACAAAAAGAAAGCTGACCTAGTACTTTTGCTTCCATGCCACTTCCTCGATTAAGCAAAGCAGAATGTTTGATTCTTGCTGTCTTAAGCATAGACAACAATGTCCACTATCTTTACCATGGTAATAAAGTGGGAGCAGGATTTTCCTTAATTGTCCTGCTAAAGTAAGAGATGCACTATCTCTTATTAAAATACACTCTGCAACACTGCAAGGAGCGGCAGTCACTTGACCACGTCGCATACTCGTACGGCATCTGTGATCAATTACTCACTGTAGCAGTAAACAAGATGCTTGCCCCTCCTGAGAGGGCTGGGCCCCTCAGGGCTGAAAGGGGCTAAAGGGGGCTGATACCCCCTCCTGGAGAAAATTTCTCCACAACATCTGTCACACCAAAAATTTGTCCATAGACCTCTGTACCTTGCGTTCCTTTAAGACTTTCATAAAGTGGTTTACAACATTCTCAATGTAAAAGTCACCAGCACGGCTTGCAATAGCTGTCAGGGTGATTTTCCTCCATAAAGGTTTGCACCTTTGATCACATTGTACACATTTCCTTAATCATTGAAGAAGACAACTTCCTCAATTTCTCTCTCCCCTCCTCTGAAGCAGTTTCCTCAGTTGTGGCCTCTTGCTGTTGCAGATGTTCTTGCAGCTCACCAGTGGTTAGTTCTTCATCGTTGTCCTCCACCAACTCTTCCACATCCTCCCCACTAACCTCCAACCCCAAGGACTTCCCCAATGCCACAGTAGATTACACAACTGGCATAGGCTCCTGAGGGTTAGCCCCAAACCCTTCAAAATCCCTCTCCTCTACACATTTTGGCCACAATTTCCTCCAAGCAGAGTTCAAGGTCCCGTTAGTCACTCCCTCCCAAGCCTTACTTATAAGGTTTATACAATTGAGGATACTAAAGTGATCTTTAAAAAAAAAACTCTTTGGGTCAATTGAGTGTCTAAGGCCACTTCAAAGCACTTTTGAAACATTGCTTTGGTGTACAGTTTTTTGAAATTTGAAATGACCTGCTGGTCCATGGGCTGGAGGAGAGGAGTGGTATTAGGAGGCAAAAACTTTAACAAAACTCAACTCCCCCAAAATTCGCTCTGGCAAGTCTGAAGGATGAGCAGGAGCATTGTCTAGTACCAGGAGGCACTTAAGGTCTAATTTGTTTCCAAGGAGGTAATTATTCACAGTGGGGCCAAACACATGGTAAAACCAGTCATAGAAAATGTCCCTAGTGACTGATGCCTTACTGTTTGCCCTCCACATCACACACATATTAACCTTATGACATTGTTTTTCCTGAACACACTGGGAGTTTCAGAGTGATACATGAGTAGAGGCTTCACTCTGCAATCCCTACAAGCATTACTACACAACATTAACCCTTTGACTGTTTCAGGCCCCTCTCTGAAACTGTCATTCTATGTCGCCAAATATTCGAAAAAAAAAATTATTTTTTCTTATGAAAATGTTAGGAATATTTTTACTAGTGTTTTAAGCCTAAAAAAAAATTTTTGCCATCAGTACTTACCGAGATATAGAGCCGCAAAGTTTGCAGAAATTGACGTGCGTACGGCAACAGCGGCGACTGCCGCCCACCCGGTATTCTTTTATTTACTCTAATTCAAAGGTTTCTTGCATTTTTCAATATTTTTCTTTTCCAGGTAACTTATGTGGCCTGTGAGACCAATGTAAGGTGCATTGTTCAAATATACACTCATTATTTACAACACAATAACAGAACAAACTTTATCACTATTAGTTTGTGTATACACTTTGTTTACACAAACAAACAATACAAAACAATGTTTATTACTATTGGCAAGTCTGAAGGATGAGCAGGAGCATTGTCTAGTACCAGGAGGCACTTAAGGTCTAATTTGTTTCCAAGGAGGTAATTATTCACTAACCACGTTCCTAGAACTGCTGCAGCTTGTGGAACTCTTTGAAACATGGGTATATGCAGAGGGGCACTTCACACTCCTCACACATAAAACGAGTGTCTCTGCGTATTTGTGGGCGTTTTGTGGTATGCATACATACATAACACCTCTTCTGAGCATTTTTCTTGGCAGTAGTAGGAGGCAGTTGTATGGGGTAGTGATCACCAGGCCTCATACGAGATGACGTCTGTGGGCGCTGGTCTATTGCAGGAGTTGCTCCTTTGTACTTTGCAATTATTTGTCTGATTACTGACAGGCAAAATTCACCATATTTTGGTGTTTTGTTGGTCTTCAACTTGTATATGTTATAAGCATTTAGCATAGAGATATCAACAAGATGGAAAAAAAGTTTGATATACCACTTATAACTCTTGCGTACACAGTCTGCAAACCCAATCTGCATGTCACATTTGTCCACTAAGCGCATATTGAGGTTGTAGTCCATGACAGCTGCAGGCTTTAGAATGGGTTCATTGGTCTCTCTGTTGTCCCTGCCACTGGGTACCATTTCGTTTGTGTGAACTGATGTCAACAATGTGACATCACGTTTGTCATGCCACCGAAATGCCATGATGTCATTGGCAGCAAAGGCTTGCACCTCACCTCTGCGAGTGCCAGCGTCGAACCTTGGCATATGTTTGCGATTACCACGCACTGTGCCACACACGTCTGTCAAGTTCACTCGCAAGAAATCACTGAGTAAGGGGCTTGTGTACCAGTTATCAGTAAATAACATATGCCCCTTACCAAGATATGGTTCCATCATTGTTCGAACCACATCACCAGAGATACCCAATAACTTCATGGTATCTCTCAAAGTATTACTGCCAGTGTACACAATAATATCTAAAACAAGACCACTTCTGCAATCACACAGTACAAATAGCTTTATACCAAAGCGTTTCCTCTTGCTTGGTATATATTGCTTGAATGAGAGTCTTCCTTTGAATAAAATCAAGGACTCATCAATAACAAGCTTCCTGAAGGGATAAAAATACATGCAGCACTTTTGTTTCAGGTACATAAACACATTTCTTATCTTATATAACCTGTCGCTTCTGTCAGGCCTGGTTTTGTCTGAAAAGTGTAACATACGCAACAGTATCAGGAAACGATTGACACCTATAATGTCACTAAAACCTGGAGTTGAAATCAGGCGATCTGTTGTCCAGTATGTGGTGACAGTGTGCTTATACACATGTGGCATAAGCATTATTGTGGCAAAAAACAGGTACATCTCTGCCACAGTTGTCTCCTTCCACTTGTGTAGCCGTGATTTTGGTGAGAGAATTGTATTTGCCATGGTGTAATCACAGTATGTATTTGTTTCCCTGACAATGATGTCCATCAGGGGTTCATCGAAAAATAACTCAAAGCAGTCCAGTTCACTGGCATTGTTCCCAAGTGGACAAGATGGCTTTATTCCACTTTGTGTTTCATCAAAGTCATGGGGACTGGGAACAAACTCGTCACCGTCCTGCCAATCCCAGATGCGGTCTGCTGGTGGGGTCTGGATATTGTACCGTGGTTGTGGCTGTGCAGGTTGTGGTGGTGCAGGTTGTGGCAGTGTGGGGTAGGGCGAGGCTGGTTGTTCTGCTGAGTCAGCCGCGTGGCTAGTAGCGTGGCCCGGTGATGGTGCCACATGGGCCGTGCCACCCTCACTATCACCACCACTGCCTCCTCCCTCACTGTCACCATTCATACCCATCGTTACAATATCGTCATCTTCACTATCAGGTCGTGGTGTTGGGCCACGGGATGTGCTCCCAAAGTTTCTCCTTCCCCTTGGAACAACATATGAAACACTACCAGACCACATGCTACGTCGTACATACTGGCGCTTCACTGGGGAATATTCACTCTCACTGTCACTAGAACTGCTTTCAATGACCTTGAAATCACTATCACTATCACTATCACTGCTATCATCAGGGTGTTGTACACGACCAAATAGTTTCCTCTTTCGTCCTGGTACAGGCGAACGTGAACGTGAACAAGCCGGCACAGCACCAGAGGTCGAAGGTTGTGGGTCATCTGGGTTTTCGTCACTATTTACGTTATCCTGGGCACTTTTTTCGGTAACACTCACTTGAAAACCCTTGAATTCACTGTCACTGACACTTTCATCGCTGTTAGAGCTATCACTTGGGAACAAAAGACCTCCAATCCGCCGAGGAGTGAGGAACTTCTTACCGAGAGGCATGGTGAAAATGGACTGACAACATGGCGTTCCCACAATGCACCGCTAGGTCCCAGATTTTTTTCACAGGGTGCACACCGACCACTGAGACCCATTCTCTCCCATGTAGGCCTACCAGGCCTTTGGCGCTCGATTTGAAGCCGCTAGAATTTGTGCGTATAAATACGTCAGAAACATTGGCTCATAAGACGTATTTATACGTCGGAAACAGTCAAAGGGTTAAAGTAACCCTGTCCTTCATAGACTTGTGTCCTGGAAGTGCTTTTTTCATGGTAATGAATATGATACCATGTACAGTGGACCCCGAACTTACGATATTAATCCGTTCCAGAGAGCACATCGTAAGATGAAATTATTGTAAGTCGAATTAATTTTCCACATGAGAAATAATGGAAATCAAATTAATCCGTTCAACACACCCAAAAGTATGAAAAAAAAAAATTTTAACACATGAAATATACATTTTCCTACACACAAAAAGAAGGATATGTGCACAATATATATTGTGCATGTACTAGTGTACTAAATGAAGAATAAATGGCACTTATTTTTGTTGATGTGGAGGTGAGTGATGAGAAACTGTGTCCTGGGAGTGCCTTTTCCTCCTGAGTAATGTAGGTCCTGTTTGGCATTTTCTTCCAGAACAGGCCTTATCACACTGTATGCCACTACAATTCTTAAATCTCTCAAACCAACCTTTGCTGGCCTTAAATTCACCAATATGAGCACTAGTTCCAGGCATTTTTTCCTGTTCACCTGGGTGTTAGTCGATTGGTGTGGGTCGCATCCTGGGGGACAATATTAAGGACCCCAATGGAAATAAGTTAGACAGTCCTCGATGACACACTGACTTCCTTGGGTTATCCTGGGTGGCTAACCCTCTGGGGGTAATTGTTTCTCGGTATTCTCGATAAGCCACACCAACAATAGTCTCTCCACATCTTCGAGTAGTACAGCTGATCGTGGTGCAGCAGCAGCTGACTGTGGTAGGATAGTATTTCTTACCCTTTTTACCACAGGGTTAGCACTAGAAGCTTTCTTTGGGCCCATGGTGGCTTATTTAGCAGTTACAAGCACTAAAAACACTGGAATAATACAAAATTTGTCAAATATATGTGTGCAACCGTCCACCCTGGCTTGTAAACAATGTCACACTAGCTCAGCTGAGGCGCTCAGGCCAGACAGACCAGACGGCTGCGTTCAGGACGAATGATGTAAGTCGAGTTTTTCAACTTGGGGTCAGGGTCAAATTTTTACACTGACAAGCATCTTAAGTCGGTTTTATCATAGGTTGAGGCCATTGTAAGTTGGGGGTCCACTGTATATGGACTTCAGTAAGGCCTTTGATAGAGTCCCACATGTGAAATTGCCGAGGAAAGAAGAGTGAGGGCACATCAGAAATGGTGTTCCACAAGGGTCAGTGTTGAGGTCTTTGTTCACAATATAAAGAAATGACATAGCCGAATGAATAAATAATGACATAAGCAAGTTTGCAGATGACATCAAAATAGGTCATCAAATTAATTATGATGATAACACTAGAACACTACAGAAAGATCTGAAAAGACTTATGCAATGGTCGTAGAAGTGGGAGATGCAGTTTATTGTAGACATGCCAAATTCTAAACCTTGGTAAAGAAAATAATGATGACACTTATCAACTAAATAATGTAACCTTAATCCCATTGATTACAAAAAAGATTTGTTAGTTCTGGTTAGCAGCAATCAAAAGTCAAGACAACAGTGCCTAAGCATTTGAAATAAAGCTAATATAATTCTTGGCTTCGTTTCAAGAAGTATAAACAACAGGAGTGATCAGGTTATTCTTCAACTTTATATCTTGTTGGTTAGGCCTCGTTTAGAGTATACTGCACAGTTCTGGTCACTGTACAGGTCAGCCATCACTGATCTGGCTTCAGTGGAACCTGTAGTGTGCTGGATTAGTGAGTTTGCTGGATTACAGAGTGGTTAGGTTAGAATACACTTAATTAACCTATCAATAGAGACTCTTTCTGGTACATCTTCCTCATTTTCACTGCTTTCTCCTCCACTGGCTTGCTGCTGTGGATTTACAACCATCTGCACAATTTCTGAGTCAGTATAATGATGAAATTTGAGTTAGTATAATAATGAAATTTGAAATTATGCTAGCCAAAATTAGTGCCAGATAGCTGATGGAACTGGATAACTAATTGCCAGATGGTGGGCCTGTATTACAAAATGGATATAAATGTGCTGGAAAATGTACAGAGAAGGATGACAAAGTTGATCTCTTTTAATTAACAGAAGTCTTTAAAAAGGGGGTAGACAGACTGAGGGCACTGAAACTGTACTCTCCAGAAACACACAGAAATTAGGAGGATGTAAATGTTCTACAAATATCTAACCAAAACAGGACTTAGAGGAATGGGTTCAAGTTGGAAAAATTTAGATTTAGAAAGTTTATAGGAAAGCATTGGTTTGATAACAAAGTTCTGGATGAGTGGAACAAACTCCCAAGCAGCATCAATGAAACGAATACTCTGTGTAGCTTTAAAAATAGGTTAGACAATTACATGTGTGAGTGAGGATTGGACTTGCTTAGAATGGGCCAGTAGGCCTGTTGCAGTGCTCCTTCCGTCTTATGTTCTTATAAAAATCTTTAAGATAAGATTTTTTTCAGATTTTTAACCCTGCAGGGTTAGATACCCAGGATAACCCAAGAAAGGCAGTGCGTCATCAAGGACTGTCTCTTATTTCCATTGGGGTCCTCAATCTTGTCCCCCAGGATGTGATCCACACCAGTCAACTAACACCCAGGTACTTACTTGCTGCTAAGTGAACAGGACGACAGGTGTAAGGAAACGCATAAAAATGTTTCTACCCCACCGGGAATTGAGCCCGGGCCCCCTGTGTGTGTGAAGCGAGAGCTTTTCCAGCCAGGCCACAAGGTCACCCCAGGCCATGGGGTTGCCTGCCAGGCCACTGGGTCATCCCAGGCCATGGGGGTCACCCGTGGTTTAAAGAAGGAAGATTATGTACTAGATGCAGAATCACAAGTGGGAGATATGGGTATATGGTCTTGGATGCACTGGAAGACAAACAAAATACAAAAGTAGTGTATAAAAATCTTTGCAAAAAGACTTCCACAATTGTGATCATTGAGTAATAGTGCATTATGTGTGTACAAGGAAAAATTGGAAAAGAATTAGCTAATCTAATAGTTTTATGCACCCCATACCCAGTAGTCTTAATCACATAATGGCTCCATTGACTGGACCCCATTGTTTCAATAGCTAATAAACTAATGAACAGCACTTACAAGCATATGACTGTTCAAAGTCACCTTGAAAGGCAAATTATCAATAAATTTCAATACGGTTTTACAAAGAGGCGTTCCTTCCTTACGAATTTACTAATCTTCTACACTAAGGTATTTCAGGTGATCACGGTAATCAATATGATACTGTGTTGATAGATTTCAGTAAGGCCTCTGATGGATTTCCACACAGAATATTGTTAAGAAAAGTAGACACACATGAGTTGAAGCATTGATTGAAGAGCAACGGAGTCTGCACAAATGGGGAGAAATCGAAATGGGATGCATCACAAGTGGTGTTCCACAGTTGTGATCACTGGTCACTTTGTATTTCACAATACATATATGTATGTACATAAACAACATTGATGAGGGAATAAATAGCAACATAAGTAAGTGTTTACAATGAAACATATAGGTGAACAGTATTTAGATAGGGGTAAAGAGGTTTTTGTGGCATTTATGGATTTAGAAAAGGCATATGACAGGGTGGATAGGGGGGCAATGTGGCAGATGTTGAAGGTGTATGGTATAGGAGGTAGGTTACTGAAAGCAGTGAAGAGTTTTTACGAGGATAGTTAGGCTCAGGTTAGAGTATGTAGGAGAGAGGGAGATTATTTCCCAGTAAAAGTAGGCCTTAGCCAAGGATGTGTGATGTCAACGTGGTTGTTCAATATATTTATAAATGTGGTTGTAAGAGAAGTGAATGCTAGGGTCTTGGCAAGAGGTGTGGAGTTAAAAGATAAAGAATCAAACACAAAGTGGGAGTTGTCACAGTTGCTCTTTGCTGATGACTCGGTGCTTTTGGAAGATTCTGAAGAGAAGTTGCAGAGGTTGGTGGATGAATTTGGTAGGGTATGTAAAAGAAGAAAATTAAAAGTGAATATAGGAAAGAGTAAGGTTATGAGGAAAAGAAAAAGATTAGGTGACAAAAGACTGATATCAGATTGCAGGGGAAGAGTATGGCAGAGGTGAATGCATTCAGATATTTAGGAGTGGACGTGTCGGCAGATGGGTTTATGAAGGATGAGGTAAATCACAGAATTGATGAGGGGAAAAGGGTGAGTGGTGCACTTAGGGGTCTGTGGAGATAAAGAACTTTGTCTTTGGAGGCAAAGAGGGGAATGTATGAGAGTATAGTTTTACCAACGCTCTTATATGGGTGTGAAGCATGGGTGATGAATGTTGCAGCGAGGAGAAGGCTGGAGGCAGTGGAGATGTCATGTCTGAGGGCAATGTGTAGTGTGAATATAATGCAGAGAATTCGTAGTTTGGAAGTTAGGAGGAGGTGCGGGATTACCAAAACTGTTGTCCAGAGGGCTGAGGAAGGGTTGTTGAGGTGGTTCGGACATGTAGAGAGAATGGAGCGAAACAGAATGACTTCAAGAGTGTATCAGTCTGTAGTGGAAGGAAGGCGGGGTAGGGGTCGGCCTAGGAAAGATTGGAGAGAGGGGGTAAAGGAGGTTTTGTGTGCGAGGGGCTTGGACTTTCAGCAGGTATGCGTGAGCGTGTTTGATAGGAGTGAATGGAGACAAATGGTTTTTAATACTTGACGTGCTGTTGGAGTGTGAGCAAAGTAACATTTATGAAGGGGTTCAGGGAAACCGGCAGGCCGGACTTGAGTCCTGGAGATGGGAAGTACAGTGCCTGCACTCTGAAGGAGGGGTGTTAATGTTGCAGTTTAAAAACTGTAGTGTAAAGCACCCTTCTGGCAAGACAGTGATGGAGTGAATGATGGTGAAAGTTTTTCTTTTTCGGGCCACCCTGCCTTGGTGGGAATCGGTCAGTGTGATAATAAATATAAATATAAATATATATATATATATATATATATATATATACATATATATATATATATATATATATATATATATGTATAATATATATATATATATATATATATATATATATATATATATATATATATATATATATATATATATATATATATATATATATATATATATATATATATACAGGAGGGCCCCGCTTTACGGCGTTCCGCTTTACGGCGTTCCGCTAATACGGACATTTCAAATTATGACCAAAACTCACTATACGGCTCCCCCCACCTGACTTTCTAATACGGTCACCGTGCCCCACCCTGTTTGTTTACATTCTCCATGAGCTCAGTAAGCACTAAGTCTCTCCATTTTGTCTGGAAACTCCAAAATTTCAAATGTTTTTAAAAGTTATTTCATATTTTATATATACTCTGATAATTATACTTATGTATACCTGTACCTAAATAAACTTACATACATCGAGTCATTTAAATGTCGTATATTACGTTAATATACACATTTTCATTAATCCATCCATGATATTTTTTTCAAAATTATATAATAAACACGATGCATAACATATAAATAAGATAAATACACCCCACAGTAGAATAAATAAACAAATGTGAGATGTGAGCAGACGACTTGCACAAGTGGTGATAATAACAATACTGAGTCTCATTAAATGTCGTATATTACGGTAATATACACATTTTCATTAATCCATCCATGATATTTTTTTCAAAATTATATAATAAACACGATGCATAACATATAAATAAGATAAATACACCCCACAGTAGAATAAATAAACAAATGTGAGATGTCGTAGCAGACGACTTGCACAAGTGGTGATAATAACAATACTGAGTCTCATTAAATGTCGTATATTACGGTAATATACACATTTTCATTAATCCATCCATGATATTTTTTTCAAAATTATATAATAAACACGATGCATAACATATAAATAAGATAAATACACCCCACAGTAGAATAAATAAACAAATGTGAGATGTCGTAGCAGACGACTTGCACAAGTGGTGATAATAACAATACTGAGTCTCATTAAATGTCGTATATTACGGTAATATACACATTTTCATTAATCCATCCATGATATTTTTTTCAAAATTATATAATAAACACGATACATAACATAAAAAGATGATAAATACACCCCACAATAGAATAAATAAACATAAATATAAGATGTGGGAGCCACATAACTTGTACAAGTGACGGCAAGAATAACATTTTCTCTAATCTAACATAAGAGTAAATGTGTTACTGGGGGTAACTGTAGAAAATTATTCCTTTCGTATGTATGTAAGTAAGTTTATTCAGGTATACACAAATACAGTTACATAGATTATCATACATAACAACATACGTGTAGAGAACCTAGGATAACCCAAAAAAGTCAGTGTGACTTATTTCCATTGCCTTCACTCAGAGCTTCATTTCTTCTCAAAATGATGTTACATGAGAATGGGAGTGTTCTTCTTTATTAATTCTACCGTATCAATGTAGAGACAACCTGTACACAATGTAACTTGTACACAAACCAGACGTGTACATTTCGTTTGTTTACAAAACTTACCTTCCCCTGGTTTGTTTACATAACTGCGCCTGCCCCCTCTCATGTACTCATTCTTTCTCTCTCATTTATTCGTTTTATCTCATTTACTTACTCCTGACCCTACATTAAGACTACAAATATTTTAAGGTAAGTAATGAGTGAACTGTATATACATTTTATCGCTCTGGGATGCTTAAATATCATAGAATAGTATGTGTGGGTGGGGTGGCCTGGTGAGGCTATTACAATACATACCACACTTGATTTCTTACAATAAATACTACTTGTCTCACCCTAGATTAAGACTATAAATATTTTAAGGTAAGTAATGAGTGCACTATGTGTGTATTGTACCTTTTTATTGTTTTTTGATGCCTGGTTCTATTGCTAACTTAATATATGTTAGTGTAAACTTGTTATCTAGTGTTTGTATGCATTTATAAGTGGAAAAAAAGGGTGTTCCACTTTACGGCGATTTCCGCTTTACGGCGGTAGCCTGGAACCTAACCCGCCGTATAAGTGGGGCCTTCCTGTATATATACACACACACACACACACACACACACACACATTATATATACGTATATATATATATATATATATATATATATATATATACACATAGTGGACCCCCGGTTAACGATATTTTTTCACTCCATAAGTATGTTCAGGTGCCAGTACTGATCGAATTTATTCCCATAAGGAATATTGTGAAGTAGATTAGTCCATTTCAGACCCCCAAACATACAAGTACAAACGCACTTACATAAATACACTTACATAATTGGTCGCATTCGGAGGTATTCGTTATGCGGGGGTCCACTGTATATATATATATATATATACGTATATATATATATATATATATATATATATATATATATATATATATATATATATATATATATATATATATATATATATATATATATATATATATATATATATACACACACACACACATATATATCATGTGGGGTTCGAACACGTGGATAGGGTAAAGAAATACTCACGTAGGCTGGTAGTACGTATATTACGGATAGTGTGGGAAGCGCCAAACAGCCGTGACCTGCCTCCTTGCTCTCACTCGTAAGACTGACTGCCCACAGTACCCATATGTGAGAGGGTGTTTGAAATACTGCTGTGGTCAGCAGCAATATGAATACAGTCAGTGATTCACGCAGAGACGGTTGATAGTGAGTCATCTACTGGTACACTGGTTACTGGTAACTGGTACTACTACTGAGAGCTCGGTGACGCTTGCTACCATTTATCATGTGGGGTTCGAACACGTGGATAGGGTAAAGAAATACTCACGTAGGCTGGTAGTACGTATATTACGGATAGTGTGGGAAGCGCCAAACAGCCGTGACCTGCCTCCTTGCTCTCACTCGTAAGACTGACTGCTCACAGTACCCATATGTGAGGGGGTGTTTGAAATACTGCTGTGGTCAGCAGCAATGTGAATACAGTCAGTGATTCACGCAGAGACGGTTGGTAGTGAGTCATCTACTGGTACACTGGTTACTGGTAACTGGTACTACTACTGAGATATATATATATATATATATATATATATATATATATATATATATATATATATATATATATACACACACACAGTGGTCCCTCAATAATCGTCCATAATGCGTTCCTTGAAGTGGGACTATTATCGAAATGAACGATTTACGAATCAATTTTCCCCATAAGAAATAATGTAAATTCAATTAATCCGTTCCTGACACCCAGAAGTATTAAAACCAAAAATTTTTTTACATGAAATATAGATGTAGTACATAAACAATACAGTGGCACATGATGAATTAAACATTAACAGAATAACACTTACCTTTATTGGCGATTCTTCTTTGTGTATGGAAGACTGGAGAAGGAGACAGATTGGATGATTTACTGTTTGGAAGGGGAATCCCCTTCCATCAACACCTCGGGTACCAATTGCTTTTCTGGGGTTACTTCTCTTCTCTGTTTTTTAATGCCACTAGGACCACTTTGAGAGTCACTGGAGTCCTGTCTCGCAAAAAAAACTGTCCAGAGAGCTCTGTTTCTGGCGTCTCTTTAAAACTTTGCTAGCCTTAAATTCACTCACATCACCACTAGTTGCAGGCAATTTCTTTACCAAATCGTCATGCAACTGCCTAGCCTTTTCACAAATAAGCGACGTCATAAGACTATCTCCTGCTAATTGTTTCTCATTTATTCACACTAATAATATCTTCGAGTACTGGTGATCTCATTTTTGTCAGCATATTTACCCCCTTTGCAACAACAGCATCCTTGATTTCCTTTTTCTTGGCTATGATGGAAGATATGGTTGTACGGGATTTGTTATACATCCTGGCCAGTTCACCCACACGTACGCCACTATCATATTGTTCAATGATGTTTTTCTTAAATTCAATCATATTTCTCACCTTCTTTACCAAAGGCTTGGCACTAGGAGCTTTCTTTGGATCCATGGTAGCTTATTTAGCACTTAAATAACTTGCAAGCACTAAAATAAATGGAATATTATGAAATATTTCGCTGGAGCACGAGAGGGGACCGTCGCTCACTGGTAAACAATGGCACACTGGCTGGGAAAGAAAGGCCGAGGTGGCTCAGAGCGTGAGTACGTGTCTGGGACGAAGGACTATTAGCGAGTTACCAGACCATTTGCGAGCCAATATTTTGACGAAAAAACAGGACTGTTTCTGAAATGGACGACTTTCAGGCCGGACGATTATTGAGGGACCACTGTGTGTGTATGTATGTATGTATGTGTGTATATATATATATATATATATAATATATATATAATATATATATATATATATATATATATATATATATATATATATATATATATATATATATATATATATATAGATATACGTACATACATACATATACATACACACACACAGTGGACCCCTGGTTAACGATATTTTTTTCATTCCAGAAGTATGTTCAGGTGCCAGTACTGACCAAATTTGTTCCCATAAGGAATATTGTGAAGTAGATTAGTCCATTTCAGACCCCCAAACATACACGTACAAACGCACTTAAATAATTGGTCGCATTGGGAGGTGATCGTTAAGCGGGGGTCCACGTGTGTATATATATATATATACAGTGGACCCCCGGTTAACGAACTTTTTTCATTCCAGTAGTATGTTCAGGTGCCAGTACTGACCGAATTTTTTCCCATAAGGAATATTGTGAAGTAGATTAGTCAATTTCAGACCCCCAAACATACACGTACAAACGCACTTACTTAAATACACTTACATAATTGGTCGCATTTGGAGGTGATCGTTATGCGGGGGTCCACTGTATATATATATATATATATATATATATATATATATATATATATATATATATATATATATACATACATACATACATACATACATACATACATACAGTGGACCCTCGCCTAACGATATTAATCCGTTCCTGAGAGCTCAACGTTAGGCGAAATTATCGTTAGGCGAATTAATTTTCCCCATAAGAAATAATGGAAATCAAATTAATCTGTGCAAGACACCCCAAAGTATGAAAAAAAAATATATTTACCACATGAAATATTAATTTTAATACACACAAACTGAAGAAGAGATGTACAATACATGACACTTACCTTTATTGAAGGTCTGGTGATGATTGATGGGATGGGAGGAGGGGAGAGTGTGGATGGTCTTAGTTTTTAGAAGGGGAATCCCCTTCCATTAGGACTTGAGGTAGCAAGTCCTTTTCCGGGGTTACTTCCCTCCTTCTTTTAATGCCACTAGGACCAACTTCAGAGTCACTGGACCTCTGTCACACAACATATCTGTCCATAGAGGCCTGTACCTCTCGTTCCTTTATGACTTTCCTAAAGTGTTTCACAACATTGTCAGTGTAATAGTCACCAGCACGGCTTGCAATAGCTGTGTCAGGGTGATTTTCATCAAAAAAGGTTAGCACCTTAAGCCACATTGCACACATTTCCTTAATCTTTGAAGTAGGCAACTTCTTCAGTTTCTCTCTACCCCTCCTCCGAAGCAGTTTCCTCAGGTCTGGCCTCTTGCTGTTGAAGATGATCTAGCAGCTCATCAGTGGTTAGTTCTTCATTGTCCTCCTCCACGAACTCTTCCACATCCTCCCCACTAACCTCACCAATATGAGCACTAGTTCCAGGCATTTTTTCCTGTTCACCTGGGTGTTAGTCAACTGTTGTGGGTCGCATCCTGGGGGACAAGATTAAGGACCCCAATGGAAATAAGTTAGACAGTCCTCGATGATGTACTGACTTTCTTGGGTTATCCTGGGTGGCTAACCCTCTGGGGTTAATCGTTTCTCGGTAATTGTTTCATGTTAAGCCATACCAACAACACACACTCCACATCTTCGAGTAATACAGCTGATGGTGGTGCAGCAACCAACAGCTGACTGTGGTGCAGCAACAGCTGACCATGGTGCAGCAGCAGCAGCTGACTAATGCAGCAACAGCTGATCGAGGTGCAGCAGCAGCTGTCTGTGGTGCAGCAGCAGCTGACTGTGGTGCAGCAGCAGCTGACTGTGGTGCAGCAGCAGCTGTCTGTGGTGCAGCAACAGCTGACCGAGGTGCAGCAACAGCTGACCGAGGTGCAGCAGCAGCTGACTGTGGTGCAGCAACAGCTGTGGTGCAGCAACAGCTGACCATGGTGCAGCAACAGCAGCTGTGGTGCAGCAGCAGCTGACTGTAGTGCAGCAATAGCTGACCGAGGTGCAGCAGCAGCAGCTGACTGTGGTGTAGCAGCAGCTGTGGTGCAGCAACAGCTGACTGGTCCAGCAACAGATGACGGTGGTGCAGCAGCAGCTGACTGTAGTGCAGCAGCAGCTGACTGTAGTGCAGCAGCTGACTGTAGTGCAGCAACAGCTGACTGAGGTGCAGCAACAGCTGACTGAGGTGCAGCAACAGCTGACTGAGGTGCAGCAGCAGCTGACTGTGGTGCAGCAGCAGCTGTGGTGCAGCAACAGCTGACTGGTCCAGCAACAGCTGACGGTGGTGCAGCAGCAGCTGACTGTGGTACGATAGTATTTCTCACAGTTTTTACCACAGGGTTGACACTAGAAGCTTTCTTGGGGCCCATGGTCACTTATTTTGCAGGTGAAATCACTAAAAAGGCTGTGATAATATGAAATGTTCCGATTGTATGCTTGGATGTGACCGCGGAGGCTGGCTTGTAAACACTGCCACCCATGGAACAAGTGAGGCTGGCTCAGGCCGCACGTGGACGCACCTCGGATGAATCGTGTTGAGCAAATTTTTTAGCGCTAGGCGAGGCAAAATTTTTGCGTTAAAATGTATCGCTAGGCGGATTTAACGTTATGTGATGCCATCATTAGGCGAGGGTCCACTATATATACATATATATATATCACACACACAATAGGGTTCCGCCTTACGGTGTTCCGCTAATACGGTGATTTCAAATTGTGACCAAAATTTGCTATACGGCAACCAGTCTTTCAAATATTGCGAGCCCCTTTGATACCTTTGATATACCTTTGAAGAGTTTCGAGAGTTTATCTACTCTCTGTGCCCAGCCATGGGCCAGGCTCGTCTGGTGCATGCCTGGTCAACCAGGCTGTTGCTGCTGGAGGCCCGCTGCCCCACATATCCATCACAGCCTGGTTGATCTGGTACCTGGTGAAGATACTTGTCCAGTTTCCTCTTGAAGGCTTCTACACTTGTTCCAGCAGTGTTTCTGATATCTTCTGGTAAGATGTTGAAAATTCTGGGACTCCGGATGTTGATAGTGTTCCCTTATTGTCTCCATCGCACTCCTGCTCATCACTGGGTTTATTTTACACTTCGTCCCATATCTCTCACTCCATTATGTTGTTATGGCAGTGTGCAGATTTGGGACCAAGCCCTCGAGTACCTTCCTGGTATATATCATCATGTACCTCTCTCTCCTCTGCTCCTATGAGTACATGTTCAAGACTTACAGGCATTCCCAGTAGTTTAGGTGCTTTACTGGCTTAATGTGAGCCGTAAACGATCTCTGTATTTGTTCCAGCTCCGATATTTCTCCTGCCTTGAACCGGGCAATATTCTGAGTGAGGGAGCACTAGTGATTTGAGGAGTGTCACCATCGGCATTATTTCCCTTGTTTTGAAAGTTCTCAATACCCACCCCGTCACCTTCCTGGATGTCGTGATCTTTGTCTTGTTATGGTCTTTAAAAGAAAGGTTCGCTGACATAATTATTCCTAGGTCTTTTACGTGTTCCTTACGTTCTATTTGGTGACCCTCTTGAGTTTTGTATATAGTGCTCCTTTTGAGTTCTTCATTTTTTCTGTACCTAAGCAGCTGGAGCTTATCACCATTGAACATCATGTTGTTCTCCACTGCTCCACTGCCCGGTTTATTTACATTCACCGTGAGCACATCTATTATGTCTGGAAACTTTCCAAAATTTTGTGTTTTAAAGTTATTGCGTATTTTATATGCACGTACTCTGATAATTATGCTTGTGTGTACCTGTACCTAAATATATTTTCACACTGTGCTGGCGTGCAGGTACACATTAAAACCACTAAGTCTCTCTCTACTCATGATGCCATAGTAATATGTACTACGTAATAATAATCTCTCTTGGGCACATTAAATGTCTTATTTTATGTTAATGTAGACATTTTCATTAATCCATCTATGATATTTTCTTCAAAATTATATAAGAAACACGTTACATAGCATATAAACATTATACATACACTAGAAGCTTTCTTTGGGCCCATGGTGGCTTATTTAACAGTTACAAGCACTAAAAACACTGGAATAATACAAAATATACCGAATGTATGCATGGAACCGACTGCACTGGCTTGTAAACAATGGCACACTAACTGAAGGCAGGGCAGCTGAGGCGCGCTCAGGCCAGACGGACACGTGAACGCATTCAGGACAAATGTTGTTAGTCAAGTTTTTCGTTGTTGGTTGGGCCAAAATTTTTATGCTCAAACGCATCGTTAGGCGATTTTATCATTAGACGATGCCATTGTTGATTGAGGGTTCACTGTATATTATATTCCATTTTATAGAAATAGTGTGTTTTGTACATATCCCTGAGGTATCCTGGCAATTTTTGCTGCTTTCATCCCTCTTGCTGCAACCATTTGTTTTCCCCACACACCCATACCACTATCTTTAATCAGTTTAAATCCCAAAATAACTCAGTAATGGCCCCATTGACAGTTGGCTAATGCTACCACCCCTGCTCCATAGAGATGTACCCCATCCCTTTATACATATCATGTTTGACATAGAAATTGTCCCAATTGTCAATGAATGTGGTTGCAAGTTCTTTGCAGTACCTGACTAGCCAGCAGTTTACACCAGTTTCCCTAGACATCCATTCATTGCCCACTTCTATCAAAATTCTACATATGATCATGACCCCTCCCTTAGACCTAATTAAATCTATGGCTGTCCTGCACTTATCTATGTTCACTCACCGAGAAACAATGCTACACTGCCTGAGAGAGGCAGCTGTGTGTGTGCACTGGGCACTGGACAGATTCTGTACGATTGATGAAAACAGATAAAATCGACGAAAACGGAAATCGGCGATATCGGAGATCGACGAAAAGGGAGGGGTCACTTGAGAGAGAGAGAGAGAGAGAGAGAGAAATAGAGAGATAGAGATATATTGATTGATTGATTGATTTTACTTTTTTTCCCCGAATAAAACACCTGTGTCATAAATCGATGAACTTTTGTTTAAAAAACAGTGAAAAAGTCCCTAATTCCTCTGTTTTCAAAAAAGATCACCCCTAAATAAAAACTATGAATCACCATATACTATCTGCGTTACTACTCATAAATAGCAACTCCGGAAAGTACTAATGGTCTTTACATTTCGATGGAAAGCGCATTGAGAAAAATGAGTCGGGTATTGGTACTTAACCCTTTGACTGTTTTCGACGTATAAATACGTCTTACGAGCCAATGTTTCTGACGTATATATACTCAATAATTCTAGCGGCTTCAAATCAAGCGGGAGAAAGCTGGTAGGCCCACATGTGAGAGAATGGGTCTGTGTGGTCAGTGTGCACCACATAAAAAAAATCCTGCAGCACACATTGCGTAATGAGAAAAAAAAAACTCTGATCATTTTTTTGGAATAAAACGCCGACTTTGAGGTGTATTTTCGTATAGTATTTATCGTTGTATTCGCGTTTTCATGGTCTTAGGTGATAAAATGGAACACATATTACAGAAATAGAGATGATTTTCATTACTTTTACGATGAAAACGACCTTGAAACTGAGCTCAAAGTAGCGGAAATGTTCGATTTTTACCAATGTTCAAGAGTAAATAAATCACACCACACGTCCAATACACGTCAACTGGGGAGTCTAATATTCTTTCACTAGTGCACTGATATTATTTATACCATTTTTACAATAATGCAGTCGTCTGCATAACAGTAGATTTTGTATTTTTTTGTATGAATAAAAAATCAAAATAGAAAGCAATAATAATATAAGAGGAGCCTAGAGATGTGACTAATGAACAGAGCATATGTTATTTTAGTGCCACAAATGTCTACCTTGTTTATTCTGGACCCTATTTTGAAATTGGCATCTTTTTTAGTTTGCGTGAAATTGGCCAAATTGCCAATTTCTGACCACCATATTGGGTAGTCCAAATTAGTAAATGGGAGGTTTCTTGTACTCAGCTGATAGATAAAATGGAGTTCTAAAGAAATAGCTATGAGTTTGGTCAACTGGAACAATGGAATTGGCTGAAAATAGGGCTCAAAGTCGGCGAAATTGCCGATACGCATATGTCGCCGAGACCGCTAACTTCGCGGGAGCATAATTCCACGAGTTTTCGACCAAATTTCGAACTTTTGGTGTCATTACCATCGGGAAAATATTCTCTATCATTTCATAAGAAAAAATAATTTTTTTTTTTTTTTTTCAAAAATTGAGCGACATAGAATGACAGTTTCAGAGAGGGGCCTGAAACAGTCAAAGGGTTAAAAATGAAAGAACTGAAGTAAAACTGGAGGCACTGCATTTGAAAGATGGCAAGGCTGAAACTATTGCTGAAGGAATGGCAAAAGTTATTGATGAATACAACTTAAGGAATGCAATAAAGATGATCACTGCTGATGCAACAAACTTTAACACAGGGAAGAAAGAGTGGAACTGTTGTCAAACTGCAACGAATGTTCTCAGAGAAGGGGATTAGCAAACCACAATTTCTCAGTTGTCAGCATCACATTCTGGATAAGATTCTCTGTTTAGTAATGGATGAAAATCTTGCTGCTAAAACCAGTTCTCCAAACATTGAATATCCATTTGTATTCCAACTGGTGAAGAATTATGAAGAACTAAAGGCACAGTTTGTTAATGAAACAGAAGAGATCCTCCATAAATCAGGATGGAGAGATGATAGGAAGTTTTTATACCATCTAACATGAGTGTTTAGATTCTTTGAAGAAAAAGGGCACTTTCCTTTGATTAACTTACAGAAAATTCCAAACATCAGCAATGCGAGATAGAATTCAAGAGCCATTCTAGCTATTCTTGCATTCATTTTTATACCTACAAGATGGAAGACTTTGGAGAAGATATGCAGATACATTTCATACACCTGGGCAGATTATTGGTTTACTAATCTGATGTACAGTGGAACCCCGCCCAACGGTGGCATCAAGTAACGGCAAATTCATCTAACGGGGCTCTTTGGCATCAAAAAATTGGCTCTACCAACGACAGAAAACTCATCCAACGGCATGCGGCCTGAGTGGGCCCAGCCACTCCAGGACTCCGTGTATAGCCAGTGTGCCAATGTTTACAAGCCATTGCGGTCAATTCCAAGTGTACCTGCAATATATTTTGTATTCCAGTGTTTTTAGTGCTTGTAACTGCTAAATAAGCCACCATGGGCCCCAAGAAAGCTTCAAGTGCTAAAAAGGGTGAGAAATACTCTCAAAATACTATTGTACTATGATCAGCTGCTGCTGTACTACCATAAGCTGTTGCTGCACCACCGTCAGCTGTTGCTGCACCACTGTCAGCTGCTGCTGCACCACTGTCAGCTGCTGCTGCACCACGGTCAGCTGTACTACTCAAAGATGTGGAGAGACTATTGTTGGTGTGGCTTATCGAGAATACCGAGAAACAACCCCAGAGGGTTAGGCACCCAGGATAACCCAAGAAAGTCAGTGCATCATCGAGGACTGTCTGACTTACAGTGGACCCCCGCATACCGTTGGCATCACATAACGATTAATCCGCATACCGCTTGCTTTAATCGCAAAAATTTTGCCTCGCATACAGCTTAAAAACCTGCTCACCGCTGTTCGTCCGAGACGCGTCCAATGTGCGCCTTAGCCAGCCTCGCATGTTCTGCCGGTGGCATTGTTTACTAGCCAGCCTCCGCGGTAGCATCCAAGCATACAATCGTAACATTTCGTATTATTACAGTGTTTTTGGTGATTTTATCTGGAAAATAAGTGACCATGGGCCCCAAGAAAGCTTCTAGTGCCAACCCTACAGCAATAAGGGTGAGAATTACTATAGAGATGAAGAAAAAGATCATTGATAAGTATGAAAGTGGAGTGCGTGTCTCCGAGCTGGCCAGGTTGTATAATAAACCCCAATCAACCATCGCTACTATTGGTGGTACAGCTGCTGCTGCTGCACTGTCAGCTGCTGCTGCAGCATCGTCTGCTGCTGCTGTAGCATCGTCTGCTGCTGCTGTAGCATCGTCTGCTGCTGCTGTAGCATCGTCTGCTGCTGCTGTAACATCGTCTGCTGCTGCTGTAGCATCGTCTGCTGCTGCTGTAGCACTGTCAGCTGCTGCTGCTGCTGCTGCTGTAGCATCGTCTGCTGCTGCTGTAGCACTGTCAGCTGCTGCTGCTGCTGCTGTAGCACTGTTGTTGGTGTGGCTTATTGAGAATACCAAGAAACAATTAACCCCAGAGGATTTGCCACCCAGGATAACCCAAAAAAGTCAGTGTCATCGAAGACTGTCTAACTTATTTCCATTGGGGTCCTTAATCTTGTCTCCCAGGATGCAACCCACACCAGTCGACTAACACCCAGGTGAACAGGGAAAAATGCCTGGAACTAGTGCTCATATTGGTGAATTTAAAGCCAGCAAAGGTTGGTTTGAGAGATTTAAGAATCGTAGTGACATACACAGTGTGATAAGGCATGTTCTGGAAGAAAATACCAAACAGGACCTACAGTACTCAGGAGGAAAAGGCACTCCCAGGACACAGTGTCTCATCAGTCATTGCTGCATCTTCAATAAAGGTAAGTGTCATTTATTCTTCATTTAGTAGACTAGTACATGCACAATATATACTGTGCATGTACTACTCTACTATTGTGCATGTATCCTTCTCTTTGTGTGTAGGAAAATGTATATTTCACGTGGTAAAAAATTTTTTTTTCATACTTTTGGGTGTCTTGCACGGATTAATTTGATTTCCATTATTTCTTATGGGGAAAATTCATTCGCATACCGATTATTTCGCATACCAATGAGCCCTCTTGCACGGATTAAAATCTGTATGCGGGGGTCCACTGTATTTCCTTTGGGGTCCTTAATCTTGTCCCCCAGAATGTGACCCACACCAGTCGACTAACACCCAGGTGAACAGGAAAAAATGCCTGGAGCTAGTGCTCATATTGGTGAATTTAAGGCCAGCAAAGGTTGGTTTGAGAAATTTAAGAATTGTAGTGGCATACAGTGTGATAAGGCATGGCGAAGCTAAAAAATTCCAACCCCAACGAGTGTTCAATTGTGACGAAACAGGCCTGTTCTGGAAGAAAATACCAAACAAGACCTACATTACTCAAGAGGAAAAGGCACTCCCAGGACACAAGCCTATGAAAGACAGGCTAACTTTCTTGTTTAGTTGTAATGCTAGTGGGGATTGCAAAGTGAAGCCTTTACTCATGTATCACTGAAAATCCCAGAGTGTTCAAGAAAAACAGTGTCTCATCACTCAACAATACTCTTCAATTAAGGTAAGTGTCATTTTAGTATTTACAGTGGAACCTCAAAAATCAAACGTATCACATATCGAACGTTTCGAAAATAGGACCATTTTTTCGGACAAACTGTGTGTCTATTATCGAACGCGCCCCTATTTTCGGACCATCGGGTACGGGACCTGTCTGCCGGCCTGCTCTGTCCGCGTTCCCGCGCAGGCGCCGTGAGCAGTCTAGCTTTGTTTATGCTTGAGTGAACACTAACCTGCACTCTCATTCATGCATTTTACGATTATTTCGTTGTGTTTAGTGCTTGTGGGACTGTGAAATAAGCTGCCATGGGCCCAGAGAAACTTGCTAGTGGTACCCCTGTGGTAAAGAAAGTGAGAAACACCATAGATGTGAAGAAGGAAATAATACAGAAGTATGAGAGTGGTGTGAGACTTGTTGAGCTTGCCAGGATGCATGGGAAAAACAAGTCGACCATCGGTTCTATCCTGTCAAAGAAAGAACAAATCAAGGAAGCTGATGTTGCGAAAGGTGTTAATATGCTAACCAAAAAAAGACCACAAATAGTTGAAGAGGTTGAGAAGTTGTTGCTGGTGTGGATCAAGGATAGAGATTGCAGGTGATAGTGTTTCAGAGATGATTATTTGCGAAAAGGCAAGGAAGTTGCATGCCGATCTGGTACAGAAAACTCATGGAACCAGTGCTGATAGTGAATTTAAGGCCAGCAGAGGCTGGTTTGACAGATTTAAAAAGCGTAGTGGCATACACAATGTTGTAAGACATGGTGAGGCAGCCAGTTCAGACAACGAGCAGTTGAGAAGTTTGTACAGGAGTTTAAGGGGTACATAGACAGTGAAGAATTGAAACCTGAACAAGTGTTTAATTGTGACAAAACAGGCTTGTTTTGGAAGAAAAATGCCAAAAAGGACCTTCATCACACAGGAGGAAAAGGCACTGCCAGGACACAAGCCTATGAAAGACAGGCTTACTCTTTTGTTCTGTGCTAATGCTAGTGGTGATTTTAAAGTGAAGCCTTTACTTGTGTATCATTCAGAAAATCCCAGTGTTTAAGAAAAACAATGTCTTTAAGAACAAGTTATGTCTTGTGGAAAGCTAATCATAAGGCATGGGTCACAAGACAAATTTTCAAAGAGTGGGTCCATGAAGTGTTTGGCCCCAGTGTGAAAAAATACCTCCAGGAAAAGAAATTGCCACTCCTGTTAATGGACAATGCTGCTGCTCATCCTCCAAACTTATTAGACCTCTTGTCTAAGGACTTCAGTTTTATAAAAGTGAAGTTCTTGCCTCCTAACACCACTCCTCTCCTCCGGCCCATGGACCAGCAGGTCATTTCTAACTTCAAAAAACTCTACACAAAAGCAGTGTTTGAAAAGTGCTTTGAAGTGACCACAGACACTAAGTTGACCCTAAGAGAGTTCTGGAGGAATCACTTCAACATCTACAGCTCCATAAGCCTTATAGGTAAGGCTTGGGAGGGAGTGACTTCCAGGACTTAGAACTCTGCTTGGAGACAATTGTGGCCAGATTGTGTCCAAAAGAAGGATTTTGAAGGGTTTGAGGCTGACCCTGACCCAGCTCACCCTCTGCCTGTTGTGGACTCTATTGTGGCATTGGGGAACACCCTGGGGTTGGAGGTGAGTGGTGAGGATGTGGAAGAGTTGGTGGAGGACCACAGGGAAGAGCTAACCACTGAAAAGCTGCAAGAGCTTCATCTGGAGCAGTATCAGACCACAGCTGAGGAACTTGCTTCAGAGGAGGAGGAAGAGGGAGTGGATGAGGTGTCTTCAAAGATTAAGGAGATTTGTGCCAAGTGGAATGATGTCCAAATGTTTGTGGAGAAGTACCACCCTGAGTAAGCTGAAACAAGCCATCTTTGCAACAAATTCAGTGACAGAACCATGTCCCATTTTAGGGAAATGTTAAAGAGGCACCAAAAACAAAGGACTGTGGACAGTTATTTTGTGAGACAGGGGTCCAGTGACTCTCAAGCTGGTCCTAGTGGCATTAAAAGACAGAAAAGGGAAGTAACCCCAGAGAGGGCTTTACCTGAAGTCCTCATGGAGGGGGATTTTCCTTCCAAACACTAACCCCCAACTCCCTCTCTCCTCCTTCCTATCTTCCAGATGCCATCATCAATCTTCAATAAAGGTAAGAAAAATGTTATTTTATATGTATTACTATACATAATTAAAAACTAGTATTTGTTGTATGTAAAACTGTAATTAATCTCTATAAAATGTATTTTTTGTGCGAATATTTTTGGGTTTCTGGAATGGATTAATTGTATTTCCATTATTTCTTATGGGAAATATTGCTTCGAATTTCAGACTTTTCGAATTTAGAACTAGCTCCTGGAACGGATTAAGTTCGATTTTTGAGGTTCCACTGTATTTATGTATGTATTGTGCATGTCTAATTGTTTTCTGTGTAGGGAAATGTATATTTCATGTAGAAAAACATGATTTTTTAATACTTTTGGCTGTCTGGAACGGATTAATTGGATTTCCATTATTTCTTGTGGGGAAATTTAATTCGACTAACGGCTAGCTCTCTGGAACGGATTAATGCCATTGGTCGAGGGTCCACTGTACAATGAAAATGACTTCAAGAATTTGTCAGAAATATTGAAACCTTACAAAAAAGAACATAAGAACCTAAAAATGGAGGAACACTACAGAAGGCCTATTGGCCCATACAAGGCAGGTCCTTATCAAAATGACCTCTACCCAAAGCTACCCAAGAATTTATTCCCATACCCAATGACACAAAACAAACCCAGCCCCTCCCACTCGTATATTTGTCCAATCTCTTTTTAAAGCTGCCCAAAGTCCTATCCTCAATCACCCTACTGGGAAGATTGTTCCACGCATCCACAACTCTGTTAGAAAACCAGTACACTTACCTATGTCCTTTGTAAATCTAAATTTATCCAATTTAAATCCATTATCTCTGGTTCTTGCCTGGTTTGACACCCTCAGTACTTTATTATTAATATCTCCTTTGTTTATGCCCGTCATCCACTTATACACTTCAGTGATATCTCTCCTCTTTCTACGTCTCTCCAGAGAGTGGGGATTTAAGGCTTTAAGTCTATCTTCATACGGGAGATTCCTTACACAGTAAATCATTTTAGTCATTCTTCTCTGTATGTTCTCCAGTGAGTATATCCATCCAAAACTGAGCAGCATAATCTAAATAAGGCCTCACTAGTGATGTATAGAGCTGTAAAATAACTTTTGGACTTCTGTTACTTAAACTTCTCGAGATAAATCCTAGTAATCTGTTAGCCTTGTTGCGCACACTTAGGCATTGCTGTCTTGGCTTTAGATTTCTGCTTACCATGACTCCCAAGTCTTTTTCACATTCTGTATGATCAAGCTCTTCCCCACCTAGTTTATAGCTTCGATGGTTACTTTCATTACCAAGGACTAGTACCTTACACTTATCCACATTGAACTTCATCTGCCATTTTTCAGACCAAGACATCAATTTGTTCAAACCCTCCTGGAGTTCATTGCTATCCTCCTCAAAATTAATCATACAGCCTATCTTTGTATCATCAGCTAATTTGCTCATGTCACTCATAATCCCTTCATCAAGGTCATTAATATAAATTATGAACAAGAGAGGGCCTAAATCTGATCCTTGTGGAATGCCACTAGTGACTAATCCCCATTCAGATTTGACCCCATTAATGGAAACTCTTTGCTTTCTATTGGTAAGCCATGCCGCTATACCTCCTATACCATGAGCTGCCACTTTTCTTAAGAGTCTCTTGTGAGGTACTCTATTGAAGGCTTTACTAAAATCCAAGTAAACAGTATCACGTTCTTTATCACTGTCTACTGCCTCAAATGTTCTATTGAAGAACGTCAGTAAATTTGTCAGGCAGTAACGACCTCTCGTGAACCCATGCTGAGATTCATTAATCAAATTATGCTCTTCAAGGTGACTTCTAATAATGTCAGCTATAACTGATTCTAATAACTTGCCCACTATAGATGTCATGCTTATTGGACGGTAAGCACTGAACTCGTTGAAAAATCATAGGAAGCAAGAGCTGTTCGCCCTCAATATGTACAGTGGACCCCCAGTATTCGATATTAATCCGTTCCTGAGAGCTCATCGAATACCGAAGATATCGAAAACCGAATCAATTTTCCTCATAAGAAATAATGGAAATCAAATTAATCCGTGCAAGACACCCAAAAGTATGAAAAAAAATTTTACTACATGAAATATTAAGTTTAATGCAATAGAATAATTACAATAACAATAAAATAATTGACACTTACCTTTAACCCCTTCAGGGTCCAAGGCCCAAATCTGAAGTGGTGCCCCAGTGTCCAAGAATTTAAAAAAAAAAAAAAATTGTTATCTTTTCTTATGAAATGGTAGAGAATCTTTTTGTGAAGGTAATAAAACAAAAAGTACAAAATTTGATGGAAAATTGACGAAATTATGCTCTCACGAATTTTGATGTTTCAGTGATATTTACAAATCGGCGATTTTGCCGACTTTGACTCCCATTTTAGGCCAATTACATTACTCCAGTCAACCAAATTCTTAGCTATTTCACTAGTATTACTTCTATTCTATCGATTGAGCACAAGAAATTGCCAAGTCAACTGTTTCAACTACAAATTAAAGTGATCGGAAATTGTTAATTTGGCCAATTTAACACAAAATTCAAAATATTCCAATTTCAAAATAGGGTCCAGAATAAACAATGTAGGTATTCCTGGAGCTAAACTAACATTTCCTCTGTTCATTAGTTGCGTTTTGAGGCTTTACAAATAAATTCCATTTTTATTTTTTATTCACATAATGAATTTTTATTCACACCAAAAAATAGATTTACTGTTATGCAATACTGTAATAATTGTATAAATATCATCACCATATTTGTGAATGCATATTAGACCCACCAGCTGGTGTGTATTAGACGTGTGAGGTTGTTTGTTTACTCTTGAATATTGGCAAAAATTTAACATTTCTGCTAATTTGAGCTCAGTTTCAAGCCATTTCCAGTGCTAAAACCAATCAAAATCATCTCTATTTCTGTAATATGTCTTCCATTCTATCAAATGAGACCAAGAAATCGCAAATACAACTATAAAAAACCTACGAAAAAACACTGCAAAGTCGCTGTTTTAATCGAAAAATCATGATTTCATTTTTTTCTCTCATTATACACAGTGTGCTGCAGCTATGTGGTATGTGTGGTGCACACATACCACATAGATGTATTCTCTCATATCTAGGCCCAAATGTACCACTCACAGTTTATCAGAGTGAGCTTGGCTCATGATGTAGATCTACGGTTTGGACCCTGAACGTAAAGCCGTAGATCTACAGGACGGACCCTGAAAGGGTTAATGAAGATCTGGTGATTGATGGGATGGGAGGAGGGGAGAGGTGTTACTGTTTAGAAGGGGAATCCCCTTCCATTAGGACTTGAGGTAGCAAGTCCTTTTCTGGGGTTACTTCCCTTCTTCTTTTAATGCCACTAGGACCAGCTTGAGTCACTGGATTTCTGTCGCACAACATATCTGCCCATAGTAGCCTGTACCTCCCGTTCCTTTATGACATTCCTAAAGTGTTTCACAACATTGTCAGTGTAATAGTCACCAGCACGGCTTGCAATAGCTGTTAGGGTGATTGTCATCAAAAAAGGTTTGCACTTTAAGCCACATTGCACACATTTCCTTAATCTTTGAAGTAGGCAACTTCTTCAATTTCTCTATCCCCTCCTCCGAAGCAGTTTCCTCAAGTGTGGCCTCTTGCTGTTGAAGATGATCTATCAGCTCATCAGTGGTTAGTTCTTCACTGTCCTCCTCCACCAACTCTTCCACATCCTCCCCACTAACCTCCAACCCCAAGGACTTCCCCAATGCCACAGTGGATTCCTCAACAGGCATAGGATTCTCAGGGTTAGCCTCAAATCCTTCAAAATCCCTTTTGTCTACACATTCTGGCCACAGTTTTTTTCCAAGCAGAGTTCAAGGTCCTCTTAGTCACTCCCTCCCAAGCGGTACCTATAAGGTTTATACAATTGAGGATATTAAAGTGATCCTTCCAAAGCTCTTTTAGAGTCAGTTGAGTTTCTGTGGTCACTATAAAGCACTTTTCAAACATAGCTTTTGTGTACAGTTTCTTGAAGTTGGAAATGACCTGCTGGTCCATGGGCTGCAGGAGGAGTGGTATTAGGAGGCAAAAACTTGACCTTAATGAAGCTCATGTCCCCAGAAAGTCACTCTGCCAAGTCTGCAGGATAACCAGGGGCATTGTCTAATACCAGGAGGCACTTAAGGTCTAATTTCTTTTCAGTTAGGTAATTTTTCACATTGGGGGCAAATGCTAGGTGTAACCAGTCATAGAAAAAGTCCCTAGTGACCCATGCCTTACTGTTTGCCCTCCACAGCACACACAAATTAGCCTTGAGGACATTGTTTTTCCTGAACACACTGGGAGTTTCAGAGTGATACACCAATAAAGGCTTCACTTTGCAATCACCACTAGCATTGACACACATGAGAAGAGTAGGCCTGTCTTTCATAGGCTTGTGTCCTGGGAGTGCCTTTTCCTCCTGAGTAATGTAGGTCCTGCTTGGCATTTTCTTCCAAAACAGGCCTGTTTCGTCACAATTAAACACTTGTTCAGGTTTCAAGTCTTCAGTGTATGTAATCCTTGAATTCCTTCACATATTTTTCAGCTGCCTTTTGGCCCGAACTGGCAGCCTCACCATGCCTAATCACACTATGTATGCCACTACGATTCTTAAATCTTTCAAACCAACCTTTGCTGGCCTTAAATTCACTCACATCACACTACTTGCAGGCAATTTCTTTACCAAATCGTCATGCAACTGCCTAGCCTTTTCACAAATAATCTCTTGAGAGATGTTATCTCCTGCTATCTGTTTTTCATTTATCCACACCAATAACAATCTCTCAACATTTTCTAAAACTTGCGGTCGCTGTTTCGTAATCACAGTTGCACCTTTTTGATTGGGGTTTATTATACAACCTAACCAGCTCCGACACACGCACTCCACTTTCGTACTTTGCAATTATCTCTTTCTTCATTTCATAAGTCATTAGCGACTTTTTTCTCGAAGGGTTGGCACTAGAAGCTTTCTTGGGGCCCATGGTGACTTATTTTGCAGAAACAAGCCCCAAACACAGTGATAATATGGATAATATGGAATGTACCAAATGTATCATTAGATGTGCGCACACTGGCTGGCTTGTAAACACTGGCACACATGGGGCAGTTCAGGCCACACGTGGACACGTCTCGTACGAATCGTATCGAATACCGGGTTTTCAATCGAATACCGAGGAAATTTTTTTGTGATATAATGCATCGAATACTGGGGGTCCACTGTATATCAAGAAGTAATCAGTCTGCTGAATGTGCAAAGTCATGCAGGAACTGTATGCTGCTTGCAGGAAAAAAAAACAAAATGTAACTTCAGTTTATTCTAAGCAATAAGTAGTAATGCAGTGGACCCCCACCTTATGAACGCATTGCGTTATGTTAAATCCACCACATGAAGCATTTGAACGCAAAAATTTTGCCTCGCCTCACGATAAAAGACTTGCCTTATATGATTCGTCCGGGACGCATCCCACGTGTGGCCTCAGCGCCATTGTTTACAAGCCAGCCAGTGCGCTCACATCTACGCATACATTCGGTACATTTCACATTATCCCAGTGTTTTTAGTGCTTGTAACTGCAAAATAAGTCACCATGGACCCCAAGAAAGCTTCTAGTGCCATCGCTGTGGTAAAAAGGGCGAGAATTAGTATGGAATTGAAAAAAGAGGTTAAGGAAATGTGTTCAAAGTGGGTTGAGCTGCAAACCTTTATGGATGAAAATCACCCTGACACAGGCTACTGCAAGCCGTGTTGGCAACCTGTACAATGACGATGTTATAGCCCATTTTAGGAAAGTCTTAAAAGAATGGGAGGTACAGAGCTCTATGGACAGATTTGTTGTGCGACAGAGGTCCAGTGACTCTCAAGCTGGTCCTAGTGGCATTAAAAGAAGAAGGGAAGTAACCCCGGAAAAGGACTTGCTACCTCAAGTCCTAATGGAAGGGGATTCCCCTTCTAAACAATAACTTCCACACACTCCCCTCCCATCCCATCAGTCATCACCAGATCTTCAATAAAGGTAAGTGTCATGTATTCTATTCTTAGTAGAGTAGTAATTGTGCATGTCTTCTTCAGTTTGTGTGTATTAAAATTAATATTTCATGTGGTAAAATTTTTTTTTTCATACTTTAGGGTGTCAGGAATGGATTAATTTGATTTCCATTATTTCTTATGGGGAAAATTAATTCGGCTAGCGATAATTTCGGCTTACGACAAGCTCTCGGGAACGTATTAATATCATAAGGCGGGGTTCTACTGTATATGTACAAACATGATAACAGTGATATTGTAGTTGTTGTATTTGTTATTAACCCTTTCAGGGTCCAGAGGTCAAATTTAAGTGTGCACCAGTGTTCAAGAATTTTCAAAAAATAATTTTGTTATTTTTTCTTATGAAATGGTAGATAATCTTTTTCTGAAGGTAATAAAAGAAAAAGTACGAAATTTGACGGAAAGTTGACAAAATTATGCTCTCGCGAATTTTGATGTATCAGCAATATTTTCACATCCGCGATTTTGCTGACTTTGACTCCCATTTTAGGCCACTTATATTATTCCAGTCGACCAAATTCTTAGCTATTTCACTAGTATTATTTCGATTCTATCAATTGAGCACAAGAAATTGCCAAGTCAACTGTTTCAACTACAAAATATAGTGATCGGAAATTGGTAATTTGGCCAATTTAATGCAAAGTTCAAAATATTCCAGTTTCAAAATAGGGTCCAGAATAAACAATGGAGGCATTCCTGGCACTAAACTAACATTTCCTCTGTTCATTAGTTACGTTTTCAGGCTTTACAAATGAATTCCATTTTGATTTGTTATTCACTTAACGAATTTTTATTCAAACCAAAAAATAGATTTGCTGGTTTGCAATATTTTAATGATTGTATAAATAATATCACCACATTTGTGAACATATATTAGACCCACCAGCTGGCGTGTATTAGACGTGTGAGGTCATTTGTTTACTTTTGAACATCGGCAAAAGTTTAACATTTCTGCAACTTTGAGCTTGGTTTCGAGTCATTTTCAGTACTAAAACCAATCAAAACCATCTCTGTTTCTGTAATGTATCTTCCATTCTATCAAATGAGACCAAGAAATCGCAAATACAACTATAAAAAACATACGAAAAGACACTGCAAAGTCGCTGTTTTAATCGAAAATTCCAGTCTGGTTTTTTTTCTCTCATTATGCACCGTGTACTGCAGAATTTGTTTTATGTGTTGCACACATAACACAGAGATGTATTCTTTCATATCTAGGCCCAAATTTACCACTCGCAGCTTATCAGAGTGAGCTGAGCTCATGGCATTGCTCTACGGTTTGGACCCTCAACATAAAGCAGTACATCTACGGCACAGATCCTGAAAGGGTTAATATTACATGCAATATTCATTCAAGTTACTCGTTTTCATTACTTGTTTTTCTCATTTTCGAATGACATTTTCTAAAAAGATATTGAAATGAAAGGTCATTTCTCTGCTTTTAGGCAAAAGCTTATCTGATTAAGGTGCAGGAATATTACGTTGTAAAAAAGTTATAACCCTAAATAAATAAGTAAATAATATATAGTATAGTATGTTGAAGATTGAGACACTTGTGCAACATATGGGAATCTTTATTCAGGAAACGTTTTGCCACAGTGGCTTCATTAGTCCAGTACAAAGCAGAAAGGTGTAAGGAGAGGAGGAGTTTGAGGTAATCAGTCCCTCAGCCTGGAGTCGATGTGTTCAGTCCATCAATCTTGTAGAATGTACAGCATAGGGCTGTAGACGTGGCTTATATATTGTAGTCAGGTGAGGTGAAGGAGGAGTACGCGGGTCATAGTAGAACCAACCACTAGTCTAAGTAGGTCTTCGTCCAAAGGTTGTACAATTGTTGAAGAATTCTTTGTAGCAAGATCTCGTGATGCTTCAGTGTCTGACAGTTGTGATGAATGGTTTAAAAAATTGGCAAGTTGAAGATTGAGACACTTATGCAACATATGGGAATCTTTATTCAGGAAACGTTTTGCCACACAGTGGCTTCATCAGTCCAATACAAAGCCACTGTCTCTCTCTCTCTCTCTCTCTCTCTCTCTCGCACGCACGCACGCACGCACGCACAAGCTCCCTTTTCGTCGCTCTCCGATTTCCGTTTTCGCCGATTTCCTGTTTTCGTCAATCGTACGGAACCTGTCCAGTGCCCAGTGCACGCACAAAGCTGCCTCTCTCAGATAGTGTAGCGTTGTTTCTCAGTGAGTGAACATATCCTGCCAGGTCATACAAAACATTTCGTAATAATGCATTGTTTTTGGCACTTGTTTATTGTGTGTGACTGCTAAATAAGCCACCATGGCCCCAAAGAAAGCTCCTAGTGCCAGTCCTTTGGTAAAGAAAGTGAGGAACACCGTAGAAATGAAAAAAGAAATTGTTTAAAAATATGATAGTGGCATAGGCATTGCTGAACTAGGCAGGATGTACGGGAAGTCTCCATTGTGGCAAAGAGAAAAGAAATCATGGAAGCTGATGTTGTGAAAGGGGTAAATGCGATAACCAAACAGAGATCCCAAATAACTGAAGAAGTGGAGAAATTGTTGTTGTTGTGGATCAGAGAGACAGAGTTAGCATGAGATAGTGTAGTGGAGTTGATAATTTGTGAAAATGCAAGGCAGTTGCATGGCGATCTCATAAAGAAACTGCTTGAAACAAGTGCTGATGTTGGTGAATTTAAGGCCAGCAAAGGCTGGTTCGAAAAATTCAGAAACGAAGTGGCATGCACAGTGTTGTAAAGCATGGGGATGGTGCCATTTCAGACAAACAAGCAGCTGAAAAATTCGTGCAGGAACTCAAAGGTTATGCAGAGGCTGAAAAATTCCAATCCCAACAAGTGTTCAATTGTGATGAAACAGGCCTGTTTTGGAAGAAAATGCCAAAGAAGACCTACATCACAGAGGAAGAAAGGGCACTCCCAGGACACAAGCCTATGAAAGGCTAACTCTCTTGTTGTGTGGTAATGCTAGTGGGGATTTCAAAGTGAAGCCTTTACTGGTGTATCACTCTGAAAATCCCAGTGTGTTCAAGAAAAAGTGTTGTCAAGAGTAAATTGTGTATGATGTGGAAGGCAAACAGTAGGGCATGGGTCACTAGGGAAATTTTCCTGGAATGGTTCAATGAAGTGTTTGACCCGAGTGTGAAGAAATACTTCCTGGATAATAAATTGCTACTCGAGTGCCTCCTGTTAATGGACAATGCTCCTGCTCATCCTCCTAATATAACTCCTCTCATCCAGCCCATGGACCAGCAGATCATTGCGAACTTCAAAAAATTGTACACCAAAGCAATGTTTCAAAGTTGCTTTGACGTAACCTCGGACTCTGAAATAATCCTAAGAGAGTTCTGAAAGAATCACTTCAATATCTTCCACTGCATAAGTCTTATAGATAAGGCTTGGCAGGGAGTGACTTCCAGGACGATGAACTCTGCTTGGGGAAAATTGTGGCTAGATTGTTTCCAAAAGGAGGATTTTGAAGGGTTTGAAGCTCAGTCTGTCGACCCTACACCTGTTGTGCAATCAATTGTGGCATTGAGGAATTCCATGGGGTTGGATGTGAGTGGTGAGGATGTGGAAGAGTTGGTGGAGGACCACAATGAAGAGCTAACCACTGATGAGCGGCAAGAGCTTCAACTGCAACAGCAACAGACCACAGCTCAGGATATTGCTTCAGAGGAGGAGGAAGACAGATGGAAGAAGGTGCCTTCTTCAGAGATTAAGGAGATTTGTGCAATGTGGACTAAAGTGCATTTATTTGTGGAGGAACATCACCCTGAGAAAACTGTTGCAATCCGTGCTGGCGACTTTTACAATGACAGTGCCGTGTCCCATTTTAGGCAGAGTACTCTGGACAGATATTTTGTGCGACAGGGGTCCAATGACTCAAGCTGGTCCTAGTGGCATTAAAAACAAAGGAGGGAAGTGACCCCAGATAAGGACGTGGTACCTAGAGTCTAAAAAATTCTGGTGTCTGTATGCTTGTAATTGCCAAGTTCTTTATGATGTTCACAAGGTTTAATTCGTCTTGTTCCTTTCATGTGGAATTCTGGATCGGTTTTTTCTTATTTGCTGAACTGTAATACATTTTCTTATGGAAAAATTGCAGGTCTTGGAACGGCATATACCTCTTAGAAGAGAGTGATATTTCTTTGGATGGTCCTATTTACACGTACCATTTCTGTCACCAGTCTCCAAATTTGCAAACGCCCAAGGCATAGTGTCGACACAATTGAATGTTATGTTTAATGTGACTTATGGTGTTTGAGTTTACTGTTTCATTCAAGCAATTGTCATCAGTTCCTGTACAGTTTGTATTTATATCTGATCTTGCATAATGGTTTTCCTCTAGTTTCTTTTGGTTTATTTGATGACTTACCTCAAGGCCTCTTATGACTTGGATACGTTTGATTCTGTTTGTGGAAATGGAGCCATGGCCTTGGTCTATACACAGTTTATCCCCGAACCCATGGTAATATTAATTGTACATGTATAAGTCTGACAGTGCAACTGTACCCTCTGCATGCGATCCTGTGCTATTTGTATTTGTACGTGCAAGATAATGTTTTGTGTTGGTGAAACGTCTGAATTTCTTTTATCAAGGCCCATACTTTTTGCACTTGCTTCAACCTCAAATACACAAATAACCCGCACATGGGAAATTGAATCGTATGACGTCGTTTCATTCTGGCTTGGATCATTGACTAGACAGTGTGACTAATCAGTGATTCAAGCCATATTGAAAATTACTTATAAGCTTCGGTGCAGGTAATTTGTGTATTGTTCCATGATCAGTGTTGTGCCTTTTTTTTTTATTCTTCAACCTCATTTATTTTTCTAACATCTTGTCTCTGTATACGTGACAGTTATTCATTCAAAATCTCTGATTTATGTTTCATCTTCCAGCTGTGCGAGGCAAGGAAAAAAAAAAGGGGGTCCCTAGTTTGGCCTGATATTTCTTTTAAATTATGTTCTCTCTTTACGTTTGGTCACTATCGTAAGCTGTCTGGGAATTAGCATGGGGTGTTACTGAGCACCATGGCCTGCTGTAGTGTTTTGGAATCTCAGGTTAAAGTGTTGAAGGAGGTTCTACTTCTTTGGAGGAAAATAGGAGTCTAAAGCTTCGCCTAGATGGGTTTGGGAGAGAATGTGAGATGGTGGGAGCTGGTAAGGAAAATGATATCAGCAGTGAGCTAAAGAGTTGCAGCCGCTTTAAGTGGCAAGTGGTTCACAGTTCAGGAAGAAGGAAGATAAGGAAGGTTAATAGAGAAGATGTGAAGCTAGGAAATTCATTCTCTGTTCTCCAGGACGAGTGTACTTCAGTGGTTAGTGAGGTTAAATGTACCACTGACTCTCCTGCTAATGAAGGTAAGAATATTCTAATTGTAAGAGATTCTCAGGTAAGGTATATGGACTGTGCTTTTTGTAACAGAGATAGGAAGGTCAGAGGGTGTGCCTCCCAGGAGCTGGTGTTGGTGACATAGTCAGCAGGTTGGATAATATTATGTCAGGTAATGGGAATAAGCCCATTATCTGTCGTAGTGCTGGTGAAAATGACATCAGGAAGGGTAGGAGACAGGAGCTGCATAGGTCAGCCCTAGAAGTTATCAGGTCTAAGGGAGGGATCCCAATCATATGTAGCATCTTGTCTAGAAGGGGACTGGGCAATGAATGGATGTCTAGAGCAATTGGTATAAATTGCTGGCTAGACAGGTACTGCAAGGAACTTGCAGTCCTATTCATTGATAACTAGGACAAATTCTATGGCAAGGGGTTGGAGTGGTTGCATTAGCCAATTTGATTGAGGGGGTAATTGATGACTTGTCTAGGACTTTAAACTGATAGATTATACAGGGATGGGTGTTTGTGGGAAACAGTTAGGCTGCAGTGTTAGGGTTGAAAACATCAGATATTACCAGGATACCCCAGGGATGTGTTTAAAAGATAATATTCGAAATAAAGTTGCTAATAAAGGCAAATCAATTGCTCAGAGAGTAGAGGGCAACGAGTGACTAGCTCCCTTAAGGTTTACTATACAAATAAGAGTCTAAGAAGTAAGATAGATGAGCTGTGATTACTTGCAAGTGCAGGTAATATAGATATTATTGCCATATCATAGACGTGGTTCAACTTGAATGCAACATACAGAGTTATAAACTATTCCACACTGATAGGGTCAACAGAAGAGTAGTGGGGTGGAGTGGCGATGTATGTCAGAGATAATTTAAATTGTTGTTAGACAAGTTGTAAGATTAGAAACATCGGACTCAGAATCTGTTTGGCTACAGTTTCTTGAAGGTCATGAAAAATTAATTTTGGGTGTGATGTATAGGCCCCCAAACCTTGATGGGGAGTGCGGTAGGCTACTATGGGACGAAATTCATAAGGTGTCTAGATATGAAAATGTGTTAATGGGAGATTTTTAACTTTAGACAAATTGATAGGAACAATGTGGCGGGAAGTCTCGAGTCTAGTGACTCGACTGGTTTTTAAAACAGTTTGTGACAGAACCAACTAGTGGAAACAATCTACTTGACTTTGTTCTTGCCAACAGTCACTAGTTAATCTTGAGGTTAGTGATGAGCTTGGGGAAGGCGATCACAAATCACTTAGTTTCAATATATCATGGAATTACCCAGATACTGCAATCAAGTCAATGTCCCAGATTTCCGCTTGGCCGACTTCATGGGTATGAGAAATTACTTGGGTGGGCTAAATTGGGATGACCTTACTCATTGGTCAAAAGAGGGGCATATATAGGCATATCAAAAGAGGGGAAGGGCAGTTAAGAAATCAGTATAGAGAGTAGATATACTCTTGAAATTCTTCAAAGGTATATCAAAGGTAAAGGTAATTAAAGATAAATAAAAAGAATAAGAAAAGCAAAAAGGGATTATGAGTCTAAAGTCACAAGGGATTCGAAGACTAACCCAGAAGGGTTCTTTCAGGTATACAGCAGTAAGATTAGGGACAAGGTAGGCCCACTTAAGAGTAACTCGGGTCAGATCACTGACAGTGATAAGGAAATATGTGAACTTTTCAATACCTACTTCCTCTCAGTTTTCACTCAAGAAGATACTAGCGAAATTCCAGAAATAATAAATTATGTAGAACAGGACGATAATAAACTATGCACGATTAGGGTAACTAGTGACACAGTCCTCAGACAAATAGAGAAATTAAAACCTAACAAATCCCCAGGCCCCGATGAACTGTTTGCAAGGTTTTTAAGGGAATGTAAAGAGGAACTTAGTAGACCTTTGGCAAATCTTTTCAATATATCACTACAAACTGGCATAATGCGAGACAAGTGGAAAATGGCGAATGTAATACCTGTTTACAAGGCAGGTAACAGGTCCTTGGCTTCGAACTAAAGACCAATAAGCTTTACCTCCATAGTTGGTAAATTTATGAAATCAATAACTTCCAAAGCAATTCGTAGCCATCTTGAAAGGCATAAATTGATTAATGAATCTCAGCACAGTTTTACAAAGGGGCATTCCTGTCTTACGAATTTACTAACTTTCTTCACTAAGGTATTTGAGGAGGTAGATCATGGTATTGAATATGATATTGTGTATATGGACTTCAGTAAGGCTTTCCACATTAGAGGCTGTTGAGAAAACTTAAGGCACACTTAGTAGGAGGAGAAATTTTTTCCTTGGTAGAGGCATGGTTGACAAATAGGCAGCAGAGAGTTTGCATAAATGGGGAGAAATCAGAATGGGGGTACGTTGCAAGCGGTGTTCCACAGGGGTCAGTGTTGGGCCCCTTGTCGTTCATAATTTACATAAACGACATAGATGAGGGAATAAATGGCGACATAAGAAAATTTGCTGATGACGCCAAAATAGGCCGTCCAATTCATTCTAATGAGGACATTAGAGCATTCCAGGATGATTTGAATAGACTGATGCAGTGGTCAGAGGAGTGGCAGGTGCGGTTTAATATAGACAAATGCAAAGCTCTAAATGTTGGACAGGAAAATAACTATGCCACATATAAACTAAATAATGTAGTTCTTAATATTACGGATTGCGAAAAGGATTTAGGAGTTTGGGTTAGCAGTAATCTGAAACCAAGACAACAGTGCATAAGTATTCGCAGTAAAGCTAACAGAATCCTTGGCTTCATAGCAAGGAGTATAAATAATAGAAATTCTCAGGTCGTTCTTAAACTCTATATATCTTTGGTTAGGCCTCATTTAGATTATGCTGCGGAGTTTTGGTCACCGTATTACAGAATGGATATAAATGCACTGGAAAATGTACAAAGGAGGATGACAAAGTTGATTCCATGTATCAGAAATCTTCCTTATGAGGATAGACTGAGGGCCCTGAATCTGCACTCTCTAGAAAGGTGTATAAGTGGAAAACAGGAATGAATAAAGGGGATGTAAATAGCGTGCTAAAAATATCTAACATAGACAGGACTCGCAGCAATGATTTTAAATTGGAAAAATTCAGATTCAGGAAGGATATAGGAAAGCACTGGTTTGGTATTAGAGTTGTGGATGAGTGGAACAAACTCCCGAGTATCGTCATAGAAGCTAAGACGTTGTGTAGTTTTAAAAATAGGTTAGGTAAATACATGAGTGGGTGTGAGTTGGACTTGACTAGCTTGTGCTACTAGGTTGGATGCCTGTTCCTCTCTTAAGTGACGTGTCTGACCTGACTAGGTCAAGGCATTGGCTTAAACAGGTGGGAGAATCGGACCTGCCTCGCATAGGCCAGTAGGCCTGTTTACCTGGAGAGAGTTCCGGGGGTCAACGCCCCCGCGGCCCGGTCTGCGACTAACGCCTAGGTACCTACTTACTGCTAGGTGAACATAGGCAGCAGGTGTAAAGAAACATTCCCAGCGTTTTCATTGAATGATAGTTTAATATATCAGTTGAAAATAAAAAATCCTTAATATGACCGTTCCTGGCATCTAGGTATCCTCTATAAACTATATGACATTTCGCTGTGCTCTTTGTCAAATAACTTTGTCATGTCTAGTGTGTTAGCAGCTGGTTGACTTACCAATACTTTTAACAACTTAAACTTCTTCAGAATCTGGCTGAACTGCTAGAGGCTTCCGCAGTGATACATTGTTCACTGCATCTTATAAAGTACTTATTTGCTGGAACAATAAAGTACTTATTTGCTGGAACAACAGTTTGGCAAAAAGATGTTGACTGTTTTTCCTGGGAACATTTTGATAGCCTATGGGCAGGGCAGAAGTCTCAAGTCTGACAGCGCTGCCGGGGGAGCACACTCGGCAGTTTCCCCTCGCCTTTCTTCCCCCATATACAACACCCAAATATCGCTATTTGCCTCACATTTGACTACTACCTTCTGGCGTTTATCTTCCCTATTTAATATACCTTAGTGAATCTTGCTTTTATGAAATTTAGGGACATTGGAAATTAAGTTACTATTTTATATATACGGGCCAGTCGCCCGTAGTCCAAAGTATGCACCCGGCTGATTAAAACTGTTTTGAGGAAGCTGTCGAGTTCTCTTGACAACTAGGGGTTTGTTGGTAATCCCCCACCCTTATGCATGAAGGGAGTGTTGGAGTCAAGGTCCTGTAACATTGTGTACTCATGATAGTTTTAAAAAGGGTTAAATACCTGAGGGAATATGGTGAAGTTTAAATGGGATTTATTTTGTATAAAGGTACGATATATTATGCATATTACGTATAGTGTTCTGTTTTAATACGCTTTAATTTCTTTTACCAAGACAGCACTTCCAGTACTTGGTTAATATAATTGGTTTTTATCTAGATCATTATTATTTGAATCCACTTTTCAATTTGTGAATTTTTGTCAAGATGGCGTTGGAGGTTGGCAAAGTGATATGATATATTAGGGGTGGTCAGACGAGGTTCAGCTGGTTTTGTTGACTTGGGATACACGAGTTACTAGTGATGGTGGGAAAATCTTCAGTCCTGTCAGCTCAGGCGCATGCTTTTGGACGTAGCGTTGTTGTTTAGCCTCGTGCTTAGCTATATGTTACGACTTAATACGTGATTGTTAATTTTGCTAGATACATTTGTGGTAGGCAGAGGAAAATAAGCTGTGGTGTGTTCTTATCTGTATAAGGACTTGTGTGTGTTGGGGATGGGGGGAGTTAATTCCTGCATGGGACTGAGTACGAGGTGCGGTGTTCACGTGAATTGTATGGATGAAAGAATAGTACGGTGACGAGGGCTCCAGCTGGGCTGCCATCAGGCAGTGGCGGGTGAGTCATCCCTCGTCCAGACCTTCTTACCTGCCTCTCACCCCATTCCCCACACGTCCCCTCCCCCAGAACGCACTACTACCCACCTCCTTTCAGTGATTCCCCACCATCCTTCCTGGTTTCTCCGCCACTACTGCTAAATATAATGACCAGCTTTGTTGCTAACCAACATTCCATACCATATCAAATACCATTACTCTCTTGCCCCACGAAGTACAGATTACTTCATATAGAGGTTTACATTTTGATATGACATTATTTAATAGAAAGTTGAAGAGGCGAGACCAAGAGCTTGAGCCCCTCTGCACAGACTCACGTCGTAAAGCAAATGTCTTGATATACATGGTTTAGGTAGATTAGTTAAGTTTGGTTAGGTTAGATTGTCTTTCTATGGAAAATTTAACCATTTGTAACATACTGTACTCTAACGACATTAAATGTAATAATACATAAAATGTGTTTTTTTTTTTTTTTACCGTGAACAGAAAACTGATTTTCACCGAGTGTGCTAAAACAGTCACAAAGTTTTCATTACAACGTTGGTCATACATTTGACGTGTTCAGCCAATGATGTACCATCGTTGATTAGTAATGTGGGCTGTGTATGTCACTACTGCTTCTTATCCTCATAACAGACATATAAAAACACACGTCGGTTTTGTAACATTTGTAGTTGACTTAAAAATAAGCATGAAAGGCACCTCGGTGGAAGACGCTGAAAGATTGCAGGAACATAAGCATGGTTTCCAAGTGGGCAGTGGAACGCAACATGATGTTCAGTGGTGATAAGTTGCAGCTGCTTAGATATGTAAAGAATAAAAAACTCAAAAGGAACACTGTATACAAAGCCCAGGGGGATCATTAAATAGAACAAAAAGAATACTTAAAAGACCTGCTCCTGCTTTCAAAGAACACAATAAGGTAAATGTCACGAGAGGCAGAAAGATAATGGGGTGAATAATGAGAATTTTGAAAAAGAGGGAAATTAACAGAATTTTCATACAGTAAAGCTAAATTTCCTTTTTGTCGTGTATCATGCTATGGTTTTTATCTGCTTCATATATATTTGAGTCATATTTATTGAATTTATTTTTCTGTGTGTATCATGCGGAACGAAGTAGCCACCCTAGTCCCACTCTTGGGTCCACAAAGCACCATATAATGTCATATTGTCTATTCTCCCACAGGCGGAAATCAGGACTAACCCCCTTCTCCATCCCAAATACAAACCAGGAAAATGAGAAAAAAATAAAATTCGAAAGAATGGAAGACAAAGGTAGGGTCTAATTCTCTCGGTTAAAAATATGTATTCCCACCACCTGCTTCTTTTGAGAGGAACCCACTAAATGACAGCAGGATGGAGAATTCAGAAACTTTTTTCATTCCATCGAAAGGCCGTACAGACTAACTGACAGTACTAAAGAACATAAGGAAGGAGGAACGCTGCAGGAGGCCTGCTGGCCCATACTAGGCAGGTCCTTTACAATTCATCCCACTAACAAAACATTTGCCCAACCCAATTTTCAATGCCACCCAAGAAATAAGCTCTGATGTGAAAGTCCCACTCAAATCCAACCCCTCCCACTCATGTACTTATCCAACCTAAATTTGAAACTACTCAAAGTCCCAGCCTCAATAACCCAACTAGGTAGACTGTTCCACTCATCAACTACCCTATTTCCAAACCAATAATTTCCTATGTCCTTTCTAAATCTAAACTTATCTAATTTAAATCCATTACTGCGAGTTCTCTCTTGGAGAGACATCCTCAAGACCTTATTAATATCCCCTTTATTAATACCTATCTTCCACTTATACACTTCGATCAGGTCTCCCCTCATTCTTCGTCTAACAAGTGAATGTAACTTAAGAGTCTTCAATCTTTCTTCATAAGGAAGATTTCTAATGCTATGTATTAATTTAGTCATCCTACGCTGAATGTTTTCTAACGAATTTATGTCCATTTTGTAATACGGAGACCAGAACTGAGCTGCATAATCTAGGTGAGGCCTTACTAATGATGTATAAAGCTGCAGTATGACCTCTGGACTTCTGTTGCTTACACTTCTTGATATGTTGATAAATTAGACACATGTGCAACTCTTGGGTATCTTTATTGAGGAAACGTTTCGCCACACAGTGGCTTCATCAGTCCATACGTAGGAGAAACTTGTAGAACAGGAGGAGAATGAGGTAATCAGTCCCTCAACCTTGAGTCGATGTGTTCAGTCCATCAATCTTGACTGCTACACCTCTCCTGCCATACTTTTTGATTCTACTCAAGATTGATGGACTGAACACATCGACTCAAGGTTGAGGGACTGATTACCTCATTCTCCTCCTGTTCTACAAGTTTCTCCTACGTATGGACTGATGAAGCCACTGTGTGGCGAAACGTTTCCTCAATAAAGATACCCAAGAGTTGCACATGTGTCTAATTTATCAACATGTCGGTTCTCTGAACCATCCATCTACAAACTTCTTGATATAAATCCCAGTAATCTGTTTGCCTTATTACGTACGCTTAGGCATTGCTGTCTTGGTTTAAGGTTGCTGCTCACCATACCTGGAGTTTACCTGGAGAGAGTTTCGGGGGTCAACGCCCCCGCGGCCCGGTCTGTGACCAGGCCTCCTGGTGGATCAGCGCCTGATCAACCAGGCTGTTGCTGCTGGCTGCACGCAAACCAACGTACGAGCCACAGCCCGGCTGATCAGGAACTGACTTTAGGTGCTTGTCCAGTGCCAGCTTGAAGACCCCAAGTCCTTTTCGCAATCTGTATGGCTAAGTTCTACATCATTTAACTTATAAGTACTAGGGTTATGGGCACTCCCAAGCTTCAGAACCTTGCATTTATCTACATTGAACTGCATCTGCCACTTTTCTGACCAAGAATAGAGTTTGTTTAAATCCTCCTGAAGTTCCATAACATCTACGTTTGAATCAATTATCCTACCTATCTTTGTGTCATCGGCGAATTTGCTCATATCACTAGTAATTCCCTCATCAAGATCATTGATATATATTATGAACAACAACGGGCCCAAGACTGATCCCTGTGGAACGCCACTTGTTACAGATCCCCACTCGGACTTAACCCCATTTATGGACACTCTCTGCTTCCTGTCAGTGAGCCATGACTCGATCCACGAGAGCACTTTTCCCCCAATGCCATGAGCTGCCACTTTCTTCAACAGTCTATAGTGCGGAACTCTATCAAAAGCCTTACTAAAATCTAAGTAAATATCAAATTCTTTATTGTGGTCAACAGCCTCAAAAGCTTTACTGAAGAAAGTTAATAAATTAGTTAGATAAGACCGGCCTCTTGTGAATCCATGCTGAGTATCATTAATCAAGCTATGCTTATCGAGATGGCTTCTTATAATGTCAACTATAATTGACTCTAGTAATTTGCCTACAATTGAGGTCAGGCTTATTGGGCGGTAATTTGACGGTAACGACTTGTTCCCTGTTTTAAAAATAGGAATTACATTAGCCATCTTCCACATATCAGACACTACACCTACACTACATATCAGACACTACACTACACCTGCTCACTCAGTACCTGAATCATATCGGCTTTACGTGTCTGAGTTGCTGAGGTATTAACACAAAAGAATAAGGTAGAACTCTTCGATTCAAATTTGACACTTTCAGATTCAGTAAAGATATGTTAGAATTTGTGTGAAAATAGCAGTGTAAATGAGTGATACTGGAGAGCAGCGTTTACACCGGTTACCTGGATACCTGAAGATTATTCCGGGGATCAACGCCCCCGCGGCCCGGTCCATGACCAGGCCTCCCGATGGATCAGGGCCTGATCAACTAGGCTGTTACTGCTGGCCGCACGCAGTCCAACGTACGAGCCACAGCCCGGCTGATCCGGCACTGACTTTAGGTATCTGTCCAGCTCTCTGTTGAAGGCAGCCAGGGGTTTATTGGTAATTCCCCTAATGCTTGATGGGAGGCTGTTGAACAGTCTTGGGCCCCGGACACTGATGGTGTTTTCCCTTAGTGTACCAATGGCGCCCCTACTTTTTATTTGGGACCTGCCCAGTCTTTTACTTTCGTAGGGAGTGATTTCTATGTGCAGATTTGGGACCATTCCTTCCAAGATTTTCCAAGTGTAGATTATGATATATATCTCCCTCCTGCGTTCCAACGAGTACAAGTCAAGTGCTTCCAAGCGTTCCCAGTAGTTAAGGTGACAAGTGACAATTGCTTTCCTACGGAAAGAGCAAAACTAAAAACTAAGTACTGTGCTTTGTAGAAGATTCAGCCAACTCTCATGCAGCGGAGGTAGCTGGAAAAAGATTGTGATTATTTTTGGCAGGTGACCTTGCTTTGAGAGAATGAGTGTGTGTTCCCAAAACCGGGTAAATTGTTAAGCAGATATGGAAAATGTCAACAATGGGAAGCTATGTAAATTTTGTTATTTTCAATGCACTTGCATGCTTTCATTTAGATTACTGTCCTGTGCTCACATCTTTCAAGGCAGGTGAAATATCAGGCCTCACATCGTAAGTAAACTAAACTATTGAGACCAGCAAGAGAGTTCATAACTCGACGTAGAAGATAACAGTGGAATGAGAAGAGAAAGTGTGTGGAAAAGATTTGAAGAGCAGGGATACAGAAGCACAACATTTGTTCTTTGTGCCTCTTGATCCCTGCTACCAGCAGTAATACTGCTGCACCACAAATGATTGATATGTCGAGTCAGGAGGGTTAGTGGCAAATCCCAGTGACTTGGCTCTCACCTGCTCCATGAGTTATATGGTGGGTATGGGGGGAGGGAAGAAGGGGACCTTCACCAGCGACACTACACCCACCTTTCAACACCCAGTACCACCGCCGCCGCTGCTGCAAGTACTAGAACTGCTAACACTAGTAATAATAATAGTTCTAGTAATACTAATAGTACTAGTACTGCTACTAGTAGTGATACTGCTACTAGTAATGATACTGCTACTAGTAATGATACTGCTACTAGTAGTGATACTGCTACTAGTAATGATACTGCTACTAGTAGTGGTACTGCTATTAGTAGCAGTACCACCACTACTAGATTTTAAAAAGTTTTTCTTCTTCCGGAGCCAGGCCTATTTGCTGCTTTCCTGGTCAACCAGGCTGTTACTGCTGGGCAGGCGATGCAAAATACCCCCAGTTAAAAGTAGGGGCGCCATTGGTACACTAAGAAAAGAGATACATAGTCCTCGCCACCAACTCCATTGCCAAACATGTTTCCAACATCTTTTCAAATACCTCATTGACTTGTACGATCGATACCATGCCTAACCATTCTAGGGTAGGGGTAGGTGCCTGAGCCCGAGCCTTTAGCTCATAAGACTGTCATTCCCATTTGCTCCCTTGGGGCGGGGATGGCAGACCAGAGATCTTAATATTACGGATTGCGAAAAAGATTTAGGAGTTCTGGTTAGCAGTAATCTGAAACCAAGACAACAGTGCATAAGTGTTCGCAATAAAGCTAATAGAATCCTTGGCTTCATATCAAGAAGCATAAATAATAGGAGTCCTCAGGTTGTTCTTCAACTCTATACATCCTTGGTTAGGCCTCATTTAGATTATGCTGCACAGTTTTGGTCACCGTATTACAGAATGGATATAAATTCTCTGGAAAATGTACAAAGGAGGATGAAAAAGTTGATCCCATGCATCGGAAACCTTCCCTATGAGGATAGACTAAGGGCCCTGAATCTGCACTCTCTAGAAAGACGTAGAATTAGGGGGGATATGATTGAGGTGTATAAATGGAAGACAGGAATACATAAAGGGGATGTAAATAGTGTGCTGAAAATATCTAGCCTAGACAGGACTCGCAGCAATGGTTTTAAGTTGGAAAAATTCAGATTCAGGAAGGATATAGGAAAGTACTGGTTTGGTAATAGAGTTGTGGATGAGTGGAACAAACTCCCGAGTACAGTTATAGAGGCCAGAACGTTGTGTAGCTTTAAAAATAGGTTGGATAAATACATGAGTGGATGTGGGTGGGTGTGAGTTGGACCTGATAGCTTGTGCTACCAGGTCGGTTGCCGTGTTCCTCCCTTAAGTCAGTGTGACCTGACCTGACTAGGTTGGGTGCATTGGCTTAAGCCGGTAGGAGACTTGGACCTGCCTCGCATGAGCCAGTAGGCCTTCTGCAGTGTTCCTTCGTTCTTGTGTTCTTGTGTTCTAAAGAGGGAGCCAAGGCCGGGCCACCACTTGGAAAAGGCCTGGGCCGGGAGAATACCGGTTAATCTTTAATAATAATAATAATAATAATAATAATAATAATAATAATAATGCCTCATTCTAAGTATCTACCTCCACACCCACGACCATCAAGGACATTACCAGTAATAGACAGGACAAGCTTCCATCCTCTGCAGGGGTATACATAATCCCTTGTAATGACTGCAGCAAACTATACGTGGGCGAAACATCAAGAGACTTCCAAACGCGTATTTCAGAACACCAATACGCAAGCAGGTCTGACGATACAAGGAATGCCTGTGTACAACACCGCAATTCACACAACCATTTAATTAACTACAGAAACTCAAGACTTATCGCCAGAGAAGACAACTTTGTAGATGAATGGTTCAGAGAACCGACATGTTGATAAATTAGACACATGTGCAACTCTTGGGTATCTTTATTGAGGAAACGTTTCGCCACACAGTGGCTTCATCAGTCCATACAAAGGAGAATCTTGAAGAACAGGAGGAGAATGAGGTAATCAGTCCCTCAACCTTGAGTCGATGTGGTCAGTCCATCAATCTATTCAAGATTGATGGACTGACCACATCGACTCAAGGTTGAGGGACTGATTACCTCATTCTCCTCCTGTTCTTCAAGATTCTCCTTTGTATGGACTGATGAAGCCACTGTGTGGCGAAACGTTTCCTCAATAAAGATACCCTAGAGTTGCACATGTGTCTAATTTATCATCAGAGAAGACAACACTCAATACCGAAGAATCCTAGAATCATCGCTTATCTCTATATCCAACAATTTCAACCAGAACAATGGCTTCTACAACGTAGCTGAACCACTTGCCAAGAAACTTCATCACTATCCCACATAAGAACATAGGAATGGAAGAACACTGCAGAAGGTCTGCTCACAAACTTATCCAATCTTCCTTCCAAGCTACCCAAGATTCTAGACTCTATAACCCCACTCGGTAGATCATCAGGTGCAGCATTCTCCACCTGACCTCAACATTCTGAACCTGACTATAAATACTCGCGTACCTTCCACACAGGTAGATCTGTTTGTGACTTGAAAAAGCCCACTGTGTGGGCGAAACGTTGTCAATAAAGGATCACATTAAACTGCATGTGTGTATATTTCCACACTAAGAGAAAACACCGTAAGTGTCCGGGGCCCAAGACTGTTCAACAGCCTCCCACCAAGCATAAGGGGAATTACCAATAGGCCCCTGGTTGCCTTCAAGAGGGAGCTGGACAGATACCTAAAGTCAGTGCCGGATCAGCCGGGCTGTGGTTCGTACGTTGGACTACGTGCGGCCAGCAGTAACAGCCTGGTCGATCAGGTCTTGATCCACCAGGAAGCCTGTTCGTGGACCGGGCCGCGGGGGCGTTGATCCCCTGAATAACCTCCAGGTAGGTAGACTCCAGGCCCGCTGGCCAACATATTGATCTTGAGTGGGTGGAAATGGTTTCATTTTGAGAAGGACCTGCCTCGTATGGGCCAGTAGGCCTGCTATAGTGTTCTCTATTCTTAAGTTGTTACTTATGCAACATATGGGAATCTTTATTTAGGAAACGTTTCCCCACACAGTGGCTTCGAAACCATTCATCACATACTCTTAAGTTCTTATGTATCTAGGTTTGTGAAGGTTTCGCCGACATAAATCTCAACCTCCACATGGTATGGTATACGCCAGCAGGGGTATCCATTGCCTTCCTTTTCTTGACCAAGTCTTATGTGGTGTTAGATGAAATGTTGGTGACTCTGATATTGACTTTTGCTGAGGTATTGGATAGGCTGTGCAAGATTGTTTCCCTATGCAGCGTGCTTTTTTCAGTAATATAAGTGTTGAGTCATTTAGCCTTGACAGGTGTTGTCATTTAGCTTTGATATATTTAAATCAGAAGCATGAGGAAGGAGACGTATTTCTCCCTCGGGAGCCAGAGACGGGTCATCGCAAGATTGAGACCCGTGCCAGGACTACGGTCTTGGCGAACATTATACATACATACGAAGGAGACGTATATTGTAGACAGAGAGGTGATGCACTTCTGGCTCCACCATGCCTGTCTCCATCAGTATTGTGCCTCTTTATTGAAGTCTTCCATCATCACGCAGCAACTATCCTCTGCCTCGCCTCTCCTCTGGCTCCAGTATACAAGTCTCCATTCGCTTGGGACTGAAAACATAAAATTTACCTCTTCACTCTTTCCACTGTCTCTAGTATAATTGGAGTAATTACACGATTCAAAGTCATTATAATTACTGTTTCAAATACTCTTCCTAATTTACAATTACTTATCAGAAAAAACAACAAATTACTATTACTTGATAACTCTCAGTATCATAACACGATTGCAGACAAACCAGCTAGCTACAATAAGATTCATCCAACTAGTTGGATAAATCTTATTGTAGCTAGCTGGCGCAGTGGCTTACACACTGGCCTGGAGTTTTACGACTCATTTGCCACGAGTTTGATCCCCACCCTTACTGTGGTTTTGTTACTTGATATTTTGTATTAACTTATTTTCTTATGTTCAAAGTTTTCTAATATTGAAATCATTGTTATATGTTGGATATAATACACAAACATTTTACTTCATATTTTCTATTTATAACAAGTACTTGAACAGTGCACATGAATATTATTAATATTTTTAATCATAGCCAAACAGAGAACATTTATATTATATTTTTTACGCTAAATCAGCTTAAGATCCAGCATGATTACAAATAACTTAAGGGTCATTCTATGTCAAGTGGACCAAGAGTTCCCATCTGACTGTCTCCAATTTCGATAAAATTTTACATGAACTAACTTTGGGAAAGTTTTAGTTCATGAAATGCAGTAGTAGTAATGCCGTGTCCCTCAGAGTGGAGGCTGTGAAAATTTCACCAACCTGCAGCACACAACCAGCAATGTTCAGGTTATTGCTGTGGCAAATCTAGAAGAGTAAGAAGTTATTAAGTAGACATGCCTATACAACTTTTTTTATCCACAGTATGAAGCCACAGTAGGCAAAAAAAAAAAAAAGACTTGAATTCAGCTGCCAATATCTGTAAAGGAAAACATTATTTTAGTACAACATTATTATAGCCAGCTACCCAGGTGGACATCGTCACAGTCCTGAAATATCAGACTCCAGACTTTCAGCTTAATTTACAAAAATATAGGTCCCTATCATTTCAAATAATCTCCAAAATCGCCCCCGAAAATTGTATAAAGACGCCTAAACACGAGGGTCTAGGTATTGTTGCTCTATAACAGCAGCAACTGAAAAATGCCTGGTTATTATTTAAATGACCCATAAGCTATGTTTCACATAGAGTACCTTACTATGTTAAATCTAAGACATAATGATATTGTTTTCATTCACTACAATTTAAACACGAAAACTGCCTCTAAAATGTGAACAAAATTAGAAGAATTGTTGCAGAAAGTTGCAAATGAGTTATTTCACAAAATGTAAAATAATAAAAATAATAATGATTTTAGTGGTTCGCGCCAACTTAAATAAGTTACATTCATTTTTACACATCACAATTCGTTAAAATTCAAACATGGAAAGTATTCCTAAATTTCTCAATTGTAATTACTCAGGAGAAGTTCGCGGAAGGCTGCTGGTCCTAGCTGCGTTTTACAGATTAAAAAAAAAAAAACGACGTGTTAGGCTGAATATTCTCCCTGGCTGTGCTAAAGTGACTATGCAACCCATCATTTCTCTTTTTCGTTTCTTCAGATGGAGTATCTTTGTTGGACAAACCCCCCAATAGACTAAAGGATCCACATCAAATGGAGCACAATCTTCTTGTATATACTTTCTCATAACTTGTTATAGTTCATCAGTAGTGGATTTCTGTTTACCTCTAAATGAAGAAAGGATGAACGAAAAAATATGGGGCCTAAAATAACAAAAGGCACAATACCGTGACTGGAACAATACACAAATAACGCGCACATAGGAGAGGGAAGCTTACGACGACGTTCCGGTCCGATTTGGACCAGTGTGACTTCGTAAATGGTCCAAGGCGGACCGAAACGTCGTCGTAAGCTTCTCTCTCCTATGTGCTGGTTACTTGTGTATGTGAGGCCTCTTAGATGAATTTGGCTTACTCAGATGATTCATCCTGTTGGACCATATCACACAATTTCCTTATTCTCAGATTCTCTTGTACCAAGGATCACAACTAATCACAGAACGGGTGGGGATTGAGCCCATGGCTAGAGAGTTCCTAAAACTCAAGGCCCGTTCTATGATTTGTTTGCAATCGTGGCATTATGATTTCGTGAGTAAGGGTCACATCAGAATGTACAATTGTTTCTCATTTGACGTATATTTACTTTTTAGTTTTATGGTTACAATTGTTTCTCATTTGACGTATATTTACTTTTTAGTTTTATGGTTGCATTTAAGCAGATATAAGCTTGGCAGTTATTAAAAAAATAATTACATTCAGCTTCAGTTACAGTTAGTTACTACAAGCATGGTTGCATCTGCATCTATATTAGATTAAAAGTGCTGTGCAGATGAAACGCCTGCTGATTATAATTTTACTTAAAAAAAAAAATGCCACCATCCACCGCTCCCTCCCCCTCATTACCCATCACTACTAGGCAAACCAGTTGAAAACTAAAATTTATTTTTTATCCCTACAAGTTTAAACGGTTACAAAAATGAGTGGCATGTACTACAAACTTAATGGAAGGCCCCTGGTTACACAAAACATATTGGCTTGTCTGTCTTGACAGTTCTGTATTAACTAGATTGTTTCATCTCGTTATTTATATTCCTTTAATTTAATCATATTTTTTTTAGTCATACAGTTCAGCCAGGTTTGCCCTAATTTAATTACCCCAACGTAATCAGGTACAACGAAAGCAACGGCCAGACATTGTATCAGTGGTATTGCGAGGTGAAACGAGAAATATGTATAATTTGCATCTGGGAAATACTAAAGAGACTGGTTCCAAGAGGCACGGTAGCCGGTGTAAAATATCTGCATTGAAAAGCAGCAGTGTATGAAGTGTCTCCTTTTCAATACCTATCCTTCAACAGATCCCTCCCCTTCTTCGAAAAAGAAAATTAAGTACCTATGAACTTCCTGGGCAACTCAAGTCTAGTGTCTACGTTGGACTACAAGCACTAACAATCTGCTTGATCAGGCCGCCAATGTGAATTATTGCATGGGCGATGAACCACGGTCGGAACCAGCTACTTAGTAGGGAGAGCGAAGGTAGGTTGGTAGGCCTTTCCCTACCTCACTCGCTACCATAACGACGTGTATGGTATGGTGCAATTTAAAAAGCTCTGGAACTGGTTACAAAATCCCCGCCAAGTGTAAGATAACCTAGCCGTGAACTCCATGTTTGGCGATGAAAGAATGCGATAGCAGTGTACCTGGCGACCCCCCACTGACGACCGTTACCCCTCTTTCCAAATTCTTTGCTCTTCCCTTCTCCACTTCTTCCTCTTTTTCCTCTGCTTCTGCCCCCCTTCTCTTCCCCCAGCACCATTCTTAAACCACTACCCTTACACCACCATAACTACTTATACCACCATAGCCACTTATACCACCACTTCACTCTTACCCTACCACTACTTCACTTACACCACCACCACCACTTCACTCTTAAACCACCACTACCCCTCCACCACTTAACACCACCATCACTTTTACTCCACCACTCTTACACTATTCCTACACCATCATTCATAACCCACTCTTGCATCACCACCACTCTTCCACCACCACCACTCCCCTTCATCCAGTCTTCACTGTCTTTGTCTATTCCGGTACCCCCTTATCCCTCCCTTTTCCCCCATTACCCCTCCTGTTCCAACCCTCTCCTCCTCCCTCTGCCCCATAAATCCATCAGAGGAGTTCGTTCATGATCAGAATGGTTCTTGCCAGGCTAGCGCAGGTATGTATTCTTGGGCTTATAATAACTCTGCATTACTATATATATTAATGTATGTATGTGCCAATTTATGTTATGTCGTCCAAATATCTCTCCCTTCCTCCATTTTTACTCTCTCTCTCTCTCTCTCTCTCTCTCTCTCTCTCTCTCTCTCTCTCTCTCTCTCTCTCTCTCTCTCTCTCTCTCTCTCTCTCTCTCTCTCTCTCTCTCTCTCTCTCTCTCTCTCTCTCTGTCTCTCTCTCACACACACACACACACACACACACACACACACACACACACACATACATTGGCAGTTTGGAGAGATATATTGTGTATTTTTATACGTATATACTTCTAAGCTGTTGTATTCTGGGCACCTCTGCAAAAACAGTGATTATGTGTGAGTGAGGTGAAAGTGTTGAATGATGAAAGTATTTTCTTTTTGGGGATTTTCTTTCTTTTTGGGTCACCCTGCCTCGGTGGGAGACGGCCGACTTGTTGAATATATATATATATATATATATATATATATATATATATATATATATATGTCGTGCCGAATAATCAGAACTTGCGATCTTGGCTTAAATAGCAACGCTCATCTTGCCATATAGGACAAGTGAAAATTTGTGTATGCAATAATTTCGCCAAAATCATCCTGAACCTAACGAAAAAAAAAACATTTCACTGTGTTTGTTTAGTATTAAATTATTTTAGTTGGGTTAGGCTAAAATAAATTGCTCTTGTTATAATAAGGTTAGGCGAGTTTTCTAAGATTCTTTTGGTGCAAAATTAAAATTTTTTACATTAACATTAATGAAAAAATATATCTTTAAATGTATAAGAGAAAATTTCAGAAAGGACTTAATTTTAAATGAGTTCTTCCTAATTGACCAGTTTTACATATTCGGCACGATATATATATATATATATATATATATATATATATATATATATATATATATATATATATATATATATATATATGTGTGTGTGTGTGTGTGTGCAATAAGATCACAGTAAACAGGTGATTTCAGAATATGCAAAACAACCACTGTGAAAGAATAGAGAAATTTAAAGTGCTTTCGTGACTACTCACATTATCAAGCATTGTTCCTTGATAATGTGAGTAGTCACGAAAGCGCTTGGAATTTATCTATTCTTTCACAGTGGTGGTTTTGCATAATCATGTATATATGTATATATGTATGTATATATGTATGTATATATATATATATATATATATATATATATATATATATATATATATATATATATATATATATATATAATAATAATTAACACAACGGCCGATTTCCACCAAGGCAGGGTGGCCCGAAAAAGAAAAACTTTCATCATTCACTCCATCACTGTCTTGCCAGAGGGGTGCTTTACACCACAGTTATGAAGCTGCAACATTAACACCCCTCCTTCAGAGTTTCTGAAGGAGGGGTGTTAATGTACTGTACTTCCCATATATATATATATATATATATATATATATATATATATATATATATATATATATATATATATATATATATATATATATATATATATATAATTTTCCATCTGTGATAGAGAGATCCTCATACAGATTTTATTTCTCCTGTGTATGGGATAGGCTGTCTTGAGGGACGGTAATTCCTAAATAATAACTCCATCTCAGCTGGAAGGAAACCTTTGAAGCTGCCGTAGATGATGAACCTTTAAATGAAATTCTTAACGATATCCTCATTGCTCTGCAATCGGGAGTAGAAAAACCCTCGGAACTCGTCAAAGGTACGCAAGCACCAACGGCCTTTCTAACCAGTCATTTAAACTGGAGACACTGTCTGAGACTGAGCCTCAGTTTGGATGATTCCAGGCAAAACATACATGGTAGACGTACTACCTTTGATACGTTTCTACTCCCCTGGTTCATTCTTGTTTGGTGCTTACCTGGTCACCCAGGCTGTTCTTGTTGACGGCCTGCTGTCCCACATATCCTTCGCAGCTTGACTGATCTGGCACTAGTAGAAGGGAGGAGGGTAAACGGCAAGGCGTAAGTGGAGGTGGTAAAGTTTAAAGAGCTGCTGATTGTAGGTTGAGCCCAGAAGCTGACAAAGTAGCTTTACAGTGAACTGTACTAGTATTACACGTCAGTAATGCCACAAGGAGGCCCTTTCTCCCTCTTATCTACACACCAGTCAGTCTAAACTTATTTTCTAAACGATCTGCGCCTGTGAAGGAAGGCAAGGATAGTATGATTTTTCTGAGAAAAATATATTTTCTAAAGGATGCAAGTTATTTCCAGATTTATTTAGCAGTGTAAATGATGCGAGTGACTCATTTCAGTCATCACAACTAAGGTACTAGAACGATATAAACGACTTGGGGGTAGACCAAGTGGCATGGAAGGTAAATTGAGTGGAAAGTAGGTATATAAAAATTTCCATAGTGGATTTTAAGCAGATTTTAATTATATTTGTTACCTCCCAAACCCACAAGAATAGAAATAATGTTGATAGAAATAAGTAGTGTGTTGATAGAAATAAGTAGTGTGTTGATAGAAATAAGTAGTGTGTTGATAGAAATAAGTAGTGTGTTGATAGAAATAAGTAGTGTGTTGATAGAAATAAGTAGTGTGTTGATAGAAATAAGTAGTGTGTTGATAGAAATAAGTAGTGTGTTGATAGAAATAAGTAGTGTGTTGATAGAAATAAATAGTGTGTTGATAGAAATAAGTAGTGTGTTGATAGAAATAAATAGTGTGTTGATAGAAATAAATAGTGTGTTGATAGAAATAAATAGTGTGTTGATAGAAATAAATAGTGTGTTGATAGAAATAAATAGTGTGTTGATAGAAATAAATAGTGTGTTAGAAATAAATAGTGTGTTGATAGAAATAAATAGTGTGTTGATAAAAATAAATAGTGTGTTGATAAAAATAAATAGTGTTGATAGAAATAGTGTGATAGAAATAGTGTGTTGATAGAAATACTATAAAACAAAGTTTAACTTAATATTTTACAGCAGGACATTTACGACCTTTAACATTTTTGCTCGTGAGTTGAGTACTAGCTCTCTACACACCACAATGTCAGTGTGTGGTGTGAAGACGCTTGTACAACACTTAGGACATTTATTAAGGAAACGCTCCGCCCACCAGGGGCTTCAAAGCCCCTAGTAGGTGAAACATTTTCTTAAATTGTCTTTAGTGTTTCAAATGTCTTCGAAATAGTGTGTCAGTATTGATAAACCTTGAGATTTTACAACGTTCTAGCTTCGTATTGAACTTGAAGCTTACCTGAAGAACATTTCTGGGGGTCTGGGCCCCCGCGGCCCGGTCCCAGACCAAACCATACCACGGGAGGATCAAGGCCTAATCAACCAGGCTGTTACTGTTTGCAGCACGGAGTCCAACGTATGAACCACAGCCTGGCTGGTCAGACATTAGTTTGAGGAACTTGCTCGGTTCCCTCTTGAAGACAATCAGGTGTGTGGGTAATTATCTGTATGCATGGGGAAGGGCGTTGAAGAGTCTGGGACTTCTAACACTACTCGAATTCTCTTAGTGTACTCATCGCGCCCCTGTTTTATCAATGGAGGTATTTTGCACCGTCTGCCAAGTCTTGTCATACGGACTGATTTCGGTGTTCAGGTTTGGAACTGGTTCTTCCAGGATTTTCTAGGTGTATATTATGTATCATTCCAGGCTTACGTTCCAAGAAAAAAAGTTATGGCTTTCAAGTGTTCTCAGTAGTTCATAAGCTTGAGTGTATACGAGCCGTGAAAGTTGTTTGTACGTTTTCGTGCTTCTCAGTTTCGCCTGCATTGAAAGGGGCCGTCAGTATACAGCAGTATCCCAGCCTGGCGAGAACAAGCGACTTGAAGAGAACATAAGAACATAAAGGAGGAACACTGCAGGAGGCCTGTTGGTCCATACTAGGCAGGTCCTTACAATTCATCCCACTAACTAAACATTTGCCCAACCCAATTTTCAATGCCACCCAAGAAATAAGCTCTGATGTGAAAGTCCCACTCAAATCCAACCCCTCCCACTCATGTACTTATCCAACCTAAATTTGAAACTACCCAAAGTCCCAGCCTCAATAACCCAACTAGGTAGACTGTTCCACTCATCTACTACCCTATTTCCAAACCAATACTTTCCTATGTCCTTTCTAAATCTAAACTTATCTAATTTAAATCCATTACTGCGGGTTCTCTCTTGGAGAGAGATCCTCAAGACCTTATTAATATCCCCTTTATTAATACCTATCTTCCACTTATACACTTCGATCAGGTCTCCCCTCATTCTTCGTCTAACAAGTGAATGTAACTTAAGAGTCTTCAATCTTTCTTCATAAGGAAGATTTCTAATGCTATGTATTAATTTAGTCATCCTACGCTGAATGTTTTCTAACGAATTTATGTCCATTCTGTAATATGGAGACCAGAACTGAGCTGCATAATCTAGGTGAGGCCTTACTAATGATGTATAAAGCTGCAGTATGACCTCTGGACTTCTGTTGCTTACACTTCTTGATATAAATCCCAGTAATCTATTTGCCTTATTGCGTACGCTTAGGCATTGCTGTCTTGGTTTAAGGTTGCTGCTCACCATAACCCCCAAGTCCTTTTCGCAAACTGTATGGCTAAGTTCTACATCACTTAACTTATAAGTACTAGGGTTATGGGCACTCCCAAGCTTCAGAACCTTGCATTTATCTACATTGAACTGCATCTGCCACTTTTCTGACCAAGAATAGAGTTTGTTTAAATCCTCCTGAAGTTCCATAACATCTACGTTTGAATCAATTATCCTACCTATCTTTGTGTCATCGGCGAATTTGCTCATATCACTAGTAATTCCCTCATCAAGATCATTGATATATATTATAAACAACAACGGGCCCAAGACTGATCCCTGTGGAACGCCACTTGTTACAGATCCCCACTCGGATTTAACCCCATTTATGGACACTCTGCTTCCTGTAAGTGAGCCATGACTCGATCCACGAAAGCACTTTTCCCCCAATGCCATGAGCTGCCACTTTCTTTAACAGTCTATGGTGCGGACCTCTATCAAAAGCCTTACTAAAATCTAAGTAAATATCAAATTCTTTATCGTGGTCAACAGCCTCAAAAGCTTTGCTGAAGAAAGTTAATAAATTAGACAAGACCGGCCTCTTGTGAATCCATGCTGAGTATCATTAATCAAGCTATGCTTATCGAGATGGCTTCTTATAATCTCAGCATCTAATTGACTCTAGTAATTTGCCTACAATTGAGGTCAGGCTTATTGGGCGGTAATTTGACGGTAACGACTTGTCCCCTGTTTTAAAAATAGGAATTACATTAGCCATCTTCCACATATCATACACTACACCTGTTTGAAGAGATAAATTAAAAATATTAGTTAATGGTTCACAGAGTTCCATTTTGCATTCCTTAAGAACCCTTGAAAAAACCTCATCAGGACCCGGCGATTTATTTTGCTTCAGTCTGTCTATCTGCTTCACAACCATTTCACTAGTGACTGTGATGTTACATAATTTATCTTCTTCTAGCCCACTATAAAAATTAATTACTGGAATATTGTTAGTGTCTTCCTGTGTAAAAACTGAGAGAAAATAATTATTAAAAATCGAGCACATTTCATTCTCTTTGTCAGTAAGGTGCCCATAGTTATTTTTAAGGGGACCTATCTTATCTCTAACTTTTGTTCTATAGACCTGGAAAAAACGTTTTGGGTTAGTTTTAGAATCCCTAGCAACTTTAATTTCATAGTCCCTTTTAGCTTTTCTTATCCCCTTTTTAATGTCCCTCTTAATGTCAATATACTGATTCATAAGATGACCCTCACCTCTTTTGATACGCCTATAAATTCCTTTCTTATGCCCTAGTAGATATTTCAGCCTATTATTCATCCATTTTGGGTCATTTCTATTTGATCTAATTTCTTTATATGGGATAAACGTTCTTTGAGCAGCATGTATAGTGTTCAGAAAACTGTCATATTGATAGCTCACTTCGTTACCCCAGTCAACAGATGATAAGTGTTCTCTAAGCCCATCGTAATCTGCTAAGCGAAAATCTGGGACTGTTACTGAGTTATCGCTACTATCGTACTTCCATTCAATGCTAAATGTAATTGATTTGTGGTCGCTAGCACCCAGTTCTTCTGAAATTTCTAAATTATTAAAGGATTCATTGTTTGCCATAACTAAGTCAAGCAGGTTATTTCCCCTTGTAGGTTCTGTCACAAACTGCTTCAAAAAACAATCCTGAACTACTTCTAAGAAGTCGTATGATTCTAAATTCCCAGTCAAGAAATTCCAATCAATATGACTAAAGTTAAAGTCTCCTAGAATTACTACATTATCGTGTCTTGTGGCCTTAACAATTTCCTCCCATAGTAGTCTCCCTTGGTCCCTATCTAAGTTTGGGGGACGGTATATCACTCCTAAAATCAGTTTTTCATGCCCCTCTGAAAATTCTATCCAAACAGACTGTATGCGTTACTTCAGACTTAATACCCGTTTTTATGCAACAGTTCAATCGATCTCGGACATACAATGCCACCCCACCCCCCTTCCCGATACTTCTATCTACTTGGAACAATTTAAAACCCTGAATATGACATTCCGCAGGCATGTCCCGACTTTTTGAATTAAACCACGTCTCGGTTAAGGCAAACACATCAATGTTACCTGCACTAGCAACTAATCTCAACTCGTCCATCTTATTCCTAGCACTACGGCAATTAGCATAATAAACATTGAAAGACTCTCCTTTCTCTTTACCCTTCCTGCTCATTTCTGTTTTTCTACTAAACCTATTACTGTCCTTATCACCCAAAGTCCCTGGCTTTTCAATATCTACCTCGTTCTGCTTATTACTAGTTCCCCTAGAACTCGTAATATTACTACACTGGGACTTCACTGTTTTCCTGCCAAAACCCATACCACTAACTATTCCTAGTTTAAAGTCCTAACTGCTCCCTCCACTGCAGTTGCCAGTGCTACCACCCCAGACCTAGATAAGTGAACCCCATCCCTGGCATACATGTCATTTCCGCCATAGAAGAGGTCCCAGTTGTCAATGAATGTTACCGCATTTTCCTTACAGTATTTGTCCAGCCAGCAATTGACACCAATTGCCCTGGACAACCATTCATTTCCAACTCCTCTCCTTGGCAAAATACCACATATGACAGGGTTCCCACCCTTACTCCTAATTATTTCTATTGCTGACCTATACCTGCTAATCAGGTCTTCACTCCTACGTCTGCCAACATCGTTGCTTCCAGCACTGAGACAGATAATAGGATTGCTCCCATTACCTCTCATGATGTAATCCAGACGGCTAACAATATCTTCCATCCCAGCCCCAGGAAAGCAAACCCTCTGTCTCTTGCTCCTGTCCTTCAAGCAGAACGCCCTATCCATATACCTAACTTGGCTATCCCCAACAACAACAATATTCTTACCTTCCTTGGTGTCGTTCGTCGTGACGTTCCCAGTAGTCGACTCACATTCGTCGGGTAGCACTGAGAATGTATTAGATGTTTCCACAACAGTTTCCACGGCAGTCTTTCTTCATCGTTTCTACCTTTCCATTCGTCTTCTTGATCGTCAACTTCATTCCCTGCTGTCCAGCCACTGACCAGTTTCCCTTCTTGACCTGAGGACTCAAAACAGGAGAACTACTACGAATCTTCTTGTTTTCCTCGGTCAGTCGCCGAATCTCCATCTTCGCCAACTTCAATTCTTCCTTAAGCTGTTGGTAAAATTGCTCGATGGAGGGCATCTTGCTTCAATTCGTAGAGAGCGCGCAAACAGGTCTTCACAGAGCTAAGTACACATCAACACTGCGCAAAAGCCAACTCAATACGTCCGCACGGCCCAATAGCGATGCGAACACTCCATCATCATTGGCTCAGTATTTCTGTCTTGAAAGTTCTAGTTAGCCAGCCTCTCATTTTCCTTACAGATAAAATAATTTGCACTAACTGAGTAATACAGTATTATTGTTGATTTATGGATTAGAATCTCTACATGGTTGATCTCTGCGTTTTACACGGTTGATCTCTGCGTGTTACACGGTTGATCTCTGCGTGTTACACGGTTGATCTCTGCGTGTTACACGATTGATCTCTGCATGTTACACGGTTGATCTCTGCGTGTTACACGGTTGGGGTTGAAACTAAAGGGGCATTATGTGATTTGTGTACGATCCATTGGTTGTATTGAATCGCAAGATAAATCTTATATTTGTAGAGTGCTTGTAGACAGTGCCGTAGCCAGGATTTCAGTCGGGGTTGGGAGGGGGGGGGGTGCTTAAGTGAGACTTTCAATCTTGGGGTTTAAAAATCATAAGATGCTGAAAAAATCAAAGAAATAATTTTTAAAAACTTATGTTTTTCAGTATGTACGTGAACTTTCTGAAATGGTCGTGCTTTCGGGGGTCACTGGTCAATATAAGAGTTAAAATTAATTATTAATTTGGAACTGGGGGAGGACCTGAGAAGTTCCAGCTGCTTAGGTATGGAAAGAATGAGGAACTCTAAAGCAACACTGTATACGAAACTCAAGAGGGTCGTCAAATAGAACGAAAGGAACATGTGAAAGACTTGGGAATAATTGTGTCAGCTGATCTTTCTTTCAAAACATAAGACAAAGGTCACGACAGCCAGGAGGATGACGGGGTGGGTAATGAGTACCTTTAAAAGAAGGGAAATAATGCCACTGTCGACACTTTTTAAATCGCTCGTGCTCCCTCATTTGGAATATTGCTCAGTATTGACGGCCCCATTTAGTACAGGAGAAATATCAGAGCTGGAACAAATACAGAGATCATTTGTGGCCCGCATAGAGCTAATAAAACATTTTAACTACTGGGAACGCCTTAAAGTCTTAAATATATATTCACTAGAGCGAACGAGAGATACATGATAGTATCACATGATAATATATACCCGGAAGGTACTTGAGGGCCTTGTCCCAACACTGCACATTACCATAACATACTGGAGCCAGAGATAAGGGAGGAAGTGCAAGATAAACCCAGTGAAAAGCAGGGGTGCAGTGAGCATAATAAGGGAATACTTATCAACATTCGTAGTCCTAGATTATTCAGTGTCTTATCAGAGTATCCTCACCAGGTGCCAGATCATCCAGGCTGTGATGGATATGCGGGGATTGTGGGCCATTAACAGCAACAGCCTGGTTGACCAGGCAAACACCAGACGAGTAAAAAAATTCTCGGAACTCATCAAAGGTATATCAAAGGAAAGACATTAGCCCTTCCCTTCCCACTCCCCTCCCGTGGCTGAGTCACTCAGCTTCTAGAAGTGAATGGTGGGTAAAGTGACAGTATTGGATCTTAAAGAACAAAGTTTGTGTCTAATTTATCAAGGTTTGGGTAGTCATTAGTGAGTCATGACCACACTACTTCGGCGAATGAATGAACGAACCCGTCCCCCATTCCTTGCGCCCACATGCCTGTTGAACGTCTCTGACTACTGCCGTCGTCTCACTCATATCCTTTTATAATGTGGATTAGCATTTATATTGGCTTATGTTGGTACCCACATTGAAGCCGCTGGTTCACAGTCTGTGGGTGGGGATGCTTTGTCTCTCCATTTGGCGTGGATGTCCTGGCACATGCACCATCTAATCTGGTGGTTGCAGCGCGCACGTGCTGTCAAGAATTCGGAATATGGGGAGCTTTCTCTTGGATTTAGATTCGTAATTAAGGGGCGGATGCCAAAGGGCCCAAGAAAGGTGAAGTGGGGGTAAATTGCAGTGTTTTACAAGCGACAAACTTTCACTCGCAGTTCGAAGGAATGCCATTGAGCCGTCCCATAAGAATTCAAGAGGTGGGGAAATCCATTGTTGTCTTCATATTTTAAGTAGATGTTACGTCTTTATTTTTTCTCGCTTACTGCCACTTCCTCTGCATGTTTTGTCTTCCTTGACCTCAGTTTTCTAATGCTTACTTTGAGAAGCACAGTAGCGTTGTATTACTCTCCGCTTGCATTGTATTATCGGTTCCAAATGAGAAACCTTTATATATTCTAGAGATTCTTGGGACATAATGATGGTCATATGTTTGTTTTAATAGATAAAGCCCCCAGCAAGATTTAAATTGATACCTTTTGCGGGATATGGTAGTATAAAAGGAATTTAAATAAGAACATAAGAACGAAGGAACACTGCAGAAGGCCTACTGGCCCATGCGAGGCAGGTCCAAGTCTCCTACCGGCTTAAGGCAATGCTACACAAATAACCCGCACATAAAAGACAGTGTGACTTTGTCAATGGTCCAAGTCGGACCGAAACGTCGTCGTAAGCTTCTGTCTTTTATGTGCGGGTTATTTGTGTATCGTTCCAGTCACGGTATTGTGCCTTTTTGTTATTTAAGGCAATGCACCCAACCTAGTCAGGTCAGGTCACATTGAATTAAGGGAGGAACACGGCAACCGACCTGGTAGCTCAAGCTATCAGGTCCAACTCACACCCACCCACATCCACTCATGTATTTATCCAACCTATTTTTAAAGCTACACAACGTTCTGGCCTCTATAACTGTACTCGGGAGTTTGTTCCACTCATCCACAACTCTATTACCAAACCAGTACTTTCCTATATCCTTCCTGAATCTGCATTTTTCCAACTTAAAACCATTGCTGCGAGTCCTGTCTAGGCTAGATATTTTCAGCACACTACTTACATCCCCTTTATTTATTCCTGTCTTCCATTTATACACCTCAATCATATCCCCCCTAATTCTACGTCTTTCTAGAGAGTGCAGATTCAGGGCCCTTAGTCTATCCTCATAGGGAAGGTTTCTGATACATGGGATCAACTTTGTCATCCTCCTTTGTACATTTTCCAGAGAATTTATATCCATTCTGTAATACGGTGACCAAAACTGTGCAGCATAATCTAAATGAGGCCTAACCAAGGATGTATAGAGTTGAAGAACAACCTGAGGACTCCTATTATTTATGCTTCTTGATATGAAGCCAAGGATTCTATTAGCTTTATTGCGAACACTTATGCACTGTTGTCTTGGTTTCAGATTACTGCTAACCAGAACTCCTAAATCTTTTTCGCAATCCGTAATATTAAGATCTACATTATTTAGTTTATATGTGGCATGGTTATTGTCCTAATCTCTTAATAGAGCGGAAGTTTAATATAAGCTAATTAGGAGTGATAATGGCAGATCTCCCATTCATTGGTCACAACAGTCATTATCACAACAGCAAGGAAAATTATAGGCTAGGCAACTATAATGTTCAAAATAAGAGGTGTTAACTCAATTGTGATTGTCGCTTATTTTCTCTCTGCTCGAATATTTCTGTATACTAAGAGCCCCCTTTTGAGGCAGACGGAATTGCATGCTGGAGAATGATAAATCAGACACATGTGCAACACTTGGGTATCTTTAATGAAGAAACGTTTCGCCACACAGTGGCTTCATCAGTCCATACAAAGGAGAATGGTGAAGAACAGGAGTAGTTTGAGGTAATCAGTCCCTCAGCCTTGAGTCGATGTAGTCAGTTCATCAATCTTGAAAAGAATACAGCATGTGTGTGAAAGTGGCTTATATAAGAACATAAGAACATAAGAACGAAGGAACACTGCAGCAGGCCTACTGGCCCATGCGGGGCAGATCCATGTCAACCCCCTGCTTAGATCAATGGCTCACCCAGTCAGGTCACCTCCACTTCAGGAAGGAGCACGGCATCTGACCCAATAGCACCAGCTAGTCAGGTCCAACTCACACCCACCCACACCCACTCATGTATTTATTTAACCTATTTTTAAAACTACACAACGTCTTAGCTTCCATAACGGTACTCGGGAGTTTGTTCCACTCATCCACAACTCTATTACCAAACCAGTACTTTCCTATATCCTTCCTGAATCTGAATTTTTCCAACTTAAAGCCATTGCTGCGAGTCCTAGGCTAGGCTAGTTATTTTTAGCACGCTATTTACATCCCCTTTATTCATTCCTGTTTTCCATTTATACACCTCAATCATATTCCCCCTAATTCTACGCCTTTCTAGAGAGTGCAGATTCAGGGCCCTCAGCCTGTACTCGTAGGGAAGATTTCTGATACGTGGGATCAACTTTGTCATCTTCCTTTGTACGTTTTCTAGTGCATTTATATCCATTCTGTAATAAAGTGACCAGAACTGTGCAGCATAAACATTAAAATGGTATAAAATACCGACAGATTGTTAGGTAAGACACATATGCAACAGTTAGGTATCTTTATTCCGAAACGTTTCGCCTACACAGTAGGCTTCTTCAGTCGAGTACAGAAAAGTTGATAGAAGCAGAAGATACTTGAAGACGATGTAATCAGTCCATCACCCTTAAAGTTTTGAGGTGGTCAGTCCCTCAGTCTGGAGAAGAGCATTGTTCCGTTGTCTGAAACAATATGAAGTTGAAGTGACAGGATGGAGCCTTTATATAGTGCCAGTGTTCAGTGGTCAGTCGTCACGTGAGGTCACAGACCCTGAGCTGCTTTGGGGATTAGCGTGGACGGTTACAAAGCATGGCTTGCTTCTGCAGTGTTTTAAAAACTGAGGTTGGAGAGTTGAAGGAGGAGGTCTTGCTTCTCCAGGAGGAGATTAGGAGGCTGAAGGTCCACCTCAATGGGCCTGGGAGAGAGTGTGAGGTGGTTGGAGATGTGGGGAATGAGGCTTCTAGCAGTGAGGTGCAGTCTGTCTCTCACTGTGAGGAGGCTGTAGGTGGGGAGGTAGCAACGGCTACCAGCAGTGAGGTGCAGCCCAGCACCTGCTACAAGTGGCGAGTTGTTCACAGTAATGGGAGGCGCATCAGAGTAAGGAAAGTTAAGAGTGAAGATCTGAAGGTAGGAAATCGCTTCTCTGTTCTCCAGGATGAATGTACTTCAGTGGCCAGTGAAGGTAAGGGTACTACTGCCCCTGCTAATGAAGGTAAGCGCATTCTTGTGGTTGGTGACTCTCAGGTAAGATATGTTGACCGTGCTTTTTGTAATAGGAATAAGAAGATGAGAGATAGAGTGTGCTTCCCTGGAGCTGGTGTTGGGGACATTGTCAACAGACTGGATAATATCATGTCAGGTAATGGGAACAAGCCCATTATCTGTCTCAGTGCTGGTGGAAATGATATTGGGAAGGGTAGGAGAGAAGAGCTGCTAGATAAGTACAGGTCAGCTATAGATTTCATTAAGTCTAAGGGAGGGATCCCAATCATATGTAGCATCTTGCCTAGAAGGGGAGTAGGAAATGAATGGTTGTCTAGGGCAATTGGTGTAAATTGCTGGCTAGACAGATACTGCAAGGAGCTTGCAATCCCATTCATTGACAACTGGAACAACTTTTATGGCAAACATGATATGTATGCAAGGGATGGGGTTCATCTCTCTGGGGCAGGGGTGGTAGCACTTGCAGACTCGATTGAGAAGGCCATTGGTGAAATGCCTATGATTTTAAACTGATGGAAGATAGAGGTATGGGTGTGTGTGGGAAACAAGCAGGTTGCAACACTAGGGTTGGAAACATTAAATGTATAAAAGGCATTCAGCATGAAGTTATAAATAAAGACAATAGAACAGGTCAGCAAACAAAGGGGGACAGCAGAGGGCAGCAAGGGACTAGCTCCCTTAAGGTTTACTATACTAATAGCAGGAGTGTTAGAAATAAGATAGATGAGCTAAGATTAATTGCAAGTGCAGGAAACATAGATATTATTGCTATAACAGAGACCTGGCTCAATCTGAAAGATAGAGAGATGCCCTCTGAATGTCACATACAAGGCTATAAATTATTCCACACTGACAGGGTCAACAGGAAAGGTGGTGGAGTAGCGATGTATGTCAGAGACAATTTAAATTGTTGTGTTAGACAAGATATTAAATTAGAAGCGTCAGCCACTGAATCTGTTTGGTTACAGCTTCTCGAGGGCCGAGAAAAACTAATTTTGGGTGTGATTTACAGGGCCCCAAATCTTGATAGGGAGTGCAGTAAACTTCTATGGGACGAAATTCGTAAGGCATCTACATACGAAAATGTTGTGCTAATGGGAGATTTCAACTATAGACAGATTGACTGGAGCAATTTGACAGGAAATTTAGAGTCGGGTGACTTTCTTGATACGATCCAGGATTGTTTTTTAAAACAGTTTGTGACAGAGCCAACTAGGGGAAATAACCTCCTTGACTTGGTTCTTGCCAGTAGGGAAACACTAATTAATAATCTTGAGGTTAATGATGAGCTTGGGGAGAGTGATCACAAATCACTCAGTTTTAACATATCATGGAATTCCCCTAATAATGGCAATCAAGTCTCCGTCCCTGACTTTCGCTTGGCTGATTTCATAGGACTGAAAAATTACTTAGGTGGGCTGAACTGGAATGACCTGACTAGGGGTCAGGTAGGTGGTGATGGTTGCCGATATGATGCTTTCCAGGGCATAGTTCTAGCTGCTCAGTCAAATTATGTTCCAAATAGGGAAATCAGATCAAACAAAAATGATCCTAAATGGATGAACAATAGATTAAAATATCTGATTGGTCAAAAGAGAGGCATATATAGGCAAATCAAAAGAGGAGAGGGGCAATTAAGAAATCGATATATTCAGTTAAAGAGAGAAATAAAAAAGGGAATTAGAAAAGCAAAAAGAGATTATGAGGTTAAAGTTGCAAGAGAATCGAAGACTAACCCAAAAGGATTCTTTCAGGTATACAGAAGTAAGATCAGGGACAAGATAGGCCCACTCAAAAGTTCCTCGGGTCAGCTCACTGACAGTGATAAGGAAATGTGTAGAATTTTTAACACATACTTCCTCTCAGTTTTTACACAGGAGGATACCAGCGATATTCCAGTAATGATAAATTATGTAGAACAGGACGATAATAAACTGTGCACGATTAGGGTCACAAGTGACATGGTCCTTAGGCAAATAGATAAATTAAAACCTAACAAATCCCCAGGCCCTGATGAACTGTATGCAAGGGTTCTAAAGGAATGTAAAGAGGAGCTTAGCACACCTTTGGCTAATCTTTTCAACATATCACTACAAACTGGCATGGTGCCAGATAAGTGGAAAATGGCAAATGTGATACCTATTTTCAAAACAGGTGACAGGTCCTTAGCTTCGAACTATAGACCAATAAGCCTAACCTCCATAGTGGGAAAATTTATGGAATCAATAATTGCCGAGGCAGTTCGTAGCCACCTTGAAAAGCATAAATTAATCAACGAATCTCAGCATGGTTTTACAAAGGGGCGTTCCTGCCTTACGAATTTATTAACTTTTTTCACTAAGGTATTTGAGGAGGTAGATCATGGTAATGAATATGATATTGTGTATATGGACTTCAGTAAGGCTTTTGACAGGGTCCCACATCAGAGACTATTGAGGAAAATTAAAGCACATGGAATAGGAGGAGAAATTTTTTCCTGGATAGAGGCATGGTTGACAAATAGGCAGCAGAGAGTTTGCATAAATGGGGAGAAATCAGAGTGGGGAAGCGTCACGAGCGGTGTTCCACAGGGGTCAGTGTTGGGCCCCCTGCTGTTCACAATCTACATAAACGACATAGATGAGGGCATAAAGAGCGACATCGGCAAGTTTGCCGATGACACCAAAATAGGCCGTCGAATTCATTCTGACGAGGACATTCGAGCACTCCAGGAAGATTTGAATAGACTGATGCAGTGGTCGGAGAAGTGGCAGATGCAGTTTAATATAGACAAATGCAAAGTTCTAAATGTTGGACAGGACAATAACCATGCCACATATAAACTAAATAATGTTGATCTTAATATTACGGATTGCGAAAAAGATTTAGGAGTTCTGGTTAGCAGTAATCTGAAACCAAGACAACAGTGCATAAGTGTTCGCAATAAAGCTAATAGAATCCTTGGCTTCATATCAAGAAGCATAAATAATAGGAGTCCTCAGGTTGTTCTTCAACTCTATACATCCTTGGTTAGGCCTCATTTAGATTATGCTGCACAGTTTTGGTCACCGTATTACAGAATGGATATAAATTCTCTGGAAAATGTACAAAGGAGGATGACAAAGATGATCCCATGTATCAGAAACCTTCCCTATGAGGATAGACTAAGGGCCCTGAAACTGCACTCTCTAGAAAGACGTAGAATCAGGGGGGATATGATTGAGGTTTATAAGTGGAAGACAGGAATAAATAAAGGGGATGTAAATAGTGTGCTGAAAATATCTAGCCTAGACAGGACTCGCAGCAATGGTTTTAAGTTGGAAAAATTCAGATTCAGGAGGGATATAGGAAAGTACTGGTTTGGTAATAGAGTTGTGGATGAGTGGAACAAACTCCCAAGTACCGTTATAGAGGCCAGAACGTTGTGTAGCTTTAAAAATAGGTTGGATAAATACATGAGTAGATGTGGGTGGGTGTGAGTTAGACCTGATAGCTTGTGCTAACAGGTCGGTTGCCGTGTTCCTCCCTTAACTCAATGTGACCTGACCTGACTAGGTTGGGTGCATTGGCTTAAGCCGGTAGGGACTTGGACCTGCCTCGCATGGGCCAGTAGGCCTTCTGCAGTGTTCCTTCGTTCTTATGTTCTTATGTTCTTATGAGACGGGGGTTGCTTTGGGAGGGCAGGTCCCTCTCAAACCCAGCCGTTCTCACTAGTAGAGGTCGAAGTTGATGGTCTGTACCAAGATACCCTTGTGTTGCAGTGTCTGACAGAATGAACATTAAAATGGTATAAAATACCGACAGATTGTTAGGTAAGACACATATGCAACAGTTAGGTATCTTTATTCCGAAACGTTTCGCCTACACAGTAGGCTTCTTCAGTCGAGTACAGAAAAGTTGATAGAAGCAGAAGATACTTGAAGACGATGTAATCAGTCCATCACCCTTAAAGTTTTGAGGTGGTCAGTCCCTCAGTCTGGAGAAGAGCATTGTTCCGTTGTCTGAAACAATATGAAGTTGAAGTGACAGGATGGAGCCTTTATATAGTGCCAGGAGGTGAGACGGGGGTTGCTTTGGGAGGGCAGGTCCCTCTCAAACCCAGCCGTTCTCACTAGTAGAGGTCGAAGTTGATGGTCTGTACCAAGATACCCTTGTGTTGCAGTGTCTGACAGAATGAACATTAAAATGGTATAAAATACCGACAGATTGTTAGGTAAGACACATATGCAACAGTTAGGTATCTTTATTCCGAAACGTTTCGCCTACACAGTAGGCTTCTTCAGTCGAGTACAGAAAAGTTGATAGAAGCAGAAGATACTTGAAGACGATGTAATCAGTCCATCACCCTTAAAGTTTTGAGGTGGTCAGTCCCTCAGTCTGGAGAAGAGCATTGTTCCGTTGTCTGAAACAATATGAAGTTGAAGTGACAGGATGGAGCCTTTATATAGTGCCAGGAGGTGAGACGGGGGTTGCTTTGGGAGGGCAGGTCCCTCTCAAACCCAGCCGTTCTCACTAGTAGAGGTCGAAGTTGATGGTCTGTACCAAGATACCCTTGTGTTGCAGTGTCTGACAGAATGAACATTAAAATGGTATAAAATACCGACAGATTGTTAGGTAAGACACATATGCAACAGTTAGGTATCTTTATTCCGAAACGTTTCGCCTACACAGTAGGCTTCTTCAGTCGAGTACAGAAAAGTTGATAGAAGCAGAAGATACTTGAAGACGATGTAATCAGTCCATCACCCTTAAAGTTTTGAGGTGGTCAGTCCCTCAGTCTGGAGAAGAGCATTGTTCCGTTGTCTGAAACAATATGAAGTTGAAGTGACAGGATGGAGCCTTTATATAGTGCCAGGAGGTGAGACGGGGGTTGCTTTGGGAGGGCAGGTCCCTCTCAAACCCAGCCGTTCTCACTAGTAGAGGTCGAAGTTGATGGTCTGTACCAAGATACCCTTGTGTTGCAGTGTCTGACAGAATGAACATTAAAATGGTATAAAATACCGACAGATTGTTAGGTAAGACACATATGCAACAGTTAGGTATCTTTATTGTTTCAGACAACGGAACAATGCTCTTCTCCAGACTGAGGGACTGACCACCTCAAAACTTTAAGGGTGATGGACTGATTACATCGTCTTCAAGTATCTTCTGCTTCTATCAACTTTTCTGTACTCGACTGAAGAAGCCTACTGTGTAGGCGAAACGTTTCGGAATAAAGATACCTAACTGTTGCATATGTGTCTTACCTAACAATCTGTCGGTATTTTATACCATTTTAATGTTCATTCTGTCAGACACTGCAACACAAGGGTATCTTGGTACAGACCATCAACTTCGACCTCTACTAGTGAGAACGGCTGGGTTTGAGAGGGACCTGCCCTCCCAAAGCAACCCCCGTCTCACCTCCTGGCACTATATAAAGGCTCCATCCTGTCACTTCAACTTCATATTGTTTCAGACAACGGAACAATGCTCTTCTCCAGACTGAGGGACTGACCACCTCAAAACTTTAAGGGTGATGGACTGATTACATCGTCTTCAAGTATCTTCTGCTTCTATCAACTTTTCTGTACTCGACTGAAGAAGCCTACTGTGTAGGCGAAACGTTTCGGAATAAAGATACCTAACTGTTGCATATGTGTCTTACCTAACTGTGCAGCATAATCTAAATGAGGCCTAACCAAGGATATATAGAGTTGAAGAACAACCTGAGGATTTCTGTTATTTATGTTTCTTGATATGAAGCCAAGGATTCTGTTAAGCTTATTGCGAACGCTTATGCAATGTTGTCTTGATTTCAGGTTACTGATAACCAGAACTCCTAAATCGTTTTCGCAGTCAGTAATATCAAGATCTATATTATTTAGTTTATATGTGGCATTTAGAACTTTGCATTTATCTATATTAAACTGCATCTGCCGGTTTAATATAGACAAATGCAAAGTTCTAAATGTTGGAAAGGATAACCATGCCACATATGAATTAAATAATGTTGCACATGGGTTTAATTTATCAACTTGTCAGTTCTCTGAACCATTTGTCTGCATGCTGGAGAATGTAAAGAGAACCTTCATTGATTGTACTAGATTGTACAAATTAAGTCAGCAATGAAAAATGTTAAATAAAAGTTGTACGAGTATAAAAACAATCAAACTGCACATCGAACTTGAGGAAGTTTCTAATAATCTTTCGAACACATTGCTCTTTAGCAATATAAACACAAATGCAGTATAATGTGATCCTTTATTGACTACGTTTCGCCCACACAGTGGGCTTTTTCAAGTCACAAACAGAACTACCTGGGGTGGAAGGAACGCGAGTATTTATAGTCCGGCTGAGGTCAGGTGAAGAATGCTGCATCTGATGATGTACCGAGTTGGGTTGTAGAGTCTAAAAACTTGGGTAGCTTGGAAAGGAGACTGGACAAGTTTGTGAGCAGACCCTCTACAGTGTTCTTATGTGGGATAGCGATGAAGAAGTTTCTTGGCAAGTGGTTCAGCTATGTTATAGAAGCCACTATTCTGGTTGAAGTTGTCGGATATAGAAATAAGTGATGATTCCAGGATTCTTCGGTATTGGGTGTTGTCTTCTGTGGCGATAAGTCTTGAGTTTCTGTAGTTTATCAAGTGGTTGTGTGAATTACGGTGTTGTACGCAGGCATTCCTTGTGTCGTCAGACCTGCTTGCGTATTGGTGTTCTGAAATACGTGTTTGGAGGTCCCTTGATGTTTCTGTTTGTGACTTGAAAAAGCCCACTGTGTGGGCGAAACGTAGTCAATAAAGGATCACATTATACTGCATTTGTGTTTATATTGCCATTGTGTCGGTATTTTATACCATTTATTTCCACATTGCTCTTTAGTTGTGTAATTGAAGGAAGCAATTATGTAGTGGTTTAGAGTTGTAATGATGTAGTCATTGATGATATTAATCTCTGTAGGTAAATTAGATAAACTAAATAGATTTCTAGACAAAAACCTATAAAAGTAATCCAAAATTTCGTTTGCAAGAAATTTGTCTTGTTCTTTACCTGTAGATGGGTTTCACTGAATTTACATGAGAAAAGACTGTACCGGACCTAATTCACCTGTTGATTACGTAAAGGTTAGAAGACGATTTCGGGGTTAAATGCCGAAGTGTAGTGACCCAAAATAGCGTTCTGGTTGCTAGCTTGATGGTGCTGCCCACATGTAGCTGGGCTAATCAACAATTAACGTGAGGAAATTTTCCTGTTCCCTCTTAAAGACACCTGGGAAGTCTCTTGGTATATTTTCATATAACTAAATCAAATATATCTAATAGCGACTAACAAGTTGATAAGACACATGTGCAACACCTTTAGTTTAGAAACGTTTCGCCTACCGTAGACTATATCACTCTGATGAAGGGACATGAGAGCTGAGATGGGATTCATGTATCAAGTCTGTTCTCATGTCTGTATCAGATTGATGAAGCTCCAGAGATATTCTACAATTCCTTAATATGTCTTGGTCCCTTTACGCTTATCTTAGTGTGCTCATTGTACCCTTTTTTTTATTGACAGGTCTCTTGCTTTCTTAGGGAGTGATATAAGTGTGCCGATTTGGGATCAGTCCCTCCAGAATTTCCGGTTCACCCTTATTTATTAGCTGAATGGCAATAACCAATGGTGTTATCTAAACAGGTGGTGGTTCTAAGCTTTTCTTTGTTAATTCTGGGGAAACTGTCCCAATGGATTGGCTGTTGTTAAGTAAGCCAGATGGATATGTCACTTACGTCAGCAAATATTGAGCCATTAAACAGACTATTAAAGGTAGACAACCCACGTATTTTTTGCATTACTGCAACACCAAACTCTACCAACATTTCTCTTAGAAACCAAACCCCATATAATTTTGACGTAGACGTTTATATACGGTACTGTATCGGTTAAATGCATCCTTCCTGCACCCTGATTCTAGTTCAGACCTTCTAAATTAGGAAGGAAAGTAAATATTATTATAGACTAAATGTAAGTAGATGTTTGAGAGAGTTACCTGACGTTCATAAAACAGAAAATGAGGAATCCTACCAGTCTGAAGCAATTAACACTCACTCATACTATGATGTGTGTGTCTTATATATTTTCTTTTTTTTTCAACAAGTCGGTCGTCTCCCCCCGAGGCATATATATATATATATATATTATATATATATATATATATATATATATATATATATATATATATATATATAATATATATATAATATGTATATATAATATATATGTATAATATATATATATAATATATATATATATATATATATATATATATTATATATATAATATATATATATATATATATATATATAATATATATATATATATATATATATATATATATATATATATATATATATATATATATAATATATATATATATAATATATATATATATATATATATATAATATATATATAATATATATATATATAATATATATATAATATATATATAATATATATATATATATATATATATATATATATATATATATATATATATATATATATATATAATATATATATATATATATATATATATATATATATATATATATATATATATATATATATATATATATATATATATATATATATGTCGTGTCGAATATGTAAAACTGGTCAATTAGCAAGAACTCATTTAAAATTAAGTCCTTTCTAAAAATTTTCTCTTTTACGTTTAAAGATGTATTTTTTTCATTAATGTTAATGTAAAAATTTTTAATTTTGCACCGAAAGGAACTTAGAAAACTTACCTAACCTTATTATAACAAGAACAATTTATTTTATCCAAACCCAACTAAATATATTTTAGATTTGTTTACAATAATTTAATACCAAACAACCACAGTGAAATATATACTTTTAGTTAGGTTCAGAATGATTTTGGCGAAATTATTTTATTTTTTTTATTTTATTTTATTTAGAAATTTAGCATACAAACAGAGGTACAAAAAAATACAGGTAAGAGCAGCATGCCAAAGCCACTTATATGCATAGCATTACGGGCTGGCTTAAAATTAACTTAAGATTAACTAAGCAATGATGAAATCAGTGATAAGACATTATTGTAAACAGATAACTATAAAATACAAATGAGTATTACAAAGACAGGTCCAATGGTTGCATGTATTGCTGTTCATTCAGTAGAATGGAGTATTCTGTTAGGTAGTGTATTTAAAAAAATAACAAAGTTAGGTTTAACATTTGTGTGATATAATTGTGAGTAACATTTAGGATATACAATTTATATGGTTCAGTTATTCAGTATTTATTTGGTTTTGAGTGAGTAAGTGAACTTTGAGAAGAGACTTGAATTTATAAACAGGTAGTGTTTCTTTTATATTTACAGGTAATGAATTCCAGATTTTAGGGCCTTTTATGTGCATTGAGTTTTTGCATAGCGTGAGATGGACACGAGGAACATCAAAGAGTGATCTGTGCCTTGTATTATGGTCATGTGTTCTGTTGAGGTTGGCAAGGAGATGTTTGAGGGGAGGGTTAATATCAGAGTTAAGTGTTCTATGTATGTAATAAGTGCAATAATAAGTATGGATGTTTTGTATGGTGAGTAGGTTGAGTGTTTTGAATATTGGTGGAGTGTGCTGCCTGTAGTGAGAATTTATCATTCTAACTGCAGCCTTTTGTTGGGTAATTAGTGGTCTGAGATGGTTAGTTGTTGAGCCCCATGCACAAATTCCATAGGTGAGATAGGGGTAAATAAGAGAGTGATAAAGGGCCAGGAGGGCTGACTGTGGAACATAGTACTGTATCTTCGATAGTATGCCTACAGTCTTGGAAATTTTCTTAGAAATTTGTTGTATATGTGTATGAAATTTGAGTCTATTATCGAGGTGGATTCCTAAGAATTTTCCCTCTGTTAGCTTTGTGATAGGTGATCCGTTTATCGTTATGTTAAGAGGTACATCTGTAGCTCTGTTACCAAACTGAATGAAGTAGGTTTTGTCAATGTTTAGTGTAAGTTTGTTAGCCCTCATCCAGGTAGATATTTTCTGTAATTCGGTGTTTACAGTATTTGCTAGCGTGACTGGGCTCGGGTGAGAGAAGACGTATGTGGTGTCATCTGCAAAAAGTGTGGGTTTGAGTAATTGCGAAGCATTTGGTAGGTTATTTATGTATAGGAGAAAGAGAAGAGGGCCAAGGACACTTCCCTGTGGGACACCAACTGTAATTGGTTGTGCGGAAGAGCTTGCCCCATTTGCGTATACATATTGGCTTCTGTTAAGAACATAAGAACGAAGGAACACTGCAGAAGGCCTACTGGCCCATGCGAGGCAGGTCCAAGTCTCCTACCGGCTTAAGCCAATGCACCCAACCTAGTCAGGTCAGGTCACATTGACTTAAGGGAGGAACACGGCAACCGACCTGGTAGCACAAGCTATCAGGTCTAACTCACACCCACCCACATCTACTCATGTATTTATCCAACCTATTTTTAAAGCTACACAACGTTCTGGCCTCTATAACGGTACTTGGGAGTTTGTTCCACTCATCCACAACTCTATTACCAAACCAGTACTTTCCTATATCCTTCCTGAATCTGCATTTTTCCAACTTAAAACCATTGCTGCGAGTCCTGTCTAGGCTAGATATTTTCAGCACACTATTTACATCCCCTTTATTTATTCCTGTCTTCCATTTATACACCTCAATCATATCCCCCCTAATTCTACGTTTTTCTAGAGAGTGCAGTTTCAGGGCCCTTAGTCTATCCTCATAGGGAAGGTTTCTGATACATGGGATCAACTTTGTCATCCTCCTTTGTACATTTTCCAGAGAATTTATATCCATTCTGTAATATGGTGACCAAAACTGTGCAGCATAATCTAAATGAGGCCTAACCAAGGATGTATAGAGTTGAAGAACAACCTGAGGACTCCTATTATTTATGCTTCTTGATATGAAGCCAAGGATTCTATTAGCTTTATTGCGAACACTTATGCACTGTTGTCTTGGTTTCAGATTACTGCTAACCAGAACTCCTAAATCTTTTTCGCAATCCGTAATATTAAGATCTACATTATTTAGTTTATATGTGGCATGGTTATTGTCCTGTCCAACATTTAGAACTTTGCATTTGTCTATATTAAACTGCATCTGCCACTTCTCCGACCACTGCATCAGTCTATTCAAATCTTCCTGGAGTGCTCGAATGTCCTCGTCAGAATGAATTCGACGGCCTATTTTGGTGTCATCGGCAAACTTGCCGATGTCGCTCTTTATGCCCTCATCTATGTCGTTTATGTAGATTGTGAACAGCAGGGGGCCCAACACTGACCCCTGTGGAACACCGCTCGTGACGCTTCCCCACTCTGATTTCTCCCCATTTATGCAAACTCTCTGCTGCCTATTTGTCAACCATGCCTCTATCCAGGAAAAAATTTCTCCTCCTATTCCATGTGCTTTAATTTTCCTCAATAGTCTCTGATGTGGGACCCTGTCAGAAGCCTTACTGAAGTCCATATACACAATATCATATTCATTACCATGATCTACCTCCTCAAATACCTTAGTGAAAAAAGTTAATAAATTCGTAAGGCAGGAACGCCCCTTTGTAAAACCATGCTGAGATTCATTGATTAATTTATGCTTTTCAAGGTGGCTACGAACTGCCTCGGCAATTATTGATTCCATAAATTTTCCCACTATGGAGGTTAGGCTTATTGGTCTATAGTTTGAAGCTAAGGACCTGTCACCTGTTTTGAAAATAGGTATCACATTTGCCATTTTCCACTTATCTGGCACCATGCCAGTTTGTAGTGATATGTTGAAAAGATTAGCCAAAGGTGTGCTAAGCTCCTCTTTACATTCCTTTAGAACCCTTGCATACAGTTCATCAGGGCCTGGGGATTTGTTAGGTTTTAATTTATTTGCCTAAGGACCATGTCACTTGTGACCCTAATCGTGCACAGTTTATTATCGTCCTGTTCTACATAATTTATCATTACTGGAATATCGCTGGTATCCTCCTGTGTAAAAACTGAGAGGAAGTATGTGTTAAAAATTCTACACATTTCCTTATCACTGTCAGTGAGCTGACCCGAGGAACTTTTGAGTGGGCCTATCTTGTCCCTGATCTTACTTCTGTATACCTGAAAGAATCCTTTTGGGTTAGTCTTCGATTCTCTTGCAACTTTAACCTCATAATCTCTTTTTGCTTTTCTAATTCCCTTTTTTATTTCTCTCTTTAACTGAATATATCGATTTCTTAATTGCCCCTCTCCTCTTTTGATTTGCCTATATATGCCTCTCTTTTGACCAATCAGATATTTTAATCTATTGTTCATCCATTTAGGATCATTTTTGTTTGATCTGATTTCCCTATTTGGAACATAATTTGACTGAGCAGCTAGAACTATGCCCTGGAAAGCATCATATCGGCAACCATCACCACCTACCTGACCCTTAGTCAGGTCATTCCAGTTCAGCCCACCTAAGTAATTTTTCAGTCCTATGAAATCAGCCAAGCGAAAGTCAGGGACGGAGACTTGATTGCCATTATTAGGGGAATTCCGTGATATATTAAAACTGAGTGATTTGTGATCACTTTCCCCAAGCTCATCATTAACCTCAAGATTATTAATTAGTGTTTCCCTACTGGCAAGAACCAAGTCAAGGAGGTTATTTCCCCTAGTTGGCTCTGTCACAAACTGTTTTAAAAAACAATCCTGGATCGTATCATGAAAGTCACCTGACTCTAGATTTCCTGTCAAATTGCTCCAGTCAATCTGTCTATAGTTGAAATCTCCCATTAGCACAACATTTTCGTATGTAGATGCCTTACGAATTTCGTCCCATAGAAGTTTACTGCACTCCCTATCAAGATTTGGGGCCCTGTAAATCACACCCAAAATTAGTTTTTCTCGGCCCTCGAGAAGCTGTAACCAAACAGATTCAGTGGCTGACGCTTCTAATTTAATATCTTGTCTAACACAACAATTTAAATTGTCTCTGACATACATCGCTACTCCACCACCTTTCCTGTTGACCCTGTCAGTGAGGTAAGACTTGAGGTAGTTGAGGGAGTGCCCTCTAATACCATAGTGTGACAATTTTACGTGGAGCAAGTAATGGTCAACTGTATCAAAAGCTTTACGTAAGTCAATGAAGATCCTCAGTGGGACTTTTTTTCTCTATTGCAGTGTATATATGTTCTAGCATGTGTATAATAGCATCATTAGTATTTTTATTAGGCCTGAATCCAAATTAGCAGGGGTTGAGAATGTTATGGGAGATGAGGTAGGAGTGGATTCGTTTATGAATTAATTTTTCGAAGATTTTTGAGAGAGGGTGTAAATTGGATATTGGCCTATAGTTATTCAACTCTGTTTGGTCTCCTCCTTTATGGATCGGGGTGACCCTTGCTATTTTGAGAACTGTAGGGAAGGTGGAGGATTCAATGGATTTGTTAAAGAGTGTTGCAATGATTGGTGATAGTACTTGTGACGCTTTTTTGTATATAAAGGGTGGTAAGGTATTTAAATCTCCTGCCTTGTTTTTCAGTGCGTTGATAATAAGGGAGACTTCGTATGGGTTAGTCGGAGCTAGGAACAGTGTGTTCGGGTAGTTGCCAGTGAGGTAGTCATTTGGTGGGGTATCTGAGCTTGGGATATTATTGGCAAGGTTTTGACCTATAGTGGAGAAGAAATCATTGAGTCTGTTTGCTGTTTCTGTTGGTGGGAGTTGGGGTTCATCTGATTTTGCTAATTTTATTTCGCATACACAAATTTTCGCTTGTCCTATATGGCAAGATAAGTGTTGCTATTTAAGCCAAGATCGCAAGTTCTGCCTATTCGGCACGACATATATATATATATATTATATATATATTATATATATATTATATATATATTATATATATATTATATATATATTATATATATATTATATATATATTATATATATATTATCTATATATTATATATATATATATATATATATATATATATATATTATATATATATTATATATATATTATATATATATATATATATATATATATATATATATATACACGAGCTGAGGAGGTTTAACAATGATATACTTCGGTGGTTGCTTAAGGTACAGAAGAGAAAGCTAATCCTAAGACCAATTCACATTTCATAAACATTTAAGTGTGTTAAGAACATGGCAAACACACACACACACACACACACACACACACACACACACACACACACACACACACACACACACACTCACACTCACACTCAATCAATCAATCAATCAATCAATCAATTACAAGGCCCTGGGCAACTTGGGTATCTTGTGCACAGAATTTTGTGCTAAAATAAAAATTCAAAACTCGAGTTACAGTACTCGCCCCAATTATTTTTCTCATTCTCCAATTGGAATGACAAACCAGTGTTACATTGTCTTTCACACATGATACTAAAACTTGTACGAGGACACAGCAAACCTTCATGCTGAAATAAAACAAATCCACCATTGGGGCACAATTTTTAAACTCAACCCACCTATCCACCTGTTGCCTTCTTCTTGATTCCAGTAATCATTGTCCCCCTACCTTCCGGCCTCTGATCACGCCTCCTGGTTGATGACTTAAGTCAATCAGATGCTCTCTTGATGCAGTCAAACCTAAGCCGGCTGAACAAAAACTGTTGAAAAAAAATTGTCAAGCTCCCTGTGAAAAAGACAGGTAATGTCTGAGGATCTTATTTCAAAGATCACAACAGTACCACGATCACAACTGCAGTGAAAATGATAGAATGGGTAATAAGAACGTTCAGAACAAGAGATGCCAAGCCAATGATGATCCTTTTCAAATCACTTAATCTCTCTAGGTTGGAATTTTGCTGTACATTAACATCTCCATTCAAAGCAGGTGAAATTGCAGATTTAGAGAGAGTACAGAGATCCTTTACTGCACATACAAGTTCTGTCAAACACCTCAATTACTGGGAACGCTTGGAAGCACTTGTACTCGTTGGAACGCAAGCGAGAGATATATATCATAATCTAAACTTGAAAAATCCTAGAAGGAATGGTCCCAAATCTGCACACAGAAATCACTCCCTACGAAAGTAAAAGACTGGGCAGGCGGTGCAAAATACCCCCAATGAAAAGTAGGTAAACAAAGTTGGTAAACTAAGAGAAAACACCATAAGCATCTGGGATCCAAGACTGTTCAACAGCCTTCCACTTGGCATAAGGGGAATTACCAATAGGCCCCTGGCTGCCTTCAAGAGGGAGCTGGACAGGTACTGAAAGTTGGTGCCAGATCAGCCGGGCTGTGGTTCATACGTTGGATTACGTGCGACCAGCAGTAACAGCCAGGTTGATAAATTGAAAAATTGAGACACTTATGCAACACATGGGAATCTTTATTGAAGAAACGTTTCGCCACACAGTGGCTTCATCAGTCCAATACAAAGTAGAAATGGGTAAGGAGAGTAGAAGTTTGAGGTAATCAGTCCCTCAACCTGGAATCGATGTGTTCAGTCCATAACTCTTGTAGGAAGTGCAGCATAGGGCCAGAGAGGTGGCTTATATACTGCGGTGATCAGGCCCTGATCCACTGGGACGCCTGTTCGTGGATCGGGCCGCGGGGGCGTTGATCCCCGATATACCTTCCAGGTTACCTGGAGGTTACCTGGAGGTTATTCCGGGGATCAACGCCCCCGCGGCCCGGTCCATGACCAGGCCTCCCGATGGATCAGGGCCTGATCAACTAGGCTGTTACTGCTGGCCGCACGCAGTCCGACGTACGAGCCACAGCCCGGCTGATCCGGCACTGACTTTAGGTATCTGTCCAGCTCTCTCTTGAAGGCAGCCAGGGGTTTATTGGCAATTCCCCTAATGCTTGATGGGAGGCTGTTGAACAGTTTTGGGCCCCGGACACTTATGGTGTTTTCTCTTAGTGTACCAATGGCGCCCCTACTTTTTATTGGCGGCATTTTGCATCGCCTGCCCAGTCTTTTACTTTCGTAGGGAGTGATTTCTGTGGGCAGATTTGGGACCATTCCTTCCAAGATTTTCCAAGTGTAGATTATGATATATCTCTCCCTCCTGCGTTCCAACGAGTACAAGTCAAGTGCTTCCAAGCGTTCCCAGTAGTTAAGGTGCTTGACAGAACTTATACGTGCAGTAAAGGATCTCTGTACACTCTCTAGATCTGCGATTTCACCTGCTTTGTATGGAGATGTTAATGTACAGCAGTATTCCAGCCTAGAGAGAACAAGTGATTTGAAAAGGATCATCATGGGCTTGGCATCTCTCTTTTGAAAGTTCTCTTTATCCATCCTATCATTTTCTTTGCACGTGCGATCGTGGCACTGTTGTGATCCTTGAAAGTGAGATCCTCAGACATTACTACTCCCAGGTCCCTTACATTATTTTTCCGCTCTATTGTATGGCCGGAGTCAGTAGTATACTCTGTTCTAGTTATTATCTCCTCCAGTTTTCCATAACGGAGTAGTTGGAATTTGTCCTCATTGAACATCATATTGTTTACCGTTGCCCACTGGAAAACTTTGTTTATATCTTCTTGGAGGTTAACAGCGTCCTCAGCAGATGACAGCCTCATGCAGATCCTAGTATCATCTGCAAAGGATGATACGGTGCTGTGGTGTATATCTCTGTTTATGTCTGATATGAGGATAAGGAATAAGATGGGAGCGAGTACTGTGCCTCCAGGCAAGTAAGAATCTACTGCAGACAGTATAAGTAGTTTTGACGTGCTCAGTCCTGGTAGGTGGTGGCCAGCCCCTCAAGCCTGAAGCATAGACACGCAGCCAGATCTTATATGCTAGAGCATAAGTGAGATGAGGCCACTGTAGTTGACAACTCATAAACATATATATATATATATATATATATATATATATATATATATATATATATATATATATATATATATATATATATATATATATATATATATATATATATCACACTGGCCGATTCCCACCAAGGCAGGGTGGCCCGAAAAAGAAAAACTTTCACCATCATTCACTCCATCACTGTCTTACCTGCCAGAAGGGTGCTTTACACTACAGTTTTTAAACTGCAACATTAACACCCCTCCTTCAAAGTGCAGGCACTGTACTTCCCATCTCCAGGACTCAAGTCCGGCCTGCCGGTTTCCCTGAACCCCTTCATAAATGTTACTTCGCTCACACTCCAACAGCACGTCAAGTATTAAAAACCATTTGTCTCCATTCACTCCTATCAAACACGCTCACGCATACCTGCTGGAAGTCCAAGCCCCTCGCACACAAAACCTCCTTTACCCCCTCCCTCCAACCCTTCCTAGGCCGACCCCTACCCCGCCTTCCTTCCACTACAGACTGATACACTCTTGAAGTCATTCTGTTTCGCTCCATTCTCTCTACATGTCCGAACCACCTCAACAACCCTTCCTCAGCCTTCTGGACAACAGTTTTGGTAATCCCACACCTCCTCCTAATTTCCAAACTACGAATTCTCTGCATTATATTCACACCACACATTGCCCTCAGACATGACATCTCCACTGCCTCCAGCCTTCTCCTCGCTGCAACATTCATCACCCATGCTTCACACCCATATAAGAGCGTTGGTAAAAATATACTCTCATACATTCCCCTCTTTGCCTCCAAGGACAAAGTTCTTTGTCTCCACAGACTTCTAAGTGCACCACTCACCCTTTTTCCCTCATCAGTTCTATGATTCACCTCATCTTTCATAGACCCATCCGCTGACACGTCCACTCCCAAATATCTGAATACATTCACCTCCTCCATACTCTCTCCTTCCAATCTGATATCCAATCTTTCATCACCTAATCTTTTTGTTATCCTCATAACCTTACTCTTTCCTGTATTCACTTTTAATTTTCTTCTTTTGCATACCCTACCAAATTCATCCACCAATCTCTGCAACTTCTCTTCAGAATCTCCCAAGAGCACAGTGTCATCAGCAAAGAGCAACTGTGACAACTCCCACTTTATGTGTGATTCTTTATCTTTTAACTCCACGCCTCTTCCTAAGACCCTCGCATTTACTTCTTTTACAACCCCATCTATAAATATATTAAACAACAACGGTGACATCACACATCCTTGTCTAAGGCCTACTTTTACTGGGAAATAATTTCCCTCTTTCCTACATACTCTAACTTGAGCCTCACTATCATCGTAAAAACTCTTCACTGCTTTCAGTAACCTACCTCCTACACCATACACCTGCAACATCTGCCACATTGCCCCCCTATCCACCCTGTCATACGCCTTTTCCAAATCCATAAATGCCACAAAGACCTCTTTAGCCTTATCTAAATACTGTTCACTTATATGTTTCACTGTAAACACCTGGTCCACACACCCCCTACCTTTCCTAAAGCCTCCTTGCTCATCTGCTATCCTATTCTCCGTCTTACTCTTAATTCTTTCAATAATAACTCTACCATGCACTTTACCAGGTATACTCAAAAGACTTATCCCCCTATAATTTTTGCACTCTCTTTTGTCCCCTTTGCCTTTATACAAAGGAACTATGCATGCTCTCTGCCAATCCCTAGGTACCTTACCCTCTTCCACACATTTATTAAATAATTGCACCAACCACTCCAAAACTATAATATATATATATATATATATATATATATATATATATATATATATATATATATATATATATATATATATATATATATATATATATATATATATATATATATATATATATATATATATATATATATATATATATATATATATATATATATATATATATATATATATATATATATATATATATATATATATATATATATATATATATATATATATATAAATAATGTGTTTGTTGTACCGAATAGGTAATTTAAAATTATGTCTGTTCTAAAATTTTCTCTTGTACGTTTAGATAATTTTTTTTCATTTATGTTAATGTAAAAATTAATACTGTTGTACCAAAAGAACCTAAGAAAACTTACCTAACCTTATTATAACAAGCAAAATTTAATTTAGCCTAATCAAAATAGATATATTTTAGATAAGTTTACAATATTTTAATAAGAACATAAGAAAGAAGGAACACTGCAGCAAGCCTACTGACCCATGCGAAGCAGGTCCATGTCCTCCCCCCCGGATTCGCCTAATGACCCATCTAGTCAGGTCACTTCCACTTAAGGAAGGATCAAGGCATCAGACCTAATAGCACAAGCAAGTCAAGTCCAACTCAGACCCACTCATGTATTTACCTAAGCTATTTTTAAACCTACACAACGTTTTAGCCTCTATAACTGTACTCGGGAGTTTGTTCCACTCATCCACAACTCTATTACCAAACTTGTGCTTTCCTATATCCTTCCTGAATCTGAATTTTTCCAACTTGGAACCATTGCTGCGAGTCCTGGCTTGGCTGGAAATTTTCAGCACGCTACTTACGTCCCCTTTATTTATTCCTATTTTCCATTTATGCACCTCGATCATATCCCCCCTAATTCTACGCCTTTCGAGAGAGTGCAGATTCAGGGCCCTCAGTCTATCCTCACAGGGAAGATTTCTGATACATGGGGTCAATTTTGTCATCGTCCTCAGTACGTTATCCAGTGCATTTATATCCATTTTGTAATACGGTGACGAGAACTGTCCAGCATAATCGAAATGAGGCCTAACCAAGGATATATAGAGTTGAAGAGCAACCTGAGGACTTCTATTATTTATACTTCTAGATATGAAGCCAAGGATTCTGTTAGCTTTATTGCAAACACTGATGCACTGTTGTCTTGGTTTTCGATTATTGCTAACCAGAACTCTTAAATCCTTTTTCGCAGTCAGTAGTATTACGATCTACATTATTTAGTTTATTTTTGGCATGGTTATTATCCTTTCCAACATTTAGAACTTTTTATTTGTCTATAAACTGCATCTGCCACTTCTCCGACCATTGCATCAGTCTATTCAAATCATCCTGGAGTGCTCTAGTGTCCCCATTAGAATGAATTGGCCAGCCTATTTTGGTGTCATCAGCAAATTTGCTTATGTCGCTATTCCCTCATCTATGTCGTTTTTGTAAATTGTGAACAACAACGGGCCCAACACTGACCCCTGCGGAACACCGCTTGTGACGTGCCCCCATTCTGATTTCTCCCCATTTATGCAAACTCTCTGCTGCCTATTTGTCAGCCATGCCTCTACCCAGGAAAAAAAATTCTCTTCCTATTCCGTGTACCTTAAGTTTCCTCAATAGCTTCTGATGTGGAACTCTATCGAAAGCCTTACTGAAGTCCATATATACACTATCATATTCATTACCATGATCTACCACTTCAAACACCTTAGTGAAAAAAGTTCGTAAATTCGTAAGACAGGAACGCCCCTTAGTAAAATCGTGTTGAGATTCATCAATCAATTTATGCCTATCGAGATGGCTACGAATTGCTTCGGCAATTATTGATTCCATATATTTTCCCACTATGGAGGTAAGGCTTATTGGGCTATAGTTCGAAGCTAAGGACCTGTCACCTGCCATGTAAATAGGTATTACATTTGCCATTTTCCACTTATCAGGCACTATGCCAGTTTGTAGTGATATGTTGAAAAGATTAGCCAAAGGTATGCTAAGTCCCTCTTTACATTCCTTTAACACCCTTGCAAACAGTTCATCAGGGCCTGGGGATTTGTTAGGTTTTAATTTCTCTATTTGTCTGAGGACCATGTCACTAGTTACAGCAATCGTGCATAGTTTATTATCGTCCTGTTCTACATAATGTATTATTTCAGGAATTCCGCTAGTATTTTCCTGTGTAAAAACTGAGAGGAAGTGAGTATTGAAAATTTCACACACATCCTTATCACTGTCAGTGATCTGGCCCGAGTTACTCTTAAATGGGCCTATCTTGTCCCTAATCTTACTTCTGTATACCCGAAAGAACCCTTTTAGGTTAATCTTCAAATCCTTTGCTACTTTATCCTCATAATACCTTTTTGCTTTTCTTATTCCTTTTTTTTTTCTTTAATTGAATATATTAATTTCTTAACTGCCCCTCCCCTCTTTTGATACGCTTATATGTGCCTCTTTTTTGACCAGTGAGATATTTTAATCTATTGTTTATTCATTTGGGTTCATTTTTGTTAGATCTAATTTCTCTACTCGGAACAAAAGTTGTCTGGGCAGCTAGAGCTATGCTCTGAAAAACGTCACACTGGCAACCAAGATCACCTCCCTGACCCATAGTCAGGTCATCCCAATTTAGCCCACCCAGGTAATTTCTCAATCTCATGAAGTAGGCCAAGCAAAAATGTGGGACAGAAATTTGATTGCAATTTCTGTTTAATTCCATGATATATTGAAACAAAGTGATTTGTGATCGCTTCCCCTCAAGAGTGTTAATTAGTGATTCTTTGTTGGCAAGAACCAAGTCAAGCAGATTGTTTCTTCCAGTTGGTTCTGTCAGAAACTGTTCTGAAAAGCAAACCTGAACTGTATCAAGAAAGTCACTAGACTCAAGATTTCCTGTCGTAGTGTTCCAATCAATTTGTCGAAAGTTAAAATCTCCCATTAACACAACATTTTCATATCTAGATGCCTTATGAATTTCGTCCCATAACAGCTTACTGCACTCCCTATCAAGGTTTGGGGGCCTATAAATTACACCCAAAATTAATTTGTGACTACCCTCGAGAAACTGTAGCTAAACAGATTCTGTGTCCGATGTTTCTAATCTTATATCATGTCTTAGACAACAATTCAAATTAACTCTGACATACATTGCCACTCCATCACCCTTCCTGTTGACTCTATCAGTGTGGAACAGTTTATAACCCTGTATGTTGCATTCAGAAGGCATTTCTCTATCTTTGAGGTTGAACCAGGTCTCCGTTATACCAATAATATCTATATTACCTTCACTTGCAAGTAATCTTAGCTCATCTATCTTATTTCTTAGACTCCTACTATTTGTATAGCAAATAGTCACTCATTGCCCTCTACTATCTCTTTGTTGAACAATTATTTTGCCTTTACTAGCAACTTTATTTTGAATATTGTCTTTTAAACATATCTCTGAGGTATCCCGGTAGTATCTGCTGTTTTCAACCCTAATACTGCAGCCTGATTGTTTCCCACAAACACTCATACCTCTATAATCTATCAGTTTATAGTCCTAGACAAGTCATCAATTACCCCCTCAATCAAATTGGATAATGTGACCACTCCAACCCCAGAGATATGAGCCCCATCCCTTGCATACATATCATGCTTACCATAGAATTTGTCCCAGTTATCGATGAATGGGATTGCAAGTTCCTTCCAGTACCTGTCTAGCCAGCAATTTATACCAGTTGCCCTAGACATCCATTCATTGCCCACTCCCTTTCTAGGCCAGATGCTACATATGATTGGGATCCCTCCCTTAGACCTGACAGCTTCTATGGCTGACCTGTACTTATCCAGCAGCTCCTCTCTCCTGCCCTTCCTGATGTCATTTCCACAAGCACTAAGGTAATGGGTTTGTTCCCATTACCTGACATATTATCCAACCTGCTGTCTATGTCACCAACACCAGCTACTGGGAGGCACACCCTCTGTCTGATGTTCCTATCTTTGTTACAAAAAGCATGGTCTATATATCTTACCTGAGAATCCCTACGATTAGAATATTCTTACCGTGAATAGCAGGAGAGTCAGTGGTACCGTTAACCTCACAAACCACTGAAGTACACTCGTCCTGGAGAACAGAGAATCGATTTCCTACCTTCACATCTTCTCTATTAACCTTACGTATCTTAACTGTGAACCATTTGCCACTTAAAGCGGCTGCAACTCTCTATCTCACTGCTGGTATCCTTTTCCTCACCATCTCACACTCAGTCCCAAACCCATCTAAGCGAAGCTTCAGCCTCCTGTTTTCCTCCTGAAGAAGTAGAACCTCCACCTTCTCAACACTTAACCTGAGATTCCAAAACACTACAGCAAACCATTGTGCTCAGTAACGCCCCTCGCTAATTCCCAGACAGCTTAGGACAGTGACAACATGTGACCTCTGACCGCTGCGTACTGCGGTCATATTCTTTGTTGAATATGGTTTCTTATTCCTTTTTTGATTGTAAAATATATTTCTGGTGTTTTTTGAAGCTTTGTCAATTAAATTTTTTTGGATATTTTATATCTGCGATTTCATGAATCTTCAGTATTTCCTTATTGTATGAACTGTAGGGTGCAAATGCACAGTGATTAATTAAGCGGTTGCTTAATGATGATAATCATCTCTACGCCAGTTTTGTTTAATCACTAATAAGTAGTGTTGGTACGCCAGCGGCTACATAATCGATGATATCCATCACTGGACACACTCAACACTGCCATGGATCATGAATATGAAAGTGGTATACAATACTGACAGGTTGATAAGTAAGACGCACATTCTTCGGAATAACGGTACCTAATTGCTGCATATGTGACTTATTAACCTGTCGGTACTGTGTACCATTTTCATATTCACTCTATCAAACACTGCAACTCAATGGTATCTTGGTACAGAAAACACCTTTGGCAACTTTTTTCAAGTGAGGATTGATGGATTTGACTTGTTCTCTCTTCTAGTGGACTGTGCCTCACCTTTCGATAGTATACAAGTCTTCATACTGTTGCTTAAACTTCACATTGTTTCAGACTATGAAGCAAAACTCTTCTCCAGGCTAAGGGACTAACCACCTCAAAACTACGTCTTCAAGGGTGATGGACTGATTACATCTTCACATCTCTACTGCTTCTGCTAACTCTTCTGTACGCGACTGAAGAAGCCTACTGTGTAGGCGAAACGTTTCGGTTTGTTGGAATATAGATACCTAACTGTTGTATGTGTGCCTTATCAACCATGGATCATGGCCGGCACTAACCATCCCGAGTAGGTGCATCCCTAGCACTAATTTTGTTTTCTATTTCCAGGTAAGGAGATGGGAACGGTTTGCTATACTCTTTCAGTTAAATGTAAGTAGAGTCAATGTAGCTGTTTATTGAGGTATGAGCCAAACTTTTTTGTAGAGATGTCTTGAAAAGATGTTTATCACTCCTTAATTGTTGGGAACAAGGCGCAAATTATGCACTTATAATTCGCTACGCGAAGTATTGAGAGCATTTAATCAGTGGTTGGGGAAAGATATCGGGAAAGTTAAGAGATCAGTGATGGTTGTTGGGAGGGTTAGGGCGTTAATGATGGTTGGGAGGTTTAGCATCGGTGGGGGTTGTTGGGAGGTATAGCGGGGGTAGGGGGTTATTGGGAGGTTTGGCATCGGTGGGGGTCGTTGGGAGGTTTGGCATCGGTGGGGGTCGTTGGGAGGTTTGGCATCGGTGGGGGGTTATTGGGAGGTTTGGCATCGGTGGGGGGTTGTTGGGAGGTTTGGCATCGGTGGGGGGTTGTTGGGAGGTTTGGCATCGGTGGGGGTTGTTGGGAGGTTTGGTGTCGGTGGGGGTTGTTGGGAGGTTGAGTTGTCAGTGGGGGGTTCTTGGGAAATTTGGCGTGGGGGGGGGGTTCTTGGGAGGTTTGACGTCGGTGGGGGTTGTTGGGAGTCTGTTAGAACCTGTCATATTTGTCTATTGTAAATTTATTTACTTTATATTCCAGTACAGCTTCGGGAATTCAAGGTGTTAGAATTTACACGATTTCGCTGAATTGATGCAGACATGGAAAATTCTTTGGATATTCTCTAGATCTTCGGATTCGCTGTTCTTGGCTGTAAATGAACAACAGTATTACATGCTAGAAAATAAATTGATCTTTAACAGAGTATCATCATTGACTTGGTATCTCATATTTTGATGTACTTTGCTATTTTTTTCTGTTTTGATTGCAATACCGTTGTGCTTCTGGAAATAAGATGTTATATGGTTAACCTGAGATACCTTAAATTTATCTTCCAATCTATAATGGTTATATTTTTTTCACTGCGTTTTTTATGTTTATTTTTTTCCCATTGCGCAGGAGCTGTGATTGTTCTTGTTGAACATCATATTGTTTTTATATTTTTAATTGAAAGATTTGGTGTATCTCATAGCTGACATAAATAGGAGCATGTATTCTTCGATAAGGAACACAGCTTTTCACTGAGAAAGCTTTTGAATTAATATTTCCATTTTGGATCCTGTTTGACTTATGCAACTACCTTTCCTATTATTAATTTTTTCCATAAATCTCAGTGTATTCTGTGGGGAGTTTACTTGTACTGTAATGTCTAAAAAAGTCTGTAGGTAGTATTGGTAGAAAGTAATCATTCAGTAAAGTACCGCCGTCCAGTCATACGATTGTGAAATTAACTCATACACGATTGCTAATCTTTCCTATGCTTCATGAAAATGTTAAAATGACAGGTAAATTGTACAGACTGCTGCGTACATTAGCTATACTATTTTTTTTTTAAATCTTCCTGTATGGTTTGAAGGCGGGTCGCTTCCCCTTTTCACCACTGCTACATCATTATCTGCAAGACAAGATAAATGCTGATGTGGTGTACTTTGATTTTGCTGAAGCTTTCGACGAGTGTGATTGCTAACAAAATGCGTGTAGAGGGAATAACTGGAAAAGTGGGCCCATGGATATTTAATTAACAAATAGAGCCCAGCGTAGTAATCAGTGAAGTCGGAGGCTGCCACAGTGAAAAGCTTTGTTCCCCGGCATGGTACTCTTCCCACTTTTGTGGGACAACATTGCCAGGGAACTAAATCATAACACCGTAACATTCTTTGCTGATAACTCCACAGTCTCTTTGAGGGTGGCGTCTTTCGAAGACTCGGCGAATATAGTTTTACAGTGGGTCACAGACTATTTTTTTTACGAAAACAAGCTTAAAGTTTCTCCGCTGTAGAAAAACTAGGACACAAAGACTAACGGAGTGCAGAACAAACTTAAGTCATTCAACAGCGCGAGTCTTGGAAGTAATGATGACAGAAGATCTCGCATTCGAGGATCCGAGCATTGTTGCCCTTACTACCGGAAGGAAAATGATATGCTGGAACTTTAAAGACGAGATACTGAACCAGTGATGATACTCTTCAACCCGTTTGTTTTTTTGCATGCTAGAATACTGCCGTATACTATCTGTACCCTCCAAGGCAGGCGAGTTTGCTAGCTGGAAAGCGTACATAGAACTTTCACTGCCCATATACCTTAACTTTCATACCTTTGATGAGTTCTGAGAGCTTTTCTACTCCCAGGACTCGGCATTGGGCCAGGCCCGTTTGGTGCCTGACTGGTCAACTAGGCTGTTGCTGCTGGTGCCCTGCTGACCCACATATCCATCACAATCTGGTTGATCTGGCACAGGGTGATGCTACTTGTCCAGTTTTCTCTTGAAGAGACTGCACTTGTCTCAGCAGTGTTTCTGATGTCTTCCGGTAACGTGTTGAATAGCCTGAGGCCACGAACGGTGATACAGTGTTCCCTTATTGTGCTCACTGAACCCTGCTTTACACTGGGTTTATAGTACGCTTCCTCCTATATCTCTCACTCTAGTATGTTATAACGGTGTGCAGATTTGTGAGAAGGCCCTCAAGTACTTCCCAGGTATATATATTATCATGTACCTCTCCTTCCTCCTCGCCATTGAGTACATATTTAAGACGTTAAGGCATTCCCAGTAATTTAAATAATTTATTGGCTCTAGGCGGGCCTTAAACGATCTCTGTATCTGTTTCAGGTCTGATATTCCTCCTACCCTGTACGGGGCCGTCAAGACTGAGCAGTATTCTAAATGAGAAAGCACAGTGGATTTGAAAAGTGCCACCATTGGCATTATTTCCCATGTTTTGAAAGTTTTCATTATCCACCCCGTTATTTTCCTGGCTGTCTTATGGTATTCTTCGAAAGAAAGGTCAGTTGACATGATTATTCCCAAGTCTTTTGCGTGTTCATTTTATTTGACGATCTTCTCGAGTTTTGTACACAGTGTCTTTTGAGTTCCTCATTCTTTGCATATCTAAGCAGCTGGAACTTATCACCATTGAATGTCATGTTCTTCACTGCCCACTAGAAAATCCTGCTATGACAGGCATGATCGTCCAGTTCTAAAACCATGTTTGGGTTATGCAGTGTGTGCTGTTCCATGAAGTTTGTGATTTGACATTTCATGACTCGAAGATTTTTGTGATGGAAATTAGGACATCTAAACTACTGGGGACACCTAAAGTCCCTTTATCTGTATTCCTTGGAATGTTGGCGAGAAAGGTACTTAATTTACACTTGGAAAATCCTGGAGGGACTGGTCCCAAACCTGAACACTTAAATCGCTCCGTATGGTAACAAGAGACTTGGTGCATAATACCTCAAAAGCAGGGGCATGAAGCGCACACTTAAGAGAGAACTCGATGAGTGTCAGTGGTCCCCGACTCTTCGGTGCTTTGCCTCCGTGTCTTCGGGAAGAAAGTGTGCAAGTTCCTAATGTCAGTGCCTGATGAGCCAGGCTGTACTTCGTACACTGGACTGAGTGCGGCCAGCAGTAACAGCCTGGTTGATATGGGTCGATCATGAAATCTGGTCTGGGACCGGGCGGCGGGTATCCTTATTTCTTTATCATACCGTTTTCAGTTTAGGAGACCTGGCCTATGGTTTCTTGCGGCTATTTTACCTGCCACTTTTGTGAATGATTGGAGCTTCATTCGTTGTTTTTTGTCTTAACATTTTGGACCTGCTCTTTTTGTTGGGAGTTGGGGTGATTAATATTGAGTTTGTGAGACTAGAAGCGTTAAGAATGCGGAGAACGTTTGATGATGATTTTAGAGAAGGGTCAAAGGGGTTTATGGGTGCGAAGGGAATAGTTGTAACGGAGAGGGAGGGAGGGAGAGTAGGTTGGCAGGTTGCTCTTGCTTCCCCGTCCTTACTCCCCTACCCCTACTCTCCCACACGTATGCACGTCACTAGTACCTCGGCCTCTTACAACCAACCTCCTGTCACGTTATATTTTGAGCCAGACGGTGGTAAATAAAAGATTACATCTGGCAGGACTTGCTACGCTGCAGTAGGGTAGAAGTCTGGCTCGTCACTCCCTACTGAAGCGTCCATTATTGACTGAAATGTAGTAGTGGAATGGATAATCCACCTTGTAAACATTGTATACGTACACAGTCATTCAGTATGCTTATTCACACGCCAGCATTTGGTTATCCTCACAAACTTACTTTGCATCATTATTAACTTTGTCCAAAAATACTATCAGTATTGAAATAGCCTTAATCACAGGACAGTTTTGACGCAATAATTTCTTTCAATCTGTTCTTAAATAACCTCAAAACGGTCGCAGTCCCTAAGAGCGTTACTGTACACTAACACTCATAAGAAACTGAAGCTTGTGACGACGTTTCGGTCTGGCTTGAACCATTAGCTAGTCACAGTGACTATGTGCTGGTTATTTATGTATTGTTTCAGTCATGCTCATTGGAGAAGCCAGGTATAGATACTCAAAAATCCGGAAGAAAGGAATTAATGTACAATTGATATGGATCCTATAACACATTGGATTACTCCTTCATGATAAAGTTGATATGTTAGCCAAGAAGAGTACCCAGAAGGAGAATGTAGAATATGACGTTGGTATATCTGTGTCTAGCATTAGGAATATTAGGAGAGAAGTAAATAATGAAAATGAATGTAACAGGAATGCAGTTAGAAGCAAGAGTTGATCTATAACCCACTATAACATGAACGTAGATAAGTATGTTTATGGAGCAACTTGCAGTGTGAACAGACTGATGTTGTGGCCAGACTTAAACTTGGTTACAAGTACTTTTGGGAGTTTGGGAGACACGCAGATGATGATCAAACTAAACGCAAATTATGTGGTCAGGCCTATGGTCACTGTCTTGAACACTGCTTAATTGTCCACTTATTGAGGAATATAGAAATACAGTATAATAACCTGTGTGACATGCCAAGATATCTTATTAATGAAAATAAGGTACCGGATATACCAAGTAACATTCCTAAATTTGCTTGTAACCGATAAGTGAACTGTATATATAAATCCAAATGTACTCCTGTTAACCCTTCTGGGGCCTAGTTCCTAGCCATTCAGTGTATGCATATGCTCTTGCGCTACCGTCCACAGGATGGATGTGAGATACACAATAAACTTGCCACTTCGGTGGCAAAATCTAATCTGATCTACGGTATTTTGCATTTTTATTCTTCTCAGTTTTACCAGATGCGACCAGTTAAAGCAACTGAAAAGGGGAGTGGGTCTGTGTGCCCTACCTGTAAACCGTTCTGAAGATCTACCTGGAGATTGTTCAGAGGGTCAGCGTCCTCACGGCCATGTCCCGGACGAGGTGGCCAGGTGGATGGATGACCTGATCATTTAGGCTGTTGGTGCTAGGTAAGAGTAGCCGCACGAAGTCCAACATGAGTACTACAGCCCGGCTGATCAGGAAATTACTTCAACCTACAGAGTCCTTTCTGGAAGGGTTAGGTTAGGTTAGGTAAGGTTCGTCAGGAAACAGGACAAATGTTTCCTGACGCGGGTCTTAGTCAGATGATGACCCGCCTTTGGAGCTTTTGGTCATTCTGGAAGGGAGTTGATAATTCTTGTATATAAAGGGATGGTGTTGAAAAGCCTTGGTTGTTTTTGAGTTATTTCAAAGTGCACTTGTTGTACCTGCTTTTTTTATTATTGGGGCATTTCGATCCCTCTGCCGAGCCTCTTACCCTCATTGCGGGTGATTTCGTTGTACAGATTTGGGATCATGTAAAGTAAAAGGACACAAGTGCAACTAATGTGACATTTATTGTGGCAACGTTTCGCTCTCCAGGAGCTTTATCAAGCCATTACAAACAATACATGGACACAGAGGGTATATAAAGGCTCAGAGTGAGGTGAATACTAGTGAGGTACCATTTCGATGTTCACTAGTGGTAGTAGTAGTAGTAGTAGTAGTGGTAGTGACAAAAGCAATTAATTCGTACATGAGTAAAAGGATATAAAAGCTATTACTTGGGTAACATAAAAATAGGTTGGACAAATATAAACTGGAATGAGGCAGGTTGTTTCAGTGTTCACTCTCTGTGCTTTGTGTAGTATAACAGGAGAGACTATGTGATGGCAGGGTTTACTGTTTTCAGGAGGATTCTTGCTAAGACTTCGGAGATGGTGAAGCTGCCGTTGTTTTGTTTAATTGTATTCGAAACAGCGATCAGTGCTGATTCAAGGCACTTGCGTGTGCGGAAATTAGTTTCTTTTATCACTAATTGGGCGTCTCTGAATTTCATAAGATGATTGGTGGAATTTCGGTGTTGTACACAGGCGTTGTTTAAGTTGTCGTTCCTACATGCGTATATGTGTTCATTGAGGCGGGTGTCGAGGTTTCTTGCTGTTTCACCTACGTAGATCTTGTCACAGCCTCCACAGGGTATAGTGTAAACTCCTGCATTGACTGGTTCGTGGTGCTTGGGTTTTGTCCTGGTTAGATCCTTTATTGAAGTGGTAGAAGCGATGGCGACTCTGGTGTTAGCTTGTGAAAGTACTTTTGAGACGTTTAGTGCAACCTGGCTGTTGGGAAGAATTATAACTTTGTTGGGAGCGGTGTTGATGCGTGGAGAATTGATGATCTGAAGAGCTCTTTTCTTGCAGTCTTTGATGAAAAAAGAAGGAAATTGTAACTCAGTGAATGTTTGGTGAATGTAAGTACATTCCTCGTCAAGAAACTCAGGACTACAAATTCGGTATGCTCTTAGGAAAAACCCGATGATGATGCCTCTTTTGGTCTTGGTATCTTGACTGGAATAGAAGTGTGTGAGATCATTTTTATTGGTGGGTTTCCGATAAACTTGAAATCTTAGGTTGTTGTCTACTTTGTGAATGAGGACGTCGAGGAAAGGTAGCTTGTCATTGGACTCTTCTTCTAGTGTAAACTGAATCGCTGGTTCAACTGCGTTGAGCCTTGCCTGAAGATCCCGTACATCAAAACGTTTTGGAGTTATTACGAGGACATCGTCCACGTAACGTAACCAAGTGACGCTTGAAGGGATGATGTTGGCGAAGTGTTCGGACTCTAGGTGTTCCATGTATAAGTTGGCTAGGACGGCACTTATTGGGGACCCCATTCCCATGCCGTAGGTTTGTTTGTAGAGCTTGTTATTGAAGGAAAAACAGTTGAAGTTAACACAGAGTTCAATCAAGTCAACAAAATCTCCGGGAGGTAAAGGAAGATTAAGGTCCTGGTTGACTTTACGTCGTAGAACCTCGATGGCTTTTTTGGTAGGTACTTTTGTGAAGAGGGAAGTCACATCCAAACTGCTTAGTTTCTTGTTACGGATGGAGAGGTTACGGATGCGGTTGAGAAGGTCGCCTGAGTGTTTAAGATGAGCGGGGCTGATGGTCCCCAGAAGGCAGGAAAGATGTTTGGCAAGAACTCCGGCTAGTTTGTGTGGAGCACTGCCTATTCCTGACGTGATTGGTCTGAGAGGAATATTGTGTTTATGGGTCTTGGGTAAACCATACATGTGTGCTGGTTTAGGGTTGCTTGGTAACAAGTACAGAAGTTTCTTCCCTTCTCTAGTGCGTTTGAGTATTTGTCTGGTTTTGTATAGAAAGTCTTTGGTGAGCGTCTCCCACTGTTGAGTGCTGATGGGTTCGTATGTAGATTGATCATTCAAAAGGTCCATCATTTTAGTGTTGTAGTCACTGGTGTTGAGTATGACGACTCCACCTCCTTTGTCGGCGGTGGTGACGATAATGTTGGGGTCGTTGGCGAGGTCCTTAAGGGCAGTGATGTATCTTCTAGGAAGATTAGAAGAAGAAGGTTCACATAAAGCTGCAGTGAGAAGGCCCTGTATATAACCCTTCTGGAAGTTGCTGTCACTGTGTCTATGGTTCCTGGTAACAAGATTGAGTTGATAGTTAGGTTTGCGTATGTTGGTGGTAAATTTGAGTCCCAGACTCAGTGCTTGTTTCTCGTAGTCGGTTAAGGTGCGTGACGATAAGTTGTTTATCAGGGATTCGCGTCCCATTTCCTTCCATCGACTGTTAGTGCAGAGGTACTGAAGTTTGCGATTGAGTTTGATCTTCTGTTGGAGGTTAGCTGTGGTGACTGTGCTGAGAATATGCTCAGCAGTGTGTTGGTCAATCTGAAGATTGGCCCTCATATTCCTTGCAGTTTCAAAGGTTTCCTTAGCGATGTTAGAAAGTTCTTCGGCACATTCAGTTAAGTAAGCTTGGGTAGCTGGAGAGAAGGGGTGCTTGGAGTTGGAGAGTTGTGCAGGAGTAGACTTAGGGATCACCTTCTCTGCCAGGCAATCTTGTAGGAAGTTGTGTCTGTTGCGATAGCTGTGAGCACGAAGAAGGGTGTCCAAATAACGTCTGCATGAAATGTCCATTATGTTGCGGTGTCCGACAGATTGTAATAAAGTTGGTAGAATTACCGACAATATGTAAAGTAAAAGGACACAAGTGCAACTAATGTGACATTTATTGTGGCAACGTTTCGCTCTCCAGGAGCTTTATCAAGCCATTACAAACAATACATGGACACAGAGGGTATATAAAGGCTCATTTCGATGTTCACTAGTGGTAGTAGAAGTAGTGGTAGTGACAAAAGCAATTAATTCGTACATGAGTAAAAGGATATAAAAGCTATTACCACTAGTGAACATCGAAATGGTACCTCACTAGTATTCACCTCACTCTGAGCCTTTATATACCCTCTGTGTCCATGTATTGTTTGTAATGGCTTGATAAAGCTCCTGGAGAGCGAAACGTTGCCACAATAAATGTCACATTAGTTGCACTTGTGTCCTTTTACTTTACATATTGTCGGTAATTCTACCAACTTTATTACAATCTGTCGGACACCGCAACATAATGGACATTTCATGCAGACGTTATTTGGACACCCTTCTTCGTGCTCACAGCTATCGCAACAGACACAACTTCCTACAAGATTGCCTGGCAGAGAAGGTGATCCCTAAGTCTACTCCTGCACAACTCTCCAACTCCAAGCACCCCTTCTCTCCAGCTACCCAAGCTTACTTAACTGAATGTGCCGAAGAACTTTCTAACATCGCTAAGGAAACCTTTGAAACTGCAAGGAATATGAGGGCCAATCTTCAGATTGACCAACACACTGCTGAGCATATTCTCAGCACAGTCACCACAGCTAACCTCCAACAGAAGATCAAACTCAATCGCAAACTTCAGTACCTCTGCACTAACAGTCGATGGAAGGAAATGGGACGCGAATCCCTGATAAACAACTTATCGTCACGCACCTTAACCGACTACGAGAAACAAGCACTGAGTCTGGGACTCAAATTTACCACCAACATACGCAAACCTAACTATCAACTCAATCTTGTTACCAGGAACCATAGACACAGTGACAGCAACTTCCAGAAGGGTTATATACAGGGCCTTCTCACTGCAGCTTTATGTGAACCTTCTTCTTCTAATCTTCCTAGAAGATACATCACTGCCCTTAAGGACCTCGCCAACGACCCCAACATTATCGTCACCACCGCCGACAAAGGAGGTGGAGTCGTCATACTCAACACCAGTGACTACAACACTAAAATGATGGACCTTTTGAATGATCAATCTACATACGAACCCATCAGCACTCAACAGTGGGAGACGCTCACCAAAGACTTTCTATACAAAAGCAGACAAATACTCAAACGCACTAGAGAAGGGAAGAAACTTCTGTACTTGTTACCAAGCAACCCTAAACCAGCACACATGTATGGTTTACCCAAGACCCATAAACACAATATTCCTCTCAGACCAATCACGTCAGGAATAGGCAGTGCTCCACACAAACTAGCCGGAGTTCTTGCCAAACATCTTTCCTGCCTTCTGGGGACCATCAGCCCCGCTCATCTTAAACACTCAGGCGACCTTCTCAACCGCATCCGTAACCTCTCCATCCGTAACAAGAAACTAAGCAGTTTGGATGTGACTTCCCTCTTCACAAAAGTACCTACCAAAAAAGCCATCGAGGTTCTACGACGTAAAGTCAACCAGGACCTTAATCTTCCTTTACCTCCCGGAGATTTTGTTGACTTGATTGAACTCTGTGTTAACTTCAACTGTTTTTCCTTCAATAACAAGCTCTACAAACAAACCTACGGCATGGGAATGGGGTCCCCAATAAGTGCCGTCCTAGCCAACTTATACATGGAACACCTAGAGTCCGAACACTTCGCCAACATCATCCCTTCAAGCGTCACTTGGTTACGTTACGTGGACGATGTCCTCGTAATAACTCCAAAACGTTTTGATGTACGGGATCTTCAGGCAAGGCTCAACGCAGTTGAACCAGCGATTCAGTTTACACTAGAAGAAGAGTCCAATGACAAGCTACCTTTCCTCGACGTCCTCATTCACAAAGTAGACAACAACCTAAGATTTCAAGTTTATCGGAAACCCACCAATAAAAATGATCTCACACACTTCTATTCCAGTCAAGATACCAAGACCAAAAGAGGCATCATCATCGGGTTTTTCCTAAGAGCATACCGAATTTGTAGTCCTGAGTTTCTTGACGAGGAATGTACTTACATTCACCAAACATTCACTGAGTTACAATTTCCTTCTTTTTTCATCAAAGACTGCAAGAAAAGAGCTCTTCAGATCATCAATTCTCCACGCATCAACACCGCTCCCAACAAAGTTATAATTCTTCCCAACAGCCAGGTTGCACTAAACGTCTCAAAAGTACTTTCACAAGCTAACACCAGAGTCGCCATCGCTTCTACCACTTCAATAAAGGATCTAACCAGGACAAAACCCAAGCACCACGAACCAGTCAATGCAGGAGTTTACACTATACCCTGTGGAGGCTGTGACAAGATCTACGTAGGTGAAACAGCAAGAAACCTCGACACCCGCCTCAATGAACACATATACGCATGTAGGAACGACAACTTAAACAACGCCTGTGTACAACACCGAAATTCCACCAATCATCTTATGAAATTCAGAGACGCCCAATTAGTGATAAAAGAAACTAATTTCCGCACACGCAAGTGCCTTGAATCAGCACTGATCGCTGTTTCGAATACAATTAAACAAAACAACGGCAGCTTCACCATCTCCGAAGTCTTAGCAAGAATCCTCCTGAAAACAGTAAACCCTGCCATCACATAGTCTCTCCTGTTATACTACACAAAGCACAGAGAGTGAACACTGAAACAACCTGCCTCATTCCAGTTTATATTTGTCCAACCTATTTTTATGTTACCCAAGTAATAGCTTTTATATCCTTTTACTCATGTACGAATTAATTGCTTTTGTCACTACCACTACTACTACTACTACTACTACCACTAGTGAACATCGAAATGGTACCTCACTAGTATTCACCTCACTCTGAGCCTTTATATACCCTCTGTGTCCATGTATTGTTTGTAATGGCTTGATAAAGCTCCTGGAGAGCGAAACGTTGCCACAATAAATGTCACATTAGTTGCACTTGTGTCCTTTTACTTTACATATTGTCGGTAATTCTACCAACTTTATTACAATGTCGTCCGTAGATGATACTCTCATGCGAATTCTAGTATCGTCTACAAAGACTGACACATAGCTGTAATTTGTCCCCCTATTTAGTTAAGATTCGGATAATTTTCTGAAAATGTTATTACAGGACATTTGGCCTCTTAATTCAAATCTGTTTATTATATACGTACTTTTTAGCGGTTTCGGGGATTGCTGGCCTAACAGCTCGGTCTTGGACCAGGCCTCCTGCTTGCTGAACTGATCAGTGTTCAAACAGCACGCAGTCTGACTTAAGCATCACATCCTGACCTATCAGGAGCTGTGTGGAGGAACCCGTCACGTTTCTTGAAGAAAGTTAAGACTGTTGGTCAAAGCAGGATGTTAAAGAATCTTGCGTCCCGTTACACTTTTATTTTTTTTATTATTAGTGTACATATTAAACCCTAGCTTTTCATTTGGAATAATTGTCAGTCTGCTGAGTATCTTGCTTGCGCAAGGAGTAATTTCAGTGTGTTGGTTTTGGAACCAGTCTCTTCAGTAATTCCCGGATATATTTTATGATGTATTTTTCTCATCCCTCATCCCAGGGAATACAAAGATGCTTGACATTTAGATGTTTGACATTTAGATGTTTGACATTTAAAAGTTTAACATTTAGATGGTTGACGTTTATATGGTTGACGTTTATATGGTTGACGTTTAGATGGTTGACGTTTAGATGGTTGACGTTTAGATAGTTGACGTTTAGATGGTTGACGTTTAGATGGTTGACGTTTAGATGGTTGACATTTAGATGTTTGAAATAATAGGGGCAGAGAAAACTTTTTATCCTCTGAAACCACTATTTAACAATGTGTCAAAATGTTGCTTAAATATATTTTCGTAATTTTTTTTAGATCAAATCGCGTTTGATGTGTTAAGAAATACACCACATTGAGGGGGAGCTGTTAGGTAAATGGGTAGCGATTGTGATTGGCAAAATACATGTCGTTAGGTGTGGCTATTTTAGTGTAGAGCGGTGAATGTTGGCTGTTATAGTGGCGATAAGTGCCAGCCAAGCCTGGGCTGGGCCATGGCGCCCGCCAACAATGTTCCCGTGGGCTGTGTTTGTGTTTGACCAGACCCTCTGCATACTCATGTGGTATTCCCTGTTCAGTGTTGTGTATTTGCTTTAACTTTTCGAATTTAGAGGATCTGATTCACAAGCACTTTAGTGCATAGTTATGGGTGGAATGGGCATCGTCGTTGTCGGCATCGGCATTATTAGTAGTATTGTTATCATCTGTTCTGTTATTGGTTCTGGTATCGTCGTCCTCGCGTCCCGGTTTCAGACTTGGAAATGTTACAGAAATGAAAACTATAAACACTGTATTTTCGATTGCCTTAAGAGGGACTGTTGGTATATAGCAGTATTTGAGTCTAGAGAGAACAAGTGGCAAGTATCATCACTGGCTTGGCATCTCTTGTTATGAAGGTTGTCTAGTCTATAATTTTGGTTGAGGTTATAGAAAATCACTGTTGTGAATGTGAGATCTGACATTATAACAAATTCCCTCGCATTACTCTTCTACTGAGCGGTTCGAATTTGTTTTATCATCTGTTCAGGTATTCATTTATTTAAATTTTTCCATACCAGAGCCACTGAAATTTGTCCTTAATGAATATCGTATTTTCTCTGCCGTATTGGAAGACTCGGTTTACACCTGCTTGCAGATTTCCCGTGTCCTCAATGGATGCGTCTCGTACAAATTATAGTCTCTACAAAGGATGGTTTATACGGTATACCTATGCGAATGAGAAAGAGAATTGGGGGCGAGTACTATAGAAAAACAGAGCTTTTCACTGTCACAACCTCTGATTTTACTTTGTTCACTATTAATCTTTGTGTTCTGTATATTAGAAAGTCAAATAGCCATCTACCCAATTTTGCAGTTATTCCTTTTGCATGTATTTTATGCACCATGGTCATACTTGTTGAAGGCTTTTGCAAAGTCTGTGTACGCCACATATATTTTGTTTTCAGTCCAGCAATTACCAGAGGCAGCAGCGAACTACTATAAAACTGTTACCCTGGGTTGTGCAATTGACTTTCATGTTCTATCAGTCTACAGATCATAATTTTCTAATGTATGTGTGTGTACTCACCTAGTTGAGGTTGCGGGGGTCGAGTCCGAGCTCCTGTCCCCGCATCTTCACTGATCGCTACTAGGTCCTCTCTCTGCTTCTTGTGCTTTGTCATACCTCGTCTTAAAGCTATGTATGGTTCCTGCCTCCACTACATCATTTGCTAGGCTATTCCACTTCCTGACGGCTCTATGGGTGAAGAAATACTTTCTAACATCCCTGTGACTGTTCTGAGTCTTCAGCTTCCAATTGTGACCCCTTGTTTCTGTGTCCCCTCTCTGGAACATCCTGTCTCTGTCCACCTTATCTATTCCACGCAGTATTTTGTATGTCGTTATCATGTCTCCCCTGACCCTCCTGTCCTCCAGTGTCGTCAGTCCGAGTTCCCTCAACCTTTCATCGTAGGACATTCCCCTGACCTCCGGAACTAGCCTGGTTGCAAACCTTTGTACTTTCTCTAACTTGACGCGCTTGACCAGGTGTGGGTTCCACGCTGGTGCTACATACTCCAGTATGGGCCTGACGTACAGTGTACAGTGTCTTGAACGATTCCTTACTAAGCAGGCTTGCCAGGTGTCCATATGCTGCAGCAGTTATCTGGTTGATGTGTGCCTCCGGAGACGTGCTCGGTGTTATGGTCATCCCAAGATCTTTCTCCTTGAGTGAGGTTTGCAGTCTTTGTCCACCTAGCATACACTCTGTCTGTGGTCTTTGCCTTTCCCCAATCTTCATGACTTTGCGTTTGGCAGGGTTGAATTCGAGAAGCCAGTTGCTGGACCACGTGTCCAGCCTGTCCAGGTCTCTTTGTTATCCTGCCTGATCCTCATCTGATTTAATTCTTCTCATAAACTTCACATCTGCAAACAGGGACACTTCAGAGTCTATCCCTTCCATCATGTCATTCACATATATAAAAAATAGGACTGGTCCTAGGACTGACCCGTGTGGGACCCTGCTCGTTACAGGCGCCCACTGTGATACCTCTTCACGTATCATGACTGATTGTTCCCTCCCTGTCAGGTATTCTCTGATCCATTGCAGTGCCCTTCCTGTTATAGGTGCCTGATCCTCTAGTTTCTGTACTAATCTCTTGTGAGGAGCTGTGTCGAAGGCCTTCCTGCAGTCCAGGAATATGCAGTCAACCCACCCCTCTCTCTCACGTCTTCTGTTACCTTGTCATAAAACTCCAGAAGGTTTGTGACACAGGATTTGCCTTCCGTGAATCCATGCTGGTTGTCGTTTATAATCTTGTTCCGTTCCAGGTGCTCCACCACTCTCCTCCTGATAATCTTCTCCATGACTTTGCATACTATACACCTCAGAGACACTAGTCTGTAGTTTAGTGCCTCGTTTCTGTCTCGTCTTAAAAATGGGGACTTCCATACCTCAGGTAGTTGCCCAGTTTCAAGGGATATATTGAAGATTGTGGTTAGTGGCATGCACAGCGTCTCTGCTCCTTCTCTAAGGACCGATGGGGAGATGTCCGGTCCCATCGGATTTGAGGTATCAAGGTCACTTAGCTTCTGCACCTCCTCTGTTGTTTTTATGTCATCCAACACTTGTTGGTATATTCCCTGTTGATGTTCCCTTCTGTGCTGTCTTCCCAGAGCCCTTCCTGTCTCTACTGTAAATACTTCCTTAAATCTCCTGTTGAGCTCCTCACATACCTCGTGATCGTTTCTTGTGAGTTTCCCACCTTCTGTCCTCAGCTTGATCATCTGGTCTTTGACTGTTGTCTTCCTCCTGATGTGCCTATACAGCAGTTTCGGGTCAGACTTGACTTTCGATGCTATGTTATTTTCATACTGTTGCTGGGCCTCCCTCCTTACCTGTGCATACTCGTTCCTGGCTCTTCGACTAATCTCCTTATTTTCCTGTGTTCTTTGCCTTCTGTACTTTTTCCATTCTCTAGTGCACTTAATTTTTGCCTCCTTGCACTGTCAGGTAAACCAGGGGCTCTTTCTAGTCTTCCCATTATTTCTGTTGCCCTTGGGAACAAACCTTTTCTCTGCCTCCTTGCATTTTGTTGTTACGTATTCCATCATTTCGTTTACTGACTTTCCTACCAGTTCTCTGTCCCATTGAACCTCCTGCAGGAAATTCCTCAAATCTTTGTAGTCCCCCCTTTTATAGTCTGGCTTTTCCCATTCAACTCCTGTTACCCTCTCCATTTGTAATTCTACTGTGTATTCAAAGCACAGAACCACGTGGTCATTAGTTGCTAGGGGGCCTCTCATATGTGATGTCCTCAATGTCTGAACTGCTCAGGGTGAACACAAGGTCCAGTCTTGCTGGTTCATCCTCCCCTCTCTCTCTGGTAGTGTCCTTAACATGTTGATGCATGAGGTTTTCCAGTACCACATCCATCATCTTGGCTCTCCATGTTTCGGGACCCCCGTGTGGCTCCAGGTTTTCCCAGTCGATCTCCCTGTGGTTGAAATCGCCCATAACCAGTAACTTTGCTCTGCTCGAGTGAGCTCTTCTTGCCTCCTCAGCCAGTGTGTCCACCATCGTTACTCTCTTCATATTCCTCTCTTGGCCTCCTGCAGTTCTGTGGTGGATTATACATCATTGCAATGACTACCTTGTACCCCCCAGACTAAATTGTACCTACTATGTATTCCCTTTCTCCAATCTCGTCCATACCTCCCATTTCTTCGAATTTCCATCGGTTTTTTACGAGCAGTGCAACCCCTCCTCCCCCTCTGCTCCTATCTTTCCTCAGGATCTGATATCCTGGTGGGAAGATTGCATCTGTTAGTCTCAGTGAGCTTTGTTTCTGTGACTGCTATGATGTCTGGGGATTTCTCAATGATTCTTTCATGCCACTCATATTTATTGGTTAATCCATCCGCATTCGTGTACCAAACCTTCAACTTCTGTTCTAAAACTGTGGTCCTGGGAGAATATTGGGGTTGGGAGAGCAGGAGCCCTGGCGGGGTCCTGTGTGGGGGGGGAGATGTGTGTGTGAGGAGATGTGTGTGCGGGGGAATGTGTGTGCGGGGGAATGTGTGTGCGGGGGAATGTGTGTGCGGGGGAATGTGTGTGCGGGGGAATGTGTGTGCGGGGGAATGTGTGTGCGGGGGAATGTGTGTGGGGGGGGATGTGTGCGTGTGAGGATGTGTGCGTGTGTGGGGATCTGTGTGTAATCACCTAGTTGTACTCACCTAGTTGAGGTTACAGGGGTCGATTCATAGCTCCTGGCCCCGCCTCTTCACTGGCTTCTACTGGGTCACTCTCCCCGCACCATGAGCTTTATTAAACCTCTGCTTAAAGCTATGTATGGATCCTGCCTCCACTACATCGCTTCCCAAACTATTCCACTTCGTGACTACTGTGACTGAAGAAATACTTCCTAACATCCCTGTGATTCATCTGTGTCTTCAGTTTCCAACCTTGTTCCCTTTTTGCTGTGTCCCATCTCTGGAACGTTGTCTCTGTCCACCTTGTCAATTCCTCTCAGTATTTTATGTGTCGTTATCATGTCTCTCCCCTTTCTCTCCTGTCTTCAAGTGTCGTCAGGTCGATTTTCCTTAACCTCTCCTCGTAGGACATATCCCTAAGCTCTAGGACTAGTTGCAAACCTTTGCACTTTCTCTAGTTTCTTTACGTGCTTGGCTAGATGTGGGTTCCAAACTGGTGCCGCATACTCCAATATGGGCCTAACGTACACAGTGTACAGGGTCCTGAACGATTCCTTATTAAGATGGCGGAATGCTGTTCTTAGGTTTGCTAGGCGCCCATATGTTGCAGCAGTTATTTGGTTGATGTGCACCTCAGATGTGCCTGGTGTTATACTCACCCCGAGAGAGAGAGAGAGAGAGAGAGAGTGGGGGGATGTGTCGAATAGGTAAAACTTGCGATTTTGGCTTAAATAACAGTGCTCTTCTTGCCGAATACGGCAAACGAAAATTTGTGTATGCAATAATTTTGCAAAAATCATTCTGAACTTATCTAAAAAAAAATATATATATATATATTAGAGAAAATTTTAGAAAGGACTTGATTAATTTTAAACGAGTTCTTGCTAATTGACCGATGTTACCTATTCGTCACGGCATATATATATATATATATATATATATATATATATATATATATATATATATATATATATATATATATATATGTGTGTGTGTGTCATCGTGCTTCTATAAAATCCAACGAAGAGCGCAATAAGCACTTGGATTTTTTTGTAATACGCTCTAAACCCGTTTGGATCATTCAGCTCGCAGGGTAGCGGAAGTGTGGAATCTCAACCGTTCATCTGCTGGGCAGAAAGTACTCACTACCAAGTTTTCCGTAGGCAGATAGAGGACACTACACTTTTAATGAGTTTCTAGAGTTTTTCTTCTCCCGGAGCACGACAATTGAAAGAAATATTATCAGAACAAATATATACGTTTTCATGAGGAAGCTGGATCAGATCCTACAACAAAAAGTGTAAAATGAGGCAGGTTGTGTATGCCTACAGATCGTGGACAGCAGAATACTGGTTGGTCAGTTTGAAGGGAAGACCGGCCTCGAATTGGGCTGCTAGAATAGGTCTTGAAATAGGTCACGATTGTCTTCATTAGTGCATGCTGCAACCACTAACAGCCTGACTGATCAGGCTGTCAGCCAGGCATGTTCTGAAAATTGGTTGGGGGCTGTGGTTCCCGGAGAACCATCATCGGTAAACAATAGGGAGTGGGTAAGATGCGGGAAATGACTGGCAGGAGGGAGAGGATCCCCTGTGAAGGGTACCTGCGCGGGTGCCTGGGTGGTCGGTGGGGAAAGTGTGCAGTGTTGGAGCCATCTTATACTGAGAGTAGTTCGTGGGACACTTGCCAGTTTCAAAATACCATCGTCATAACACACGAGGAGTTAACACTATTGCATCGCTTTTAAACCGTGGCCGTCACCGGCTGACGGTGCTCACCTGGCAGCCGGGCCAGCTGCTAGTAATCTGCCTCTCAAGTGTCTGTTCTTCAACCCAACGCGAGGCAGAAGGGGCGTAGAGAGTTCGTGTTGGATCTTTGCGCACGTCACTGTGTAGTCACAAGCAGGATTTGTACGCGTTCCTACGAGTGGGTAAAGGGGGACGGTGAGCGAGATTTGTTCCTAGAATTCAGTATTTTAACCCTTCAGATACACGCCCTTGTCTGGTTATGGCTCCTCCTAGATCGCTCTCTATGTGCGACTAGTTTAATAACTGGAATTTGTTGTGCTTATTTTCAAAACTACAGTCTACACAACCTTGTTAAGGCAATTACACTTCTGGCTACCGTGAGACAGAAATGAGTTTATATTCTGATGCTCCTGGCCGTCCCTGCCAACCCTCATAGCAAACAACAGTACAGTGATGCTTGTCAACATAGCAATAGTTGACCAATTGGAAAAAGACAGTCTGTGAGTGCCGAGATTTCCTCCATGCTATAACAGCAAAGCTGTTGCAAAGATCATGCCTCAAGTATGCCCTGTCAAGATACATAGTGCCTCTGATCATAGAAAGTTGGCACAAAATCAAGTGGCAGCATCTAATTACTCTAACAAACTGTTGAGGAGGCTTCTTTCCTTAAAGAGATTGAGAGCAGAGGAATGTAATGATGTCAGGCTACAATATAGGAAGTGTGAGACATCCGGAAGTGCCACAAAGACGAGTTGAAGAACCTTTCACTAAACAGTCAAAGGCTGTACACCTTCCATGGACTCTTGTTTGAAAAGGCAGAATATTCTGAACCTCGGGAGGTATTCAAAACGATCCTGACTCTTCCAATGACAGTCAGATGTTGATAGGGGTTTTTCAGTCGATGAAGATATCCTCACCTGCAATATGGGTCTATAGACAGGTGTACGTTGGTGTGAAGAAAGTGGACTGAGAGGTGACCAAGTTACATGACATCCCAGTCAGCAAAGACATGTTACAGTCCTGTAGAAGCTCAAGGATGAGGTATTCAATGTATCTGGAAGACCAGAAGAAAAGGAAAAAGGCTGATGTGGAAAAGGAGAGAATGAAAACATTGATAGAAAAGGTAGAAGAATGCAGACGGGTAAATCCGCAGAAAATGAAGTGGCTCATTTGCTAGAAAAATCTGATAAATTCAGTAAAGAAGCTGAGAGGGATATTTTGTGATCTTATCAAGGATTGCAATATTGTAATTATCACAACTGAAAGGAAAATGATAGGCTGGATAACAAACATCGAGTAAGTTTATTTAGGTACAGGTTGGATAACAAACATCGAGTAAGTTTATTCAGGTACAGGTACACATAAATGTAATTACATAAGTTTTCATTCATAGCAGCATATGTGTAGATTACCTAGGATAACCCAAGAAAGTCAGACAAAGTGACTTACTTCCATTGGGGGCAAAACGAGAGATATCAAGCCAGTGATTCTCTTTAAGTTGCTTGTTCATTTTAGACTGGAATATTGATGTAATCTTACAACTCCTTTCAAGGCAGGCAAAATTGCAGATCTGGAGAATATACAGAGATCATTCACTCCTCGCATAAACTGCCGGGCACATAAATTATTGGGAATGCTTGAAGCCCATCGAGCTATCCCCAGTGGAACGCAGTTGTAAAATAGCCGGATAAAAAGTAGGGGTGCCAAGAGTACAATTGAGATGACTTATTAAGTGTGAAAGAACCAAGACGTTTCAGCAACCTTCTTTCATACAGAAGAGTAATTACTAACAAACCCATGGCTGTCTTCAGAAGATAACCAGATAAGCTCTTAGTTCCCGATCAGCTGGACAGCATACGCCTAGCACCAACAGTCTGGTTGATCAGGTTATCCACCAGAAGGCCTGGTCTGGGACTGGGCTGCGGAGGGGAAAGGGAGTTAACTGTAGAACAGGACTACTAAACTATGAGCAAAGGTCCACGTGGACAAGTACCAATGTATTCAAAGGTCCGGATACATTTTTTTTACACGCAGTATTGAAAAGCAACAAATCCGAGCGTAGGTCAGTGTACTCATCATTTTCTATGAACTTCATTTTCAGTTCTCGCCTTATAAAAGTTTACAAAATATGAAGATAGTGGGAAAAAATAATTTTTACTTCATATATATATATATATATATATATATATATATATATATATATATATATATATATATATATATATATATATATATATATATATATATGCAATAAGATCACAGTAAACAGGTGATTTCAGAATATGCAAAACAACCACTCTGAAAGAATAGAGAAATTCCAAGCGCTTTCGTGACTACTCACATTATCAAGGAACTATGAAAGTAAAGCATCCAAGGAAGGTATATAAGGGGTCTGGCCAACACCTCGCTATCAGATCCCACAACGGTTAAACACCTGACACGCGCCGGCCCAACTGGACAGGTCCTCTGCACAATCCACCAACAAATATTCTACCCAAGAAAATTTTAAAAATTATTATTTGTCCAGTGTATTATTAAATTCTTCCCAAATTCTATTAATTATAAATGGATCTAATTTATATAAACCAAAGGAAATATTCATATTATTGTCAAAACTGCTTTTTATGAAACAAGATTCAATTATATTCCTGTCGACCATGGACTTGCTTGATACTACTTTCTCAACTTTTTGAAAATCAATTGGATGGTTAAAATCTCTTACATGAATAAATAGAGCATTGGAATCTTGTCCAGTTCTAATGCTATATTTATGTTGTTTTAATCTTAGTTCGAGATTTTTATCAGTTTGACCGTAATGAACTTTATCGCAAATTTTACAAGGAATCTTATAGACACATCCATCAGCATTTTGTGGGGAATTCTTTATCAAAAGTTTTTTTTACTGTACCAAGATTTTTGAATACAACTTTAATATTAAAAGTCTTAAGAAGAGAAGGCATATCAACCAAGTTTTCATGGTAAGGGAGAACCAACATATTTTTAGTTGAATAAGGCTGGTTGTCCCTTTTTGGATTGTAAAAAGTATTTCTAGCAACTTTAAAAGATTTATCAATTACATTTCTTGGGTATTTTAAATCATTACCTATTTCATAAATTTTGGATATTTCCTCATCTATGAACTCAGGACTACAAATTCGTAAAGCTCTCAAAAACATTGATGAGAAAACAGACAGTTTGACTCTATCTTGATGCGAAGAATAATAGTGGATATATATATATATATATATATATATATATATATATATATATATATATATATATATATATATATATATATATATATATATATATACATATTGTGGGACCCATAGCCTCGGAGAAGTGGATAAAAAGGCTTCAAGGAGGAATATTTGGATTTCTTCCTGAAGCCGTTTGAATATTCCACTTCCCCTACCACCCCATCTTTTCATTCTTTTTTACCATTATATCAAACAAGTTTTGGATTTTTTACTCAAATTGATTTAAATGGAGTTTTCAAACTGAAAAATTATTATATATACTGATAAACAGAATGGTATATAATAAAAATTACACTACAGCAGGATTTGAAGTTTTATTTAAAAGAAAAAAATCCGAATTTTAACATGTAAAGATCAACAGCACTGGTGTAATCTGTGTAGCCAGACTTCCCAACCCATATGCGGCCAAACTCTTTCCAAAAGGCCAAAAAAGTCAACTTCATTACATAAGTGATAATTACCGACATGAATTACCATTGTATGGAAAAAATATCGCTATTTAGCTGTGCAAGAATAGTGTATTCCATTCAGATAGAATAATGTATTAATCCCGCTCTTGTGTACCACCTGATCCTGAACGTGGTAACAACTGTTATTTAACTAAGCTTTCTCCTCAAGCCCGTGATCTAACTACAACAACCAGAAGGTCTGGATTCGGACAGCGGGCCGCCAATTGAGTAGCCCTGCTAGAAATACTTTCCATTTAGGCTTAAGGTAGTAGCATTTAGACTTCATTTTTCTTGTGTTGTGTTTATTTCTTTTGACAAGAGCGTTGAATGATTACGTGGTCGAAGCACTCTTCAAATTTCAAAACTACCTGCCTACATCATGCTATTCTCACGTTTCCTCAGTTGGAGATATATAGCCAGCCATTGCCTACCAGAGGCAGGTATAACTGCAGAGATGGTGGTTGATAAACCTCAGGCCATATGGCATCTGGTCTTTGTAAGTATATCTTAGACATCAGAGTGCAATCTGCGTACAATCTACAAACGTGGTCACAGGTATGCTTGGCATAGGCTTCAGATATAAATTTTAATTATGCATCTTATAACAAGGGACCAAACACTTCCTTTTGGTGCACTGGCATCAGAGCAGTGGAGGAGGAAGGGGGGGGGGGGTTACCTGAACTGTTAAATGAGCTTCATGTAACTGCGAATACGTGATTACCTTCTGGCTTGGGGGCTTAGCGGAATGTCTAGTGTTGAGTGTGGGCGTTTTAGCGCAAGTGGTATGAGAAGGGACCAGAGAGAGGTTGTAATTAGGTGGGTTGAGTTGTCCCGTGTGGCAGCAGTACTGTAGTGGCCTCTTTTGGTGGAGCCACTGCTTGTACCCGGATCTCCCTCGTTTCATGTGTTTACATGTTTTTTCTATTTATTTTTATTAGTGTTAGATTGATGTCAGGATATCTACACTTAGGCGAGATTGCCGAGTTGGAAAATGTATAGAGAATTTTCCCTGCTCGTATATATTCACCCATCTGAACTATTAGGAATGCTGTATTTCTTTGAAAATAAGGAAGGAAGGTACATAATTTGCACCTGGAAAATCCTGGAGGGACTGATTCCGAATCTAAACCCCCTAAATTACTCCATATGACAGAGAAACTTGGCAGACGGCGCAAAATACCGCCACTAAAAAGCAGGGGTACGAGTACAGAGAGCTCGAGTGTCAGAGGTCCTCAACTGTTCAGTACCCACCCTCAGTGCATAGGGCAAATTAACCAACAAACCTCTCATGGTCGTCAAGGTTCATATGTAGGACTGCGCCCGGACAGCAGTAACAGCATGGTTGATCAGGCCTTGAACCTCCGGGAGGCCTGAGCATTGGGGAGAGGGGAAGGTTGAACCCCCCGAAACTTCTTTCAGGTGTCCTTTGGGTAAGTGCCAGATAACCAGGCTGTGAGGGGTATGTGGGCCAGCAGCAACAGCCTGGTTAACTAGACAAGTCTGGCACCAGAGCCGATCTCCAGGGGTAGGAAAACCCTCCAAACTCATAAAAGGTAAAGATAATTGTTTATGCTTTAATGGAGCAGTTAGTGCAACAATAATACAGTCTAGAGAGAGTACAAGTGGTTTCAAGTACAGCATTATTGGCTTGCATCTCGACTCAAGAAATCGTAATGACACGATTGCAAACAAACCATACCCCTGGCCGGGGGTATGGTTTGTTTGCAATCGTGTCATTACGATTTCTTGAGTCATGTTGACGGCAGTGAAGGGACTTGAGCTAGAGTTCGTCACGGCCACGCTAGCTGGAGATTCGTCTGTAAAAACTTGCATTTGTGGTCACAGAGGTGCCTGTGCTAACCTTCCTATGGTGTAGAAATATACCTGGTTGGATGAATCTTATTGTGACTAGCTGGTCTAGTGGCTAACGCGACGGGCTGGAGTTTTGAGACTCTATGACCGCGGGTTCAATCCCGGCCGGGGGTATGGTTTGGCTTGCATCTCTCTTGAATCTCCTCGTTATTTCAACTTATCACTTTCCTTGCATTTCTAATAGTAACACTTATGATCCATGAATGTTGTTCTCTAATGCCGTATCGAGTGGTTTGAGTGTGTTTCGTAGTCTGTACCGGTTATTATTTCTTAAATTTTTCTCAAAAGACATAAACGAAATTGTCGTCGTTAAACATATTTTCTGTGAGCCAGAGAAAGACTTGGTTTACGTCGGCTTGGGGATTGGCTGTCTTTGATGGATACCACTTTCATGCGTATCACATTGCCTTTTGCAGAGGATGGTAGCACTATGATTTGTCAGATGAAGATGAAAAACAGAATTAAGGGAAGCACTCTACCTTGTGGAATAGAATTTTTCACTCTGGAGGTCTCTCTAATTTTACATTGTTAACTATTACTCTGTGAATCTGCTTTCTTAGTAAGTACATCTGCCTACTTTTCCATTTATTCATTTTACACGCATTTTGTGTGCTACTACACCATGGTGACATTTGTTGGAGGCTTTTGTAACGTTGTGTAGCTCGTCTTCGATTGGAAGTGTATTTTATAATTTCTTCAATTTCTTCCGGTGTTAATTTTTTTTTTCAGTGGCAGAATACATAAATTGTCCCTTGTTGAACTTAATTTTGTTTTCTGTGTCCCACTCGATCGGTGCCATTTGCGTTATTTACTATGCCAAATACTTGTATATAGTGTGGAATTTTAAAATATTTTCTCTCTGAATAGATACGGTAAGTTTGACAAATATCTACGTTTTCTTTAGTTTAAAAAAATTAACGTAGTCCTTATTTTTTCAAGTGCATTGAAGTGGCGAGGAAGGTGCACCTGTGGGACCCTCCTTCCCAAACACACTAGCTGAGCACCACTTAAGGTGGATGATGGCTGCTCCTTCACACCTCTTTCTCTTTCACCTACACACACTAGCTGCTATCCTCACCTACCTCGTTCACCTGATGATTGCGGTGGCATTGACTTCGTCAAAAGGATCAAATCATGACTAAAGGAATGCGATTATAGTCTGTACAACACAATCGAAGGTATTACAAATATTCCCTAATAGTGGGCGTTACCTGTAGATGGCTTTTGCGGCCATGGCCTTGTGGCCCAGTCCCAGACCAGACCTTGGAGTTGCATGACTACCCAAGATCTATACCATTTCCTCCGGAGAATGAGTTCTTTGGTACTCGAAATGTGCTTTAGACACTTACCGAATCTCTGAAGCAGGAAGAGGAAACTGGTTTGAGAAATGGAGAACATTGAGCATGATATAGAATTCAGAATGAACGGACTCATACATGAAATTAGAAGAAATCCCAAATATTACGTTTATGCAAAATTCAGGGTGAAAACCACATCCAATATACGGTCTCTAAAGGAGACAGAACATACAGTAACAGGAAATTAATGAAATGCTATTTCTGATTCTTATATTTGCATTGAAAAGTTCATAAATCATAGCACTGTAACATCCTTTACTGATGACATCACAATCTCAGAGTGGCATCTGTCGAAAACACAGCAAATTTTCAGGAAGATATAGATTAAGTTGTCCTTGGTGGGCCTCTTACGACGATATTATTAACGAGGACAAATTTGAAAGCTCTGCTATGGAAGAATAGAGGAAACAGACTGTGATGGCAATACAGGACAAACTCTTATCATTCAATAGAGCAAAAGGTGTAATACTTAGAAATAATGGCCCCCTCAAGGGAGGTTCCTTGACGCTGCTGAGGGGCTCTAGATCTAGGGAATTGGATCTGTGCTCCGGTTCCCTGAATTGAGCCTGAATACCTTCCATCCCCCCCCACAGGCGCTGTATAATCCTACGGGTTTAGCGCTCCCCCATGGTTAGAAGAATAGAAGTAATGATATGGGAAGATTTCATTGAAGGATTACAACACTTTTGCCATTGTGCAAGAAAGGTATAAAATACCGAAAATATGAAAGTTTAGACACGTGTGCAACATCTGGACATATTTATTGTAGACGTTTCGCCATCCAATGGCTTTATGAATACAGATTCTAGGACATAACCCATCCCTTTGGGTAGGACCTAATTCCACTGGGGAATCCCGCCTACCAGTGACTATGCCCTCGTCTGCTACACGTCCTTATCCACTGACGCCTATATAACCGCCAGTCTTCTTGCCTTTGCTTCAGATTCTCCTCCACCACGATGCTGTGAACACTAACTCCAAGGCTGAGGGACTGATTACCTCATCTTTTGTATATAGTTCTACTGTCTTGAATTATGTCCTAGAATCTGTATTGATAAAGCCACTGGATGGCGAAACGTCTACAATAAAGATGTCCAGATGTTGCACATGTGTCTAAACTTTCACTTTTGCCATTGTTACTGCAAGGAAAAGAATAGGCTCGATAACTAGAACTTTCAAGACAATTGGTTGAATAACAAGAACTTTCAGATAAAAGATGATGCATCAATGATGTTACTCTTCAAGTCTCTTGTTCTCTCCATGTTGGAATGCTGCTGTATAAATATGACAGTCTTCTTCAAGGCAGGCGAACGTAAAAAGAACATTCACTGTTCATATACACTCGGGCATCTGAACTACTGGAATGGTTTGAAGCCCCTTCAAAAAATCCTGGAGGGACTAGTTACAAACCTGAAAACTGAAATCACTCTGTACGACAAGAGACTTGGCAGATGGTACAAAATATCCACACTAAAATGCAGGAGCGAGATGAGTACACTGAGAGCTTGATAATGTGCCTATAAATCCCCCTTTTCTCCCCTAATAGATGCTTTACCCTCCTGTTAACCCATTTGGGATCGTTATTACTAGACCTAATTTGTCTCTGGGGAATGTATATACTCTGCACGTTGTACATTATTAAGAAAAATCATACAGATCCCTTCGTAATCGTATGATCATCGTCAATAAAATCATTAGCTAGATTACTCCAATCAAGATTAGACAGGTTACCTGGAGGTTATTCCGGGGATCAACGCCCCCGCGGCCCGGTCCATGACCAGGCCTCCCGATGGATCAGGGCCTGATCAACTAGGCTGTTACTGCTGGCCGCACGCAGTCCAACGTACGAGCCACAGCCCGGCTGATCCGGCACTGACTTTAGGTATCTGTCCAGCTCTCTCTTGAAGGCAGCCAGGGGTTTATTGGCAATTCCCCTAATGCTTGATGGGAGGCTGTTGAACAGTTTTGGGCCCCGGACACTTATGGTGTTTTCTCTTAGTGTACCAATGGCGCCCCTACTTTTTATTGGCGGCATTTTGCATCGCCTGCCCAGTCTTTTACTTTCGTAGGGAGTGATTTCTGTGTGCAGATTTGGGACCATTCCTTCCAAGATTTTCCAAGTGTAGATTATGATATATCTCTCCCTCCTGCGTTCAACGAGTACAAGTCAAGTGCTTCCAAGCGTTCCCAGTAGTTAAGGTGCTTGACAGAACTTATACGTGCAGTAAAGGATCTCTGTACACTCTCTAGATCTGCGATTTCACCTGCTTTGAATGGAGATGTTAATGTACAGCAGTATTCCAGCCTAGAGAGAACAAGTGATTTGAAAAGGATCATCATGGGTTTGGCATCTCTCGTCTTGAAAGTTCTCATTATCCATCCTATCATTTTCTTTGCACGTGCGATCGTGGCACTGTTGTGATCCTTGAAAGTGAGATCCTCAGACATTACTACTCCCAGGTCCCTTACATTATTTTTCCGCTCTATTGTATGGCCGGAGTCAGTAGTATACTCTGTTCTAGTTATTATCTCCTCCAGTTTTCCATAACGGAGTAGTTAGAATTTGTCCTCATTGAACATCATATTGTTTACCGTTGCCCACTGGAAAACTTTGTTTATATCTTCTTGGAGGTTAACCGCGTCCTCAGCAGATGACAGCCTCATGCAGATCCTAGTATCATCCGCAAAGAATGATACGGTGCTGTGGTGTATATCTCTGTTTATGTCTGATATGAGGATAAGGAATAAGATGGGGGCGAGTACTGTGCCTTGTGGAACAGAGCTCTTCACTATGGCAGCCTCCGATTTAACTCTGTTGACCACTACTCTTTGTGTTCGATTTGTTAGGAAGTTGAAGATCCATCTCCCCACTTTCCCAGTTATTCCTTTAGCACGTATTTTATGGGCTATTACGCCATGATCGCATTTGTCAAATGCTTTTGCAAAGTCTGTGTATATTACATCTGCATTCTGATTTTCTTCCAGTGCATCCAAGGCCATGTCATAGTGATCCAGTAGTTGTGAGAGGCAGGAGCGACCTGCCCTGAACCCATGTTGCCCTGGATTGTGCAGATTTTGGGAATCCAGGTGATTTGCAATCCTGCTTCTTAGCACTCAAAGATTTTTATGATGTGGGACGTCAGAGCTATTGGTCTATAGTTCTTAGCTAATGCTTTGCTGCCACCTTTATGGAGTGGGGCTATATCCGTTGTTTTAAGTGACTGTGGAATTTCACCCATGTCCAAGCTGCTCCTCCATAGTGTACTTAGGGCACGCGAGAGGGGTTTCTTGCAGTTCTTAATGAAAACAGAGTTCCACGAGTCTGGGCCCGGGGCTGAGTGCATAGGCATGTTGTCAATGGCTTTTTCGAAATCTATCGGAGTTAGGGTAATGTCGGAAATCTGGCATACATTTATGGAGTTTTGAGGCTCATTCATGAAGAAATCATTTGGGTCGTCGATCCTCAGACCGATTAGTGGTTCACTAAAGACAGAGTCGTACTGGGATTTCAATATTTCACTCATTTCCTTGTTGTCATCTGTGTAAGTCCCATCCTGTCTGAGTAAGGGCCCGATACTAGATGTGGTATTTGCCTTGTTTTTGGCATATGAAAAATTTTGAATTTCTTTAATTTCACTAATAGCTTTAAGGTGTTCCCTAAGTACATTAAAATCGGCAGAACGAAAATCAGGGACTTTTACTGTATTATCGTTATTCTCATATTCCCAGTTAATGCTAAAAGTGATGGATTTGTGATCACTTGCGCCAAGCTCTTCAGCGATCTCCAGATTATTAACGAATGTTTCCTTATTTGACAAGACTAGGTCGAGCAAATTACCTCTGGTAGACTCTGTTACACACTGCTTCAGAAAACAGTCCTGAACTGTTTCCATAAAGTCACTGGACTCCAGATTACCGATCAAAGAAGTCCAGTCAATTTGACTAAAGTTAAAATTCCCTACTATCACTACGGGGTATGGGAGGATATTTTTGAGAAGCTTTGGATAGGGGTCGTTTTCATGAAGACGAGCCTTGTATGGGCCAGTAGGCCTTCTGCAGTGTTCCTCCATTTCTTATGTTCTTATTTTATTGTGTCTAGAAGCCCTAACAATTTCGTCCCAAAGAAGTCTCCCTCTATCGTGATCCAAGCCTGGAGGTCGGTATATTACACCTAGAATTAGTTTTTGTTGACCTACAAACTCTACCCAAACAGATTCTGTTACTAGTTCATCTATTTTTGTACCTGTTTTTATGCAACAGTTTATATTTTCTCGTACATATAATGCAATTCCTCCCCCTTTCTCATTATATCTATCTACATGGAACAACTTAAACCCTTAAAATTTACACTCTGTAATCATTTCCCGACTCTTTAAATCATACCATATTTCAGTTACTGCAATGACATCAAAGCTCCCAACACATGCTATCAAACGTAATTCATTAATCTTATTTCTTGCACTTCGACTGTTAGCATAAAATACACTCGTGTTTTTTTTCTTCTGCACATTTTTCCTATTCACCTTTGCTTTTACATAATTTCTGCAATTGTCATTACCCAGTGTTACTCCATGACTGTTATTATTAAGATTCATAATATAAAAGCCTAAGTCAATGTATCCATACTCATTATTTTCCATTTCTAAACCCATACCTCTAACTAATCTTAGTTTAAAGTCCTAACAACGCCCTCAACTGAGCTATCAAGAAAACCCACACCTGCCCTGGATAAGTGAACCCCATCCCTGGCATACATGGTCATTTCCACCGTAGAAGTGGTCCCAGTTGTCAATGAATGGTACTGCATTATCCTTAGTGTTCGTCCAGTCAACAGTTAATACCAGTTGCACTGAACAACCATTAATACCTTTGATATACCTTTGAAGAGTTTCGAGAGTTTATTTACTCTCTGAGCTCGGCCATGGGCCAGGTTCGTCTGGTGCTTGCTTGGTCAACCAGACTGTTGCTGCTGGAGACCCGCTACCCCACATATCCATCATAGCCTGGTTGATCTGGCACCTGGTGAAGATACTTGTCCAGTTTCCTCTTGAAGGCTTCTACACTTGTTCCAGCCATGTTTCTGATATCTTCTGGTTAGATGTTGAATAGTCTGGGACCCCGGATGTTGATACAGTGTTCCCTTATTGTCCCCACTGCACCCCTGCTCCTCACTGGGTTTATTTTACACTTCGTCCCATATCTCTCACTCCAGTATGTTGTTACGGCAGTGTTCAGATTTGGGACCCGGCCCTCGAGTATTTTCCAGGTATATATTATCATGTATCTCTCCTCCGCTCCAGTGAATACATGTGCAAGACTTGCAGGTGTTCCCAGTAGTTTAGGTGCTTTACTGGCTCAATGTGAGCCGTAAACGATTTCTGTATTTGTTCCAGCTCCGATATTTCTCCTGCCTTGAACGGGGCCGTCAGCACTGAGCAGTATTCTAGGTGAGGGAGAACTAGCAATTTGAAGAGTGTTACCATCGGCATTATTTCCCTTGTTTTGAAAGTTCTCATCTTCCTGGCTGTCGTGATCTTTGTCTTGTTATGGTCTTTAAAAGAAAGGTCCTCTGACATAATTATTCCCAGGTCTTTTACGTGTTCCTTACATTCTGTTTGGTGACCCTCTTGAGTTATGTTTATAGTGTTCCTTTGAGTTCTTTATTCTTTCCTTACCTAAGCAGCTGGAACTTATCACCATTGAACGTCATGTTGTTCTCCACTGCCCACTGGAAAACCCTGTTTATGTCTAACTGTACTTTTTCAGTGTCCTCTACCGTACTGACTTTCATGTTAATTTTAGTGTCATCCGCAAATGATGATACAAAAGTGTTCCGGGTGCTTTTGTCTATGTCTGCTATGAGGTTGAGAAACAGCAGAGGTACCAGGAGAGTGCTTTGGGTCACTGAGCTTTTGACCTCGCTGATGCTGTATCTTGCCCTGTTCACTAATACTTTTTGTGTTCTGTGTTAGGAAACCGAAAATCCATCTGCCTGCCTTCCCCGTAATGCCCATGGTCTTCATTTTGTGCGCTATCACTTTGTGATCGCATTTGTCAAACACCTTTGCAAAATTTGTGTAAATCACATCTGCGTTTTGGTCGTGTTCCAATGCCTCCGTAATTCTGTCATAATGGTTCATCATGATCGTCCTGCTCAAAAACCATGTTGGTTCGGGTTATGTTGGTTGTGCTGCTCCATGAAATTTGTAATCTGCCGTCTCATCACTCTTTCGAAGATTTTTATGATGTGAGAGGTTAGGGCTACTGGTCTGTAATTTTTAGGTAGTGCTGTACTACCTCCCTTATGCAAAGGAGCTATGTCTGCATTCTCTAAGGCCTCCGGTATTTCACCTAGATCTAAGCTCTTTCTCTAAAGAATACTGAGGGCTCGTGCTAGTGGTACTTCGCACTTCTTTATAAATAGAGCATTCCATGAATCTGGTCCAGTGCTGAGTGAGTGTGCATGTTTTCCATTTCTTTTTCGAAAACTATGGGATTTGTACTAATGTCAGTTAGTTGGTCTGTGCAGCCTTCTGGAGTGAAAAATGTTTCTGCATTTTCTACCTTGCTGTCATTTAGTAGGTTGCTGAACACTGACTCGTACTGTTCTTTTAGCATTTCACTCATTTCCTGTTTAACACATACTTCCTCTCAGTTTTTACAAAGGAAGATACCAGCGATATTCCAGAAATAATAAATTATGTAGAACAGGACGATAATAAACTATGCACGATTATGGTCCTTAGGCAAATAGATAAATTAAAACCTAACAAATCCCCAGGCACTGATGAACTGTATGCAAGGGTTCTAAAGGAATGTAAAGAGGAGCTTAGCGAACCTTTGGCTAATCTTTTCAACATATCACTGCAAACTGGCATGGTGCCAGATAAGTGGAAAATGGCAAATGTGATACCTATTTTCAAAGCAGGTGACAGGTCCTTAGCTTCGAACTATAGACCAATAAGCCTAACCTCCATAGTGGGAAAATTTATGGAATCAATAATTGCCGAGGCAGTTCGTAGCCACCTTGAAAAACATAAATTAATCAACGAATCTCAGCATGGTTTTACAAAGGGGCATTCCTGCCTTACGAATTTATTAACATTTTTCACTAAGGTATTTGAGGAAGTAGACCATGGTAATGAATATGATATTGTGTATATGGACTTCAGTAAGGCTTTTGACAGGGTCCCACATCAGAGACTATTGAGGAAAATTAAGGCACATGGAATAGGAGAAATTTTTCCTGGGTAGAGGCATGGTTGACAAATAGGCAGCAGAGAGTTTGCATAAATAGGGAGAAATCAGAGTGGGGAAGCATCATGAGCAGTGTTCCACAGGGGTCAGTTTTGGGCTCCCTGTTGTTCACAATCTACATAACGAAATAGATGAGAGCATAAAGAGCGACATAAGCAAGTTTGCCGATGACACCATAATAGGCCGTCGAATTCATTCTGACGAGGACGTTAGAGCACTCCAGGAAGAAGTGGCAGATGCAGTTTAATATAGACAAATGCAAAGTTCTAAATGTTGGACACGACAATAACCATGCCACATATAAACTAAATGTAGATCTTAATATTACGGATTGCAAAAAAACTAGACAGGTCCTTCACACAACCCACAAACAAACTATTCTACCCAAGAACTAAGAATTTTAAAATTTATTATTTGTCCAGTGTATTATTAAATTCTTCCCAAATTCTATTAATTATAAATGGATCTAATTTATATAAACCAAAGGAAATATTCATATTATTGTCAAAACTGCTTTTTATGAAACAAGTTTCAATTATATTCCTGTCGACCATAGACTGATACAACTTTCTCAACTTTTTGAAAATCAGTTAGATGGTTAAAATCTCTCACATGAATAAATAAAGCATTGGAATCTTGTCCAGTTGTGGCCTGTACTTAACTCAGTGGCGACCTGTACTTAACTCTGTGAAGAAGTGTCTTGTGTGCTCCCCGTTGACTGAACCAAGATGCCCTCCATCGAGCAACTTTACCAGCAGCTTAAGGAAGAATTGAGGGTATCAAAGATGGAGATACGGCGATTGACTTAGGAAAAGAGGATTCGTAGTAGTCCTGTTTTGAGTCCTCAGGTCAAGAAGGGAACATGGTCAGTGGCTGGACAGCATGGGACGAAGCTGACGATCAAGAAGACGAATGGAAAGATAGTAACGATGAAGAAAGAGACTGCTGTGGAAACTGTTGTGGAAACATCTAATGTGTTCTCCATGCTACCCGACGAATGTGAGTCGACTACTGGGCTCGTCACAATGAACGACACCAAGGAAGGTAAGAATATTGTTGTTTTTGGGGACAGCCAGGTTAGATACATGGATAGGGCATTCTGCTTAAAGGACAAGAGTAGGAGACAGAGGTATTTTGTGGTATTTTGCCAAGGAGAGGAGTTGGAAACGAATGGTTGTCCAGGGCAATTGTTGTCAGTTACTGGCTGGACAAATACTGTAAGGAAAATGCGGTAACATTCATTGACACCTGGGACCTCTTCTATGGCAGAAATAACATGTATGCCAGGGATGGGGTTCACTTATCTAGGTCTGGGGAGGGGGCACTGGCAACTGCAGTGGAGGGAACTGTTAAGATTTTAAACTAGGAATAGTTAGTGGTATGGGTTTTGGTGGGAAAACAGTGAAGTCCCAGTGTAGTAATATGAGTACTAGGAGAACTAGTAATAGGCAAAATGAGGTGGATATTGGAAAGCCAGTGACACTAGGCGACAAGGACAGTAATAGGTTTAGTGGAAAAAGAGAAATGAGCAGGAAAGGTAAAAAAAAAAAGGAGGATCTTTAAATATACATTATGCTAATACCTGTAGTGCTAGGAATAAGATGGACGAGTTGAGATTAGTTGTTAGTGCAGGTAACATTGATACATTTGCCATAACTGAGACGTGGTTTAATTCAAAAAGTCGGGACATGCCTCTGGAATGTTACATTCAGGGTTTTAATTTGTTCCAAGTAGATAGAAGTATCGGGAAGGGGGGTGGGGCGGCTCTGTATGTCCGAGATCGCTTGAACTGTTGCATAAAAACGGGTATTAAGTCTGAAGTAACACATACAGAGTCTTTTTGGATAGAATTTTCAGAGGGGCGTGAAAAATTGATTTTAGGTGTAATATACCGTCCCCCAAACTTAGATAGGGACCAAGGGAGACTACTATTGGAGGAAATTGTTAAGGCCACAAGGCACGATAACGTAGTAATTCTAGGGGACTTTAACTTTAGTCATATTGATTGGAATTTCTTAACTGGGAATTTAGAATCAAACGACTTCTTAGAAGTAGTTCAGGATTGTTTTTTGAAGCAGTTTGTGACAGAGCCTACAAGTGGAAATAACCTGCTCGACTTGGTTTTGGCAAACAAGGAAACCCTTGTAAATAATTTAGGAATTACAGAGGAACTCGGCACAAGCGATCACAAATCAGTTACCTTTAGCATTGAATGGAAGTATGATAGGGATAATTCAGTAATGGTCCCAGATTTTTTGTTTAGCAGATTACAATCTGTAGATTGGAGTAACGAAGAGAGATATCAGTATGACAGATTTCTTAACACAATACATGCTGCCCAAAGGACATTTATCCCATATAAGGAAAGTAGATCAAATAGAAATGACCCCAAATGGATTAATAATAGGCTCAAGTATCTTTTAGGACAGAAGAAAGGAATTTATAGGTATATCAAAAGAGGTGCGGGTCATCTTATGAATCAGTATATTGACATTATGAGGGACGTTAAAAAGAGGATAAGAAAAGCTAAACGGGACTATGAAATTAAAGTTGCTAGGGATTCGAAAACAAACCCAGGTTTATAGAACAAAAGTTAGAGATAAGATAGGTCCCCTTAAAATTAACTCTGGGCATCTCACTGACAAGGAGAATGAAATGTGCTCTATTCTTAATAATTATTTTCTCTCGGTTTTCACTCAGGAAGACACTGACAATATCCCAGTAATTAATTTTTATAGTGGGTTTGAAGATGATAAATTATGCAATATCACAGTCACTAGCGAAATGGTTATCAAACAGATAGACCAGTTAAAGCAAAATAAATCCCCGGGCCCTGTTGAACTTTTTTTAAGGGTTCTTAAGGAGTGTAAAATGGAACACTGTGAACCTTTAACCAATATTTTCAATTTATCTCTTCAGACAGGTGTAGTGCCTGATATGTGGAAGATGGCTAATGTAATTCCTATTTTTAAAGCAGGGGACAAGTCGTTACCATCAAATTACCGCCCAATAAGCCTAACCTCAATTGTAGACAAATTACTAGAGTCAGTTATAGCTGATAATATAAGAAGCCATCTCGATAGGTATAATTTGATTAATGATACTCAACATGGTTTCACCAGGGGCCGTTCCTGCCTAACTAGTTTATTAACCTTCTTCAACAAAGCTTTTGAGGCCGTTGATCAGGATAAAGAATTCGATATTGTTTATTTAGATTTTTTGTAAGACTTTTGATAAAGTACCACATCAGAGACTGTTGAAGAAAGTGGCTGCTCATGGCATTGGGGGGAAAATGCCTCCAGCAGCAACAGCCTGGTTGACCAGGCGAGCACTAGACGAGCCTGGCCCATGGCCGGGCTCAGCGAGTAGATATACTCTCGAAATTCTTCAAAAGTATATTAAAGGTATGGATCGAGCCATGGCTCACTAATAGGAAGCAGAGAGTGTGCATAATTGGAGTTAAATCGGAGTGAGGATCTGTAGCAAGTGGCGTTCCACAGGGATCAGTCTTGGGTCCGTTGTTGTTTATAATATATAGCAATGACCTTGATGAGGGAATTATTAGTGATATGAGCAAATTCGCCGATGACACAAAGATAGGTAGGATAATTGATTCAAACTTAGATGCCACGGAACTTCAGGAGGATTTAGACAAACTCAGTTCGTGGTCAGAGAAGTGGCAGATGCAGTTCAATGTAGATAAATCCAAGGTTCTGAAGCTCGAGTGTGTCCACAATCCTAGTACTTATCAGTTAAATAACGTAGAACTTAGCCATACAGATTGCGAAAAGGATTTGGGGGTTATGGTAAGCAGCAACCTTAAGCCAAGACAGCAATGCCTAAGCGTACGTAACAAAGCAAACATTACTGGGATTTATATCCAGAAGTGTAAACAACAGAAGACCAGTGGTTATTTTACAGCTTTATACATCATTAGTAAGGCCTCACCTAGATTACGCAGCTCAGTTCTGGTCTCCGTATTACAGAATGGATATAAATTCTCTAGAAAATATCCAGCGCAGGATGACCTAATTAATACATAGCATTAGAAATCTTACGTACGAAGAACGATTGAAGACTCTTTAACTACATTCACTTGTAAGACGAAGAATGAGGGGGAGACATGATCGAAGTGTATAAGTGGAAGATGGGTATTAACAAAGGGGATATAAATAAGGTTTTGAGGATATCACTTCAAGAAAGAACCCGCAATAATGGATTCAAATTAGATAAGTTTAGATTTCGAAAGGATATAGGAAAGTATTGGTTTGGAAATAGGGTAGTTGATGAGTGGAACAGTCTGCCTAGTACGGTTATTGAAGCTAAAACGTTGGGTAGTTTCAAATTTCGGTTAGATAAATACGAGTGAGAGGGGTTGGATTTGAGTGAGACTTGCATAATGAGTAAATAGAATCATCAAAACTTATTTCTTTGGTAGCATTGTAAATTGGAAAAAGACACTTATGTACAGTTCAGGACATTTATTAAAGGAAACGTTTCGCCACGAGTGGCTTCTTCAGTCCCAATACAGAGAAAACTAAGAAAACACACATATATATAGTGGCGGGAGTCAGGTGAGGTGATACGTGGGTAGAGGTGGTAGTAGTAGTAGTAGTAGTAGTAATGGAACTAAGGAGGTGAGGCAAGAGAGGGACCTGCTGGCATCAAGTAACACCAGTTCCCAGGATGGGTAATATCCTCTTGCTTAGTAATTTTGAAATACTGTAACTACCGGATTTTTGCTTTATAGTGTTACTGACAGAAATTAGTGCAGCTTCAATGCATTTTCTCCGTCTTAAGTCGTCTTCTTTAATAACTAGTTTAGCTTCATTGAATTTCATGAGGTGTCCAACATCGTCTCTATGTTGAACACATGCGTTTTTGCGGTCATCATTTCTGCAAGCATTTTTGTGTTCTGCTATCCTAATGTCCAGAGTTCTGGCTGTTTCCCCTACATATACTTTGTCACACCCCCCACATGGTATAGTGTAGATTCCTGCACTTGTGCCAGAATCATGCTTGGGTTTTTGTATCAGGTTCCTAATAGTAGTTGAAGAGCTGGTAGATATTATAGCCAGTTTTCTGTCAAACATTTTTGAAACAGTGGCAACGTTGCTGACCGGTAAAACGATGTAACTTGGAGGCTTTTCTTCAATTTGATAGGTGTTGGTCTTGCTGAGGATACGTGTTGCACGTTTCCAGCAGTCACGTATGAAGTGTAGGGGAAAGTGTAGTGAACTAAAAGAGTTGGTGATGTATGTACATTCTTCTTCGAGGAACTGCGGACTGGAAATTCTGTAGGCTCTCAGAAAGAAGCCAATAACTACCCCTCTTTTAGTTCTTGTGTCATGGTGAGAGAAGAAATGTAGAAGATCATTCTT